>NC_133454.1:112095196-112436030 GCF_048565385.1 Saimiri boliviensis | reverse complement strand
GAATTTGGCCACTAGCAGCACATGGCATTGCCAGCCCTGCCCACTCACAGGATTAACTGGGACAGCTGTCAGCCCGGGGAATGAGCCGACCCTTCCATTCTGGGAGTTCCTTATTTTACAGATAGCAGCCATCTTCATTAAGGAACTTGTCAGCACATCAAAATAGTGCTATGATTAACTACTTGAACAAATATTTGCAGAGCCCTGACTTTACAGTCAGGGCTAAAGGAAATGTTCTTTCAAAAGCATAAAAGGTGGGCCGGGCACAGTGGCTCATGGCTGTAATCCCAGCATTTCGGAGGCTGAGGTGGGTGGATCACCTGAGGTCAGGAGTTTGCGACCAGCCTGGCCAACATGGTGAAACCCCATTTCTACAAAAAATGCAAAAAAAAAAAAAATTAGCCAGGCGTGGTGGCAGGTGCCAGCAATCCCAGCTCCTCGGAAGGCTGAGGCAGAAGAATCACTTGAATCTGGGAGGCAGAGGCTGCAGTGAGCTGAGATCGCACCACTGCACTCCAGCCTGGGCAACAAGAGTAAAACTCCATCTCAAAAAAAAAAAAAAAAAAAAAAAAAAACATGGTACATGCCATCAAGGAGGTTATCACTAGGAGACTAACTGTGCTTACATTTCTGACTCCCTTTCCAAGGCTAATTGTAGAGTGTGCCTTTCCCTCCCTCTCTCTTTTCACTTCCAGTGAATGGTGCCGAGTGTCTAATGAAGGCAGTTAAAAAGGCAGTTAAAAAACAAAACATCAGATCATGTGAATAAACATCAACAGAGACGCAATCTCCAGAATGAGAAGGCACAGGGGAGTGTGTGTGTGTGTGTGTGTGTGTGTGTGTGTGTGTGTGTGTGAGAAAACTTCAGTTATTGGCTGGGCGTGGTGGCTCACACCTGTAATTCCAGCACTTTGGGAGGCTGAGGCAGGTGGATCATGAGGCCAGGAGTTCGAGACCAGCCTGGCCAACATGGTGAGACCCCCATCTCTACTAAAAGTACAAAAATTAGCTGGGCATGGTGGCGGGAGCCTGTAATCCTAGCTACTTGGGAGGCTGAGGCAGGAGAATTGCTTGAACCCCAGAGGCAGAGGTTGCAGTAAGCCAAGATTGTGCCGGGGGGAAAATCTCCAATTATTGACTAGGAACATATAAGAGCTTCAACTGTGTCTGTAGACCAGGAAGCCTGTTATTGTTTAGGGACGAGACAGTTATCAGCCAACCTCTTCTATTAGAAATGCCTACTGGTTGCATCATATTACAAAATGGCAGGGTAGCTTGCTTCCGCCTGTTCTTTAAAAATATATGGAAAACACTATATACCCAAAAGAATTGAAAACAGGTTGGGCATGGTAGCTCACACCTGTAATCCCAGCACTTTGGGAGGCCGTGAAGGGCAGATCACTTGAGCCCAAGAGTTCAAGACCAGCCTGGGCAACATGGCAAAACTCCCTTTCTACAAAAAAATAAAAAATTTAAAAAAATAAAAATAAATTAGCTTGGCATGGTGGCATGTGCCTATAGTCCCAGCTACTTGGGAGGCTGAGGTGGGAGCATGGCTTGAGCCTAGGAGGAGGTTGCAGTGAGCCATAAGCCAAGATTGAGCCACAGTACTCTAGCCTGGGTGACACAGTAAGACCCTGTCTCAACAAACAAACAAACAAATAAAAGAATTGAAAACAGGTACTCAAACATAACAGTGCTGTTCACAACAGCCAAAAGATGGAAATAAATAAATATTCATCAACAGATGAATGAGTAAGCAAATTATGACATATACATACTATGGAATAATATTCAGCCACAGAAGGGAATGAAGCTCTGATACTACAACAGAAATGAACCCCAAACACATGCTAAGAAGAAGCCAGACACAAAAGGCCACATAGTGTTTGGCTCCATTTATATGAACTACCCAGAACAGGGAAATCCATAGAGAAGGAAGGGAAATTGGTGGCTGCCAAGGGCTGGGGAAAGAGGAAGGTGGAGAGAAACTGCTTGATGGATACGGGATGATGGAAATGTTTTGGAACTTGACAGAGGTGGAGGCTGCACAACACTGTGAATGAGCTGAATGCCGCTAAGTCACGCACTTTAAAATGCTTAATTGTATGTTACATGCATTTCATCTCAATGAATTGTTTCTGGAAAGAGAAAAAAAGATGCAAGGAAAGTCTGAGTTTTCCCAAAGATATGAAGGGAAAGGGTGGATGGGATGAAGGCACTGGTTTATGAGCCGGAGCTCCAGGCTGGCTCTCACCCCATCTCTTCCTAACCCGACGACCTAAGGCAATCACTTTTGTGCTGTTTCCCCCTCCGTCAAATGGGGCCTTGCAGGGGTGTGTGAGACCCAGTGAGTGCTAGATGAGAAAGTGATTTTGACAATATAAGATGTATTAAGCTAACATTTACTGAGGACCTACAGGTCAGCTGTTGTGCTGAACATGTTTTACTATGCATCTCACTTATTCCCCATAACAAACCCATTTTACATATGTGGAACCTGAGGTTTAAAGAAAATCAGTGGTAGAGCCAGATCAGAAGTGCATGCTGCTCTAAGCCATGGTGCCACCCCGCCTTGCCCAAGGCATACTCACTACCATCATTCAGAAGAGCTACCATATCTCTTGAGATACGCACTCCAAGCACCCCCTCAAGATTTAGCAATGTACCTCAGCTCTGTAATAACACTCAGCACCAAGCAAGAAGCTGGGTTATTCGGGCCCATATCCTGACATTCAGCTGCGTCTATGGACCTGTGGCTCTCTGCTCCTCAAATGGTTCCTTCCCAATTCCTGGGAAGCCACTGATGTGAATTTCCCTGAAAGTAATTTCAGATTGGAGTCCTTTGTGACAAAAACCTGATTGAATAATCTCCATGTGCCAGGTGCCATGCGGGGTCCTGGGGATGCAGAATGAATAAGCTCATGCACCAGCTTCAGAGACCTCTGGTTCGAGATAAATGGAAAAATATATGAGCGTTTCCTAGCATTATAAACTCAGTGATGGACATCTCTGCAGGGCATGATGGATGTGTGCAAAGGAACTCCTGGGAAACTCGGAATGGCACAGTGTTAAGAAGGCAGACTCTGGTTCTATTCCTGCTTCCACCACAGATGGGCTGTGTGGCCTTGAAAAGTCACCTAACCTCTCTGTGCCTCGTTTGTGAAACAGTGCTCATTGTACCTGCATCAGTGGTTATGGTGAGGATTAACAATTTAGGACATGAGACGTGCTTAGAGCAAGGTCTGACCCACGGTAATTGCTATAGAATCAGTGTTAGCTGTTACCATTACCATGATTTCTGAGGGGTGTAAGCCTGGAAAGGAGTCAAGGCGCAAAGTTCAAGGATGACGCTTGAGAACCACAACAGACCCAAGGGCCAAATAACACAGGCCTGTTTTCAAGCAAAAAGTCCGCATGGAAACGCAACTCTTACGTGAATACAGATAATCAGCGGTTATCATAAAGCATGGTGAGGGAGACAGAATCCAGATCTGTCCACAAACTCAGATCCATTGGGAAGTGAGAATATCAATTTCCAAGAAATGTTAAATTATATCCTTTTCTTCACACAGCTGCCAGGCCCCAGAGAGTAACTTCATGTTCAAATTGCTTTCTGCTCTTCTGAGATTCCGTCTCCCCGTTCCGTCTTCACCTCCCTCCCCCATGATCCCTAGAGAATGTATTTGGACAATGTCACTCACTCCTGTGCCTCAGAGAAAAGTGAAAGCCACAGATCAAGTGATGATCCCCAGTGTCCTTGCTCTAGAAACTCTGGGGAAATGAGCAGAGCCTGTGGATGCCTTTGCCTAGGGGATCCTAGGCATAAACAGGCTGTTCTTTACACAGGCATAGGATTTTCTGGTCAATTTTTCTGTCTCTCCCTCCTGTACTGGGTCTGTCCATCATCACAGCTGTGGTCTGAATCCAGGTTTGGAAACAGCCACCCCCAAGATGCTGGAGGAAGATGGTAGAGGTTTCCAATCCTTGCACCACCTCTTCTAGCTGTGTGACCTTGGTTAAGTTAACTTCAGCTCTCTGAGTCTCAGTGCCTTCATCTATAAAATGGGAATAATATTAATTTCCTCATGAAGTTGTTGCAGAAACAATAAACATTCATGTGAAGCACCTGTATAGGGGCTTATACAAAAAATCAAACCAAAGCTTCCTGTATTACTAAAACAATATCTTCTCTCGGCCCTATTTCAGTCTTGGATCTTCAAGTGCTGCCTCCTGAGACCACACCCCAGGGTCCAGCGTTCTAGTTGAGATGCCCAGCTCAGAGCCTCAGAACCCAGCCACCCCCAAACAGCCCCCTCCTTTGAGTAACCCTTGGGCAGCTGGGGTGCATGTCTGTCTTCCTGTCCCGCTGGAGGCCACAAGGAGCCCATATCAGCCCTCCCTCTGAGCCCAGCGCTCCACAGGGATGTTCAACTGGGCCACGAAGCCTCTTTCCGCTCCTACTTAACAGATGGGGAAGCTGATGCCCAAAGGCATTAGTGACTTCTCTGAGGTTATCAGTGGAGCAGAGATTCAAACCCAAGAACCAATGCCAAAGTCTCTAATCCACTCAACCTGTGATTCCCAAACTTGAGTTAACCCACAACTCCTTAAGAAATTTTGCAATACCCATACCCACTAAATACCACTTTCATTCACTCATTTTACCCTCTCTATATCCCACCTTGCTATTCTTTTTCTTTTCTTTCTTTCTTTTTTTTTTTTTTTTTTTTTGAGATGGAGTTTTGCTCTTGTGCCCAGGCTGGATGGAGTGCAGTGGTATGATCTCAGCTCACCGCAAACTCCACCTCCTGGATTCAAGGAATTCTCCTGCCTCAGCCCCCCAAGTAGCTGGGACTATAGGCATGCGCCACCATGCCTGGCTAATTTTGTATTTTTAGTAGAGACAGGGTTTCTCCATACTGGTCAGTCTGGTCTCAAACTCCTGACCTCAAGTGATCCACCTGCCTTGGCCTCCTAAAGTGCTGGGATTACAGGCAGGAGCCACTGTGCCTGGCCTCTTTCCTTCTTAAGACACAGGGTCTCGCTAGTTAACCAGGCTGGATGCCAGTTCCTGGCCTCAAGTGATCCTCCCACTTCAGTCTCCCAAGTAGCTGGGACTATAAGTGTGAGCCACTGTCCCTGGCTTGTACTGTCCTTCACTGAATCTTTTTCTTTCAAATGACTTAAACCCAACTGATTTTTTAAACTTTGTCTTAAGCAGCACTGTTCAGGAAACCATGGGTTTTACGAGCTAAATACACTTCATCACAGATAACTATATAACCATTGAAATAAAAAGCGTTCCAGTTCATGTGAGTGCCACCTAAAATTGTCTGACATACCACATGCCTCTTACTGCTAATATACTTCCTCCCTGTCTGGAGGTGTTGAAAGAACCAGCTCGAAAAGTTCTGCTTGATTTAGATCTGCCAAAGACTTCCTAGATTATTCAACCAACATTCCAACAATTGCTGGAGAGAGTCTCTGGAATCAGAAAATGTTCCTTCAGCCCCAGGATGAGTTAGACAGATTTTTATAGTGGAGTAGAACAAGCCACACTGAAAAAGGGGCTTTCACGATTTCCTTTAAACATCCAAGCGAGTTTGAGGCTGTCTCACACAAACACTACAGGTGTTGCTCTTTAGCAGTTACATGTTTTGGATGAAGTCTGGCTTCTTGTACCCCACCGCCCCCGCCCATTCTAACAGACCTAGCGCAACTTGAGCTCGAGTTGGCTTTTGACAAATGAGGCTGACAAATCCAGGACAGTGTCTTCCTTAACTTTGTGATTCTCCAGCACTATGCACCCAACAGGCACCTAAAAATTGTTTAGGAAGTACCTATGTCTGGCTTCATACCGTACAACAATGCTTTAAAAGATTGGCCAGGCATGGTGGCTCACGCCTGTAAATTCCAACACGTTGGGAAGCTGAGGCAGGCAGATCACCTGAGGTCAGGAGTTTGAGAGCAGCCTGAACAATACGGCGAAACCCCGTCTCTACTAAAAATATAAAAATTAGCCAGGCATGGTGGCAGGTGCCTGTAATCCCAGCTACTCGGGAGGCTGAGGTGTGAGAATTACTTGAACCTGGAAGGCGGAGGTTGCAGTGAGCCGAGATCACACCACTACACTCCAGCCTGGGGAATAAAGTGAGACTCAGTCTCCAAAAAGAAAAATGAGGAAAAAAAAAGAGTAAGGTGTGCAGAGTTGAATAGTGTTCCCCCCAAATTTGTATCTGCCCAAAACTTCTGCATGGACCTCATTTGGAAAGAGTCTCTCTGGAGGTTGTGAGGTTGAGGTCTATTGGATTAGAGTCGGCACTAAATTCAGTGACTGTGTCTTAGTAAGAGGAGAGGAGGCACAGAGAGACAAGACACAGCGAGAGAAGATGGCTGTGTCATTAGAGTGATGTGTCCACAAACCACGAATGCCAGGCTGCCAGCAACCCACAGAAGCTGGAAGAGGCAAGGAGAGATTCTTCCCTCAAGGCTTCAGAGGGAGCGTGACCCTGCCAGCACCTTGACTTTGAACTTCTAGCCTCCAGAACTGTGAGAGATTACATTTCTTCTCTTTTAGGCCACCCAGTTTCCGGGCATTCATTACACTAGCCCTAGCAAATTAATACAGAAGGCAAATATGGAAGCCCAGGGAGACCATGTGACTGAGCTGAGACCTCACTATTAGTAAAGCTCAGCATGGGACTCGAACTCAAACTCCCTGGCCCGGGGCCTCAATCTTATCTTGAGAACAAGAGCTTCCTGGAAACTGAAGCCAGAATATGAGGCTAGGCATCAAGACCCTTCCCACCAAACCTTTCCTCATTTTCCAGCACCAGGAATATGCCTCTGTGGAAGCAGCTTACATATATATTCATTTCTGCGTCACAAAGAACTGTGAGAAGTGGCCAGAAATGCCACCTGTCTTTAGCCACATCCCTCGATACGTTCTCCCTGGCTTTCCCGACAGATGCACGCATCTGCTGCTCCCATTTAGAGCTGCCTTTCTTTCCGCCAAGGAGCTTCACCCAGGCATTGATCAGACTCAGTCTTTATGAAAAGGGATAACCAGCTGTTTCTGCTGGTCAGTGTTCAATGCCAGCTGCTCCCGTCCAGTTGCGAGGACCCCCTCTCACTAACAAGGTAGCCAGGCAGTCACTCCTGATTCCCCTGACCAAGGGCAGCCGCGCTGCCCTGCTGGCAGCTGACCAGGAGAAGATCTCTTATTTCTCCATAAACTGACTTCTTCCCCTGCGTCCTCCACAGGCTGTCCCCGGGGGGCTGGGCTTCTTGCTCGTCCCACTGAAACAGCCCATTCTGTTTCTCTAGCTCTACCTCCATCTCGGAACTCACTGTGGCGTGGGCCGTGGAGAGATTCTCTTGCGTTCTCCTTTTCCTTCTCTCCCCACCCCACCCTTCCTCCTCAGAAATGCAATCCAGTTGTTTCAGGCTGCGGTTTGTAAAAGGCTTTGGACTTGAAAGAAAAATTTAGATTCAGACCTTAAAAATAAACACACCCCTGCGAGCACAGCAGCTACCAGAGGGAAGCTCTAAAAACCTCAGCCTGCCAAGAATCCCCCGGCCGCTGCTCACCGACCCCCAGATGTTAGTTACGGAGCTTCTGAGGGCCAGACTCTGTGCTGAACTGAGATGGATAAGACATCCCTCCTTTCCTCCCTCCCTCCCTTCCTCCCTCCTTTCTTTCCTTCAGTCCACAAATATCTGTTGAAGCCATCCATTGCCAGGTGCTGACGGTGCTGTATCCTGGGTCCACTGAAGTCAAAAAAGAACTGATGTGGCCTCTGCCTGTAGCCCTCAAGAAATTTACCATCCAGAAGCAGAAAGAGACAGAGCAGCGAAGTAAAGATCAACAGCAATGTCATCTGATACAGACAGCACGGGCAGGCTCAGTGGGCTGGTGACATTCTATTCTCATTTTTCAGGTGTAATAAATGCGGGTCAAACTTCCATCCAAGTGCTGAGAGAATCCTACTGGAATGCGGTTTTGATGTAGGAAGGCTGATGGACTAAGAATCGTAACTTCTTTGCCCAAAGCTGAGTTTATCATTTCTCCGGCCCCTCTCACTAGTTTTTCCTCTGTCTTCTGAGTTCCCACCATTTTTCTTTGCAGCCTCAATAATCTAGGCATCTCAGCTCAAATACTGGAGACTCAGAGCATTTCTGTTCTTGCCTCATCCAATTCATTCCAAAGTCCTATGAGTTGTCCCGCTACCTCCTGTGTCAGCCCCTCATCTCCACCCCAGGGTCCCCTGCTCCACTTGAGGCCAGCACCTTCCATTGCTTGGACTGTTGCAGTAGGCAACTTGTTACAGTCTGTCACCTCTTCAATCCATCCTCTACCCTCTCTCAGAGCCATATCTCCAGACCACTGGCCTGATCCAAAACTTTCAAAGACTCCCGATGGCAAAACAATTCAGCCCAGTTCAGCATTCAAGAACTTTTGTACCCTGGCCTCAACCTCCCTCTCTGATTTATTGTTTTCCCTACTCTTGTACATGTTGTACATGTTCCCAGAATCCCCATCAAAGGGATTATACCTTCTTTGCTGAAAAAATACGCCCCCCCCCACCACCCTATGCTTTCCCACATCTAAGCACTGGCGAATGCTGTCCCTCCACCCGGAATGCTATCTTCCCAGCCCCTGTCCTTCAAGGCCACCTCAGTAAAGCCTTTCTTGGCTTCTCTGTTGACTTCTGTCTTCAGAAAAGCCTTCACCACCTGTGTGAATGTTGTCCCTGCCCTATTCGCACCGGCCTCACGTTATGGTCTGCACACACTCCCTTTTCTTACTAGGCTGAATTCCTAGGGGGCAGAAACTTGGTTTTATAGACCAGTGAATAACTTGTAACACATAGTAGGGCCTGAAAAGTGTCAAGCCCTCAATCGCTGAGTGATGAGTGAAAGATTCACCTGCGCCCCGTGCCTCCGCCATTACTCTCCCCAAAGACAGACCCCTCCGCTGTCCCCACCATCTCGGAGCTGGTGCATCTGATAATCAGAGCAGCTCAATGTTAAAATCGGAGCAATATGATGAACAACAATAATAAAAGCAAAGGGTCTCAGCTGACTCCAGGGAAGACTTCTCCAGTAAAGCACTTTGTGTCATTTTGCTTTCACTATTTCCTCTTCCAGCCCAGCATTTTGGGAACAAGTCTGGACAAACTGGACCTCTCATCTAGAGCCCCTGGAGTCCCCACCCATAGCCTCTACCACCTGCAGCCCCAGCCACCTCTCCTCAAGTCTTGAGCTCCCTCTGCCAGAGGCTGTGTGTGTGTGTGTGTGTGTGTATGTGTGCGCGCGTGTGCGCACGTGTGTGTGCCTGCACGCATGTGTGCACGTGTGTGCGTGTGTGCATGCACGTGCGTGTGTGCCTTCGTGTGTGTATGTGTGCGCGCGTGTGCGTGTGTGCACGTGTGTGCCTGCACGCATGTGTGTGCGTGTGTGCATGCACGTGCGTGTGTGCCTTCGTGTGTGTGTGTGTGTGTGTGTGTGTGTGTGCAGTGCTTCCTACCCGCCCCACTCCTGACTGCTCCATCCAGTGGGGGTTGGGAGGCAGCCCTGACTTTTGTCTCCTGTGGTCTCCGGCTCCTGCTTTTGCTCGGATAATCCATTCTCCATGCAGCAGCCAGAGGGATTTATTTAAAATGCAAATTAGAACCTGGAGCTCCTCTGCTTAAAACCCTCTGAAGGCTTCTCACTGCACTTAGAATAAAAGCCAAACTCTTCAAGGCCCTGCAGTCCACCGCTACCCCTCACTTAAACCTCCCACAGCTCTCCCCCACCCACCTCTGCCACTTTGTGTTTCGTTTCTCAGGCCAGAACCCATCTCAGAGCCTTGGTGTTTATCTGCAGTTTCTTCTCCTGCAGGGTTCCTGGCTCATCAAAGACCCCCCAGGGGCTGCCGGACGCCACTGTCCGTTCCCCAACTCCCCCTCTATTGCCTTTTCCACCTTGAGGAGAGACTCTCCACGTCCTGATGTGCTTCCCCCTGAGGGAGAGCTAGGACCTGGCAGGGAAGTGCATGGATGACGGCATTCGTGAACACCAATGGCTGGAATCCTCTTTATTTTTGAGACAAGGTCTCCCTCTGTCACCCACGCTGGAGTGCAGTGGCTTGACCATGGCTCATGCAGTCTTGACCTCCCAGCCTCGAGCAATTCTCCCACCTCAGCCTTCTGAGTAGCTGGGGCCTCAGGTGGACACCACCATGCCCAGCTAATGTTTTTTTATGTTTTGTAGAGACAGGGTCTCACTATGTGGCCCAGGCTGGTCTGAACCCCTGGGTTTAATGGATCCTCCCATCTCAGAGTCCCAAAGTGCTTGGATTACAGGTGTGAGCCACTGAAGCTGGCAGCTACAACTATTATTGCCACCGTTCTATAGGGAAAGAGATAAAGGCTAGCAGGGCATGGTGGTGTGTGCCTCAAATCTCAGCTACTCAGGAGGCTGAGGCAGTAGAATTGCTTGCACCTGGGAGGTGGAGGTTGCAGTGAGATCGCGCCACTGCACTCCAACCTGGGAGACAGAGCAAGACTCTTGTCTTAAAAAAAAAAAAAAAAAAAAAAAAGAAAAAAGACAAAGGCTTGGAAAAGGCTAATAACGCCTCCAAGGTCACTGGTCACTGGGAAAACAGCTGGGTTTCAATTAGGCAGCTTCCTTCTGTCTTTGGAGCTCTTCACCACCACCCTGAGGCACTGCTAACTTAACAGAGATTTTTTTTTTCATTTTTCCCCACCAACTCCGTGAAGCTAATGTGGTTTCTCCAGATGCCATATGGATATTATTTCCTTCCACAGGTGTGTACCGGGCACCTTCTATATGCCCAGCACTGTGCTGGCAGATACAGAGATACCTGTAAATGAAGCAAACACATGAAACTCCACTCCAGGGACAGAGGCAGATGTGGACAGTAAGAGCCTCACGTTAGAGTAAGTTCTGTGGAGGAGGCAAAGCAGGGGCTGTGGAGGAGAACAGTCTACGTTTTTGTTCTGCAAAAGCCTTTCTGAAGTGGTAACATTCATTTATCAAGTGAACTCTTACTTTTGGAAGTTTTCAAGCACACGCAAAGAATACTACAGTGAACCCGCACGTACCAACTGCTCAGCCCCAACAAGCCCAGGATCCTGATTTGGAAGCTATTTATACATAAATAAATAAGCAAATACTCTAAGGGCCGTGAGCACCTGCAGATTTTAGCACCCGTGGAACCCATCGTCTGGAGATACGGGGAACAACTGTGCACTTTAAAAAGCTTCAGCCTGGGGGTCAGAAGACGTGAGGGTTGGTCCTGTTTCTGCCCTTGTCAGGCTGTGCAGCTCTGCGATGTGGGGTCAGGCCCCCAGCCCCTCGAGGCCCAGGAGGGCCCCTGCATGGCAAAGACTCATTGTGTCCTCCTGGCCTTTTCCCAGGAGACAGACTCTCTGGGCAGACACTGAGCCTCTGTGGAAGGAAACTTTGCAATTAGCCCCGATTTATGACCCCACTGACTGCCTGAGAAGTCCCTACCCCCAAGCGTCCCGATCCCAGGAAGCCCCCTTCTCAGGAAGGGGCTCCAAGGGGGTTGGGCAAAATCTGTTTCAGGTCAGGAGACCAGAGACTTCTGCAGACAGGTGCCACCGGGCATCTTGCTGCAAGGCCTAGAAAGAGGCTCTGGCAGAGAACAGCTGCAAATGAGCTTTGAGCAAAGCCTCTCATCCTGCACAAATACAGGCCCTTTGGAAGAGGGACTTTATACAGCCAGGGAAAGCACTGATCCAGACGGGGAGCGGGGGGCTCACCCAGTCCTCGGCCCTGGTCTCTTGCAGGTAACCAGGCTTTCATTTACAGCACAGGTATTGAGTCCTGACACTGAGCTGAGGGCTGAGTTGAGATGAAGTGAGCCAGAAGAGACTCCAATCCCAGATCCGCCAGATCCACCAGCTCTGGGGCCTCTGGCATTGCCTTTCACCTCTTCGAACCTCAGTTTCTACATCATGAAAATGGGTCCTCTAATTCCTGTATGGTCATCCTGAAGACTACGGCGTGAAAGTATGTTATGAATCTTAAAGCATGCGCCCTGGAGAGAGGCTGTTCTAGTGGCAGAGAGTACCTGGCTCAATAAATACTTGCCAGGCTGGGCGCAGTGGCTCAGGCCTGTAATCCCAGCACTTTGGGAGGCTGAAGCAGCCAGACTACCTGAGGTCAGGAGTTCGAGACTAGCCTGGCCGACATTGTGAATCCCCATCTCTACTAAAAATACAAAAAATACCCAAAAAATTAGCCAGGCTTGGTAGTATGCACCTGTAATCGCAGCTACTTGGGAGGCTGAGTCACAAGAATCCCTCGAACCCGGGAGGCAGAAGTTGCGGTGAGCCGAGATTGCATCACTGCACTCCAGCCTGGGCGACAGAGTGAGACTCTGTCTCAATAAATACTTTCCAAGCATTCTAATAAACACAGTGGGTGGTTAAGAGCAGCTCCAATGGCAGCCTGCCTGGGTTCAAATCCTGGCTCTGCCACTTCCTGACTGATGACATGGGAACAGGTCATCACTCTCATGCCTCAATTTCCTCTTTAGTAGGAAGGGAAAATAGTAGCACCTACCTCATGGGGTTGCTGCGACCACACAGATCATCATCGCTGACACCTAATAAACACCCAATCAATGTTGTGCCCCAAGCAATAGGCCTGGGAGGGTCATCCATCCCCCCAGCACGGTGCCCCCTCCACCTGGAGCTACTGTTGGCCTCACTCGTGGGGGCTAACAGATGTCTGTGGAATTCAAATGCATTGGAATGGGGGCTAGGGAGAGCTGAGTGAAGAACGAACTTGCTAATCTAATAAAACCTTGAAATCTGAGGTTGGCACGGTGTTGTGGGTATGTCGCTTGGACCGTGGTATGGGGCGTGCACAGGCAGTGGCTGCTCCGAAGTTGGGGCGGGGTGCAGGACAGGCTCCTTAGGCAGACAAAAACTCTCTCCCCACAAGACCGGTTTAGTCTGGTTTTCCAAGGGGACGAGGGTTCAAGAAGGTCTCGGGCAAGGCTGAGGAATGTTGGACAGGCCTCTGGGGGGGTGTTGCAGGAGGGGCCCACAATTTCACAAGAGTTCCATTGTGTCCTCTCCGCACCGATGGCCGGCCCCCACAGCGGTCCACTCTGTGGGGAGCTCCCAGAGGAACAAAAAACGAGGGAGGGCAAGGGTGAGGAGGGGGCGGCATTGCCTGGGAGGGGGTGGGGTACAGGGCATGGCACAAAAAGTCACAAAGGCGGGCTGGGGGTGGGGATAAGTCCCATGAGATGAAGCTTCACTGCCCAGGGTCCCTTGGTCAGCCTCGTCTCACCACGTTCAATAAAGAGGGACTTGGGAGACAAGGAAAGCAAAAGACAGCCAAGCCTGGACGGGGCTGAACAAAACTCCTTTATCTATCTTCATATCCCTGAAATGCACAAACCTGAAACTCTAAACTCTCCCTCTCTATTTCTTTTGGATTCGGCTGTGCCTGGCGGAGCTTCCCCACGCTAGCCTGAGCTCCTGACCAAAATTATACCAGTTTCCTGTTTAAAACTCTCCAATTCTATGGGTTTCCAACATACTTAGCATCAGTTCCAGGAAGGCTGGGGGCAGAGCAGGGGGTGGGGACTGCTCAGGGGTGCCCAGACTGAAGCTAGCAATTGCAAACGCCATATCTGGGGCCCCCCTGAGTGGCTTAGCCACGGTCTGGGTCGGATGGGGTCGGCTACCAAGTCCGCCGCAGGACAGGACAGGGGTTGGGCTTGGGGAAAGGAATGCGCTGAGCTTTTCTGTGACGACATGCTGGCTCTGCTACTTTCCAGCTGTGTGACCTTGGACAAGCGACTTAATCCTCCAAGCCTTGCTTTCCCTGTCTGTGAAATGAGGATGGTGATGACAGCGACCACGTCACAGGGCCGCTATGAGCCTTACAAGAAAGACGCAGGAAAACTGCTTACCACATTGCTTGGGAGTTTAAGGACTGAGTAAGCGAAGCCGTTATTATGATGCTAATGATGGCACCATCTTCAGAATAATCCTCAACAGCAGATAGTGATTTCCTAAGAGCTGAGTGTGGGAGAGCACCCGCCTCTCTGACCCTCTTCAGGGACAGCCAGCCACTGAGCAGACAGGAGGGAGGCTGGCCTGAAGGGCCTTTCTGGAAGTGTGTTCAGATGTTAATAACAGCAGCAGCAACAACCAAAAAGGCACTATGATCCATAAAGTCTGGGAAATGCTGGCTTAACCCAAATTAAATAGGCTCCTTTGTGCAGAACTTATCAGAGCCTTTATTTGACCCAACAAGCATCTTGACTCTCTAGAAATGGAGGCAGAGTAGACACTGGTTCCTAAACCTCTCTGCTGCGCAACTGTTTAGGGCCAAGCATTAGTGCTCTATGTCACCCACTTAGGGAAAGGCCAGATATCGCTTCACCTGAGGCAGGGGAGTGTTAATTCCTCCCTAATTTTTTCACTTTCATGCCTTTAGGAGCTCCTCCTCCTCCCCCATTCACATCTGCACTTGACAAACCATTCCTGAGAATCTCATGCCATCAGTGCCTTTGCTAGATACAAGGATGATAAAACGATGAACACGGCACAGAACTAGTCCTTAAGAATCTGAGTCCCATCAAGGAGGCTTTCGTTAAAGGTGTTTGCTCCCGCCCTGATGTTCATTCACGGCAGGACTCTGCTCCGGGTGCTGAGGCTCACAGCCCATTCTCCACTCCATACTCCCCGCCACCTTGCCATCAGCCCTCGCATCGCTCAGAACGTCCCACCCGACCTACTCTCCAAGCTGCCAAAATGCGGAGGGAAATAATGGCAGGTACAGTGGCCCCCACCAAAGCCTTCCCCCCCCACACTCCCTCACCCACTCACCAGGCCTCTCAGCCTCTTCTCTTCCCTAACACCCCACCCCATCAGGCTATAGCAGGGGCTCCAAAGTCCAGAGTCCGGTTTGTGAACTCACTGCCCATGTGACTTTTAGAGGAGTCAGCTTCTTGGAGCCTCTCAGTTCTCATCTGTGAAATGGGCAGAAAGAGTCTTGCTTTGTCTGCCTGCTGGATTGGGAGAAATCAGATAAGCCAACAGTATAACCTACTCAACAGACATGAGGGGTTGTTCCCACAGATTTCCTGTGGCCTTAATGAGTCACTCCTCCTAGGGACATTCAGAACGTGGAAGGTGATGCTTATCTCCAAAGGCAAAAATCTCCGCAGGTAGGATTTCAGGTCCTGTAATACCGAAGTGAGGTGAAGATGCTACTCAGGGGCAGGATAATGCTCTTGGAATCCTCAAAGCCAATACCCTAAGAAACCCACCAGCCATGGCCTTGATGAAGCCACAGCTCTGAACATGCCCGATCAGCCAGTGTCTCAAAGAGAGTGATCGTTTGTTTGAGAAAGTCCTTGCAGACTCAGGGCTGGGGCCTGGGAATATGCATGGGAGCAGATACCTACACACCCTCCTCTTCAATGACGGAGGAGGAACCCAAGCAGTGGGACTAAGGCTTGGGCAGAGGGCCCTGCCATCCATTTCCCATAAATCAGCAAAAATATCATAAAAACGGAAAACCAGTCTCCTCCTGCCATGCCTTCTCCACTGCACAGAACACACGCTTCAGGTCACTTGCCAGTGAACTCTGAAGAATGATCATAAATAATTAAAATGAAATTACGGTTGTCAAAATAAATTAGCAAAGAGCCAGCAGCCTCCATTTTCTCCTCCTCCTCCCATCCTATGAGATCTCAGCTCACTGTTCTGTAAAAGCAGATTGTGGGCACAGGGTTTCCTGGATACTGGGGTAAATGAGATGCAGCCGTGATGTGGCATGGAGAGGGCAACAGGGGGACCACAGGGAGGTCAGAGGGCACACACAAAAATAGAAGGTGCATTTGAAGCAATGGCTCACCCCTGAGGTTTGGGGCAGGCAGTGACAGTGACAGGCTGTGTCTGCAGGCTACAGCTCCACATTCAGCAGGCCTGGGATCAAGGAGCCCTGGCCAGTCCCAGATTACCCCGACACCTCCAGAGGTCCTTGCTGCCAGCTGGTAGTGGGCTCAGCCTATACACCCCAAGGCCCAAAACCACATGGAAGCCAACCAGGTTCTGAAGGGTCAAGACTCCAGGGGGTCTGGTGAAAGAGATTTATCCTTTCTTCCTGCTCCTGGGGCAGGAAATGGGGTCTGGACCTTAGAAGCTTGAGCAATCAGAAGTGGCAGGAGTAAGGGGGCGGCAGGGAATGGGCATGAACTCATCACTGGAAATCTGGTGCCTGCCCGACCTTTGCACGTGTGTGTCAGGCTGGCCACCACCAGAATTTGCTTGGACGATTGCAGTAGCCTCTCAGCTGGTTTCCTGCACTCCCATTGCCGTACTGCTGGGAGGAGTGGAGGCAGGACAGCATCATGATCACCGAAGCTGAACTGAGCTTCAGAGAAATCATCTGGCTTACAATTACAGGGAAGGCAGTGGGACCTTGGATCTGAACCCTGCAGGGAAACTCCAGGGCTGGCATCTTAAACATCACCTGATGCCAACATCAGGACCAGGGGATGAGGCAGCAACCCTTGGATGATGTCAAACTCTTCCATGCTGGAGCGAGCCAGAGAGGAAAGAATGGTCCCCAGCAGCAGCTGGCATGATGACAGGAGCTTGTTGAAGGAGCCCAGGTGGTGAGGATGAGGCTGGTAGGTGTCAGCCACAATAAGGAATTTAGATCTGACTCCAAGTGTGATGGGAAGATCCTGGGGGTGGGGATGGGGGTTCCAATGGCAGAAATGGTAGCAGGTCTTGAGGTGGTCTTCAATGCTGATGTCTGCCTAAAGCCAGTGAGGACCCCTCTTTATGCTTCACCCAAGGTGGCATCATTTTCCCCATAGATTTAATGAAAATGCATGTTAATAACTCACATTGATTAAGCACCTACTGTGGAACAGGCAGTGTGCTGATCACTTACATGTTCCACATGTTCACTCTCTCTTCAATCCTCACACCCACCTCACCAGGTAGGTGCTTTCACCATTATCCCCATTTTGTAGGTGAAGAAGCTGAGGGCTCAGCAGGTAGCTTGTCTAATACCCCAGCCAAATTCTGATAGGACCAGAATTTGAACTTATGTCTCAGAGCAGAGCCTGAGTTCTCTCTCCTTTTTTTTTTTTTTTCCTGAGACAGACTCTTGCCCTGTCACCCAGGCTGCAGTGTAGTGGTGAGATCTCAGTTCACTGCAGCCTCCGCCTCCCGGGTTAAAGTGATTCTCATGCCTCAGCTTCCCAAGAAGCTGGGATTACAGGTGTGCACCACCGTGCCCACTTAATTTTTGTATTTGTAGTAGAGATGGGTTTTTCCATGTTGCCCAGGACAATCTTGATCTCTTGACCTTAGGTGATCCACCTGTCTCGGCCTCCCAAAATGCTGTGATTACAGGCGTGAGCCACTGCGCCCAGCCAGAGCCTGAGTTCTTAATACCAAGGTCCCTGGGCTCTATACACATGTGCATCCACATGCGCACACACACACTCCCTAAGCTCTACACACACACACACACACACACACACACACACACACACACACACAAAGGCACGCCTGTGTGAATCTCCAGGCTCTTCTGGCCAAGTACTCCCTGGATACCAGAAAACACCTGGAGAGGTGAACTTAGTAGAGGCTAGAGGGCTGCAGTTTCTCAGACAAAACTTGACCGTAGTTCTGTCTCTGTCTTCCTCTTGCCATGCATCCAGAGGTAATCCCTACTCAAGTTCACGAGACAGGGTGCCGGGGAAGGGGCCCTGCTTCTCCCTCTTCTAATGGCTCATTCCTGGATAAAGCAATCGGAGCTCAAGGATTAATGGACATGGCTCTTGCTTTCAAGTCCCACCCGCTGACAGATCGCCTAATTCCCCCCACCCCTCTGTTCCTCAACCTTTCAGAAAAAAATACAGGCGGCTTGCTTATCTTAGAGTGGGGTTGCCGTGGAAACGGCATCCCTTGTGAGATGCACTGTCATAACATTTCAGTGCTGTTCGGAACACTTAAAGACACAGCCTCCTCCTCTCCAGGGCCTCAGCCCATGGGCAGTTGTCAAATGACTGGGGAAGGGCTGGGAGGGGAGTGTGGGGGAAGGTAAAGACCAGGAGGACGTTCCCCAGCTGTGGAAATGTCTGCTTTCATCATTCCAGGGCTTGGGGTCGCCTGTGCCTGCCAAGCGGAGAGGAGGGCGTAGAGAGTAAGTGATCCTCGAGTGGCTTGCAGGCCAGGCAATGCGCTCCACCAGGGTAACGTGCAGTGATTCTCACCAGCATGCCCACCAGGTTGGCTCTATTATGATTCCCCAATTTACAGAAAAGTAAACTGAGGCTCAAAAAGGTGAGGTCTGTGTGACAGACACCGTTTCTGCTGCTGCTGACTGACCATTCTGATTTTAGCACTCAGCATCGTACTCCCAGGAAACCCCTGAGTCACTGACACACTGGGAGGGGGGTTCACCTTAGCTCAGCCATTTCCCTTCTGACGCCTGGTGCGTGTCTGAGTACATTTGCTCCTAACGCCTGCATCTAGGACTCTTCTTCAGCAGGTGGCCCTCGAGTCCCTGGCGTGGCTCTGCCCCACAAGCAAGAGTCAGCAGTGCTCTGAGCCCCTTCACCTTCTCAGCCAATGACCAGCAGGCATGGGGTAGGAAAGCACAGCCCCCTTGCCACAATGGGGTACAAACTCAGGCACGACAGACACCCAGACCCTGCCTGAGGGATAAGACCGAAGCGTCCATCTGTAGAGCTTGGCCTAGGATCTCACCCTTGTTTGACTCTCCTTTCCTTCCCCATTTGCCCGGCTCCCTCCCCCTCCCCCTGGGAGGACATCCCCATCAGTCTCAGTGTCTGTTTCTGGGACAACTTGACTTTGGGAACCACAAGAGGCCCTGCAGGAGCTGGACCACTCTCCAGCCTCAGCTCGTGTGGCATCACCCATCCTGCTGCAAACCCTGTATTTCCAACCATAGTCACTGCCAGCCCTTGCCCCATAGGCCACACTCTCTCCCACCTCTTGGCCTTGGCAGGTACCATTTGCCCACTCTGCTCAGTACATCCGTCCCAGGCTACCTCCCCAGGGTGGAGGTCCACGGTTTCAAGGGTTAACTGAGGCATCATCTCTTCTGAGAGACTTTAGGAACCCCACTGAGAGGATCAGAGGGCCACAGAGACCTCTTGGTTCCTACCTCACTCCGCACAGCTCCACCCAAGCCCATGACGGGGGAGCCTCGACTGCTCTCTGAATTCCCACCACCCCACACGAGGTCTGCCACTGAGAAGGCTCTAATGAAACAGTGGGTGAAGGGAAGCACACGTAGATAGCAATTACTGTGTGCCAAGAGGTCAGCACGACAGATACCACACTCAAGTGCCTGCGAGGCCCCTCATGACCTTCCCTGCCCATCTCCACTCACCTCCTTTCACTTGGCCTCCATGAACTTGGCTGCAGCCCTGGGACTCACCAGCCCTGGCTGCTCCAAGGCCATGCGTGCCTGCGATTCCCTCTGCCTGCAACTGTCCTTCCTGCAGACACTCCAGGCTTTTCCTTCACTTCCTCACCACTGCCTAAATGTCACCCCACACAGAGGTGTCCCTGACCTGCACCAAAAACAGCTTCCCCCAGCACCACTCACTGAATTTCTCAGGACTATGTACAAAGATAGATATAATTACTATATGAGCCAATAAGAAATATAGATTTAATTATGTACATGAAATTACATAATATTTAGAAAACATACAAACATTGTCCATAAATAGCTTCGCATTGAATATCTATTTAATTATGTACCTCTCCCACTAGAGTGTCAGCTCCCCAAGGGAGGGACTTCTGCCCCTGCTGCACCCCTCTACCCAGGACGGTGTCTGCAGCCCACTGTAGGTGCTCAGTCAATATCTTTGAATGAATGAATATAATGCTAGCCCCAAATTTACTGCTGATAAAAACCATCATTTGCTGAGTGCTCACTGAGTAAAATGGCTTGTCTAAGGCCACACAGCCAAGAAGTGAGGGCACCTTAGGTGCCAGAGCCAGGGAGCTTCACTGCCGCCCTTGGCCAGCAGCCCTCCGTGAGCCCTCTCTGGCAATGCCACTGTCCACTGCACTTTGCTCCCGGAGCCCATCCCCTCTTCCCAGAGCAGATGCCCAGATCTTGAAGACTGGCTCCCGGGGGCCTGAGTACCCAGGGGGACCAGGAGGAGGAGACAGTCCACAGAAGAGGTGACTAGGATGCCTCTGAGTACCTCCCAGTGCCCAGGAGAAGGAGGTGGGGGTGAGTGATATCAGGGCAGTTATTATTCAGAATGGAAGCAAATGCCACACCAGCTCTGGAATCCCTGCCAAGGCTTCCAGCCTACCCACGTAGGGGGCCAGATGGATGCTCTAAGCCTCTTCAGGGGACCTGGCGTGTCCATTATTAATTAAACAGATGAGCCAATTAGTTCAAAATTGTGCATGAAAGTTATTATGGATGCATTTCAGGCATATCTTCCCCACCACCCCCCAAAGTGGGAGGAGCGGATTGGCCCCACAGCTCTCACCCTAGATGTGTGTTGGAATCTGCCAAGGGCCAGCACTACGTCCAAGGCACTTCCTCACTGGCGATGCCCCTGGCCCTGGTCAGATGTGAGGCGAGACTGAGAAAGGGAGAAAGCCACTCCCAGGCTCAGTTCTCAAAACTCAGAGGGAACGAAGTCTCTCAGGAGGCCACTACTCAAGCCAGGCTTGAGACAGCAGCAGATTGGACACCTGGCTGTGAGAACCAGGGTAGTCTTCATTTCTTGAGGGTCTGGAGAGAAGTCTCAGGAGAGACCCTGCACTGATGCCGCCAGGTGAAGAGGGGATGCAGGAAAAGGAAAACTCCAGCTTCAAATACAAAAATGGTATCTCCTAAAGGGGTCTGCGAGAGGAGGCCAGCTTTAGGCTCATCGCCTCACCACGCCACCCTGTCCTGGCTACGATTTGTCCTCCTGGCCCTGCACAGACCTGTTCTCTGACCCTGCGAATTAACTACAAGCAGTCCCATTTTACAGATGAGGCAGCTGAGGTTCAGAGGGGGATGGAGGATTCTAAGCCTGATGGCATCATCTCTTCGGGTGTCTCACTCTGCCTGATAAGGTTCCAGGTTTACTTAAATATCTGCCATCCCATGTTCTTCTGTGTTCTCCTGTAGTTCAGAGCAAGTGTACACATACACACACATACGTGTGCATATATGCAGAGCCACGCCCCTTATAGTCCAGCAGTGAAGCCGCTGCCCCAGTGACCCTGTCCTTGATGTTTGAGGTCTCAGACTCGGGGATATTATGAGGACACTCCAGAAACCCCGAGAGACCCAGCCACCCTGTGCCCTAGCCAGATCATCCTTCGTGACCCTAAAGCACTGGTCTGAGGCCACACAGCCTCAGAAAGGGGCACAGTCATGGAATAAGAGCTCCAGAGGGGGCCTTCCCACTCCTCTGAGTCCTGCGCAGCCCCACAGAGACAAGAATTTGGAGGAGGGCAGGGCCGCCTTTCCCTAGAGCCCCTGGAGATACATTCTGAGCAAGATTATTATTGTTTTTCCCTTTTCTAGTGCTTGTGGTGTCCTGTGGACAGGCAAGGAAAATACAGAGTCATTTCCTACTGATCTGGGGTATTTTCTTCCTTCTCATTCCAAGAATACCATAATTCTGGGTCTACGGCCCACAGTTCACCCCTGGCCTGCCCCCAGCTCAGTATCAGCAATCTTGAAGCCTCCTCAAGAGCTCACCTCCCTCTGCACAACGTCACGGCCACTTTCAAGGGTGAACAGAGCTTTGTTACTTACCAAGGCCAGCCTCACTTTTGCCTACAATCCCCCTTCAAGGTATGCCTTTGTCAGGTGTGGGAGCTCAGAGACATTAAGTAACCTGTCCTAAGCCACACAGCAAGTTCATAAAGGAACTGACAAATGGAAGAGCTTTTTTCTTGGCAGAAGTCAAAGCCGATAGAAGTATTTTTCTTCCAAAGGCTCCAAATTGGATAATTGAATCTCAGTTTTGGCCAAAGATGGGAAGATCCTTACAAGACTTGACATCGGATGGTTGTTTTATCCCCTGCCTGTGACTTATTTCTGTTGGAAAGTAAGAACCTCAGCTTCTCTGATGATCCCGGCTCTGCGTCATGCAAACACTGGTAAGCTGTGAAAAGAATTCATGGATGAAAGCATGCCACACTCTCTCCCTGGGTGAATGAAACCCAGTGACTACGCCGTCAGGTTAGCGCAAAGGGAAAATCCGCAGGGCTTCCTTCCTTTGCCGTTCCCGTTCCTCACTGGACAACACACGTGCCTGCATTCCTTTTTGTGGTTTTCTCCACATGCCGAGCCCAGGCACCCCACACAGATGTGTTTGCAGAAAGGTGACACCAGCTGCATGCATGGATTCTTCCTGTCACTTGGCCCTCTCTTCTCTCCATGAAATGGTGGGGAGGGAATCAGTGTAAAATCAGCTCTGACACATGAACTCCTCTTAATCTGTGGGTTCAGGAGAAACAAAGCCACCAGCAAGATGCCACCAGCTCTCACAAACACTTCCCTTTGCAGAAAACCCCTCCTCTGAACTGCACTGACCAATATAGTAGCCACTAGTCATGTGTGCCTCTTCATGTTTAAACTAATTAAAATTAAACAGCCAGTCCCCCGGTCACACTAGTTACACTTGGGAAGGTTTGACGTGTAGGTGGCTCTCCTATTGGGCAGCATATGTAGACAACATTTTAATCCTCATGGAAAGTTCCATTGAGCAGTGCAGCCCAAGAGGTGACGAGGTTCTGTGGCCGCTAATCCCACTCATCCAGGGACTGAGTTCTGGAATGAGGGCTGCTCCTGGGTCCCTGCCTTTCCAAGCTTCAAACACCAACTGTTCACAGAGGGTCCCTGGACCCCTGTGTGAACCAGGGAGGAAAAGGCATGAAAAAAAGTTTCCCAGCCACCTCCCATTTCCATGCCCAAGCTTTTCTTCATCTGCAAAACGGGGCTAACGATACTTGTCCAGCCAGAGAGAATGCACGGAACGTCCCTGGGCCTGGAGCAGGCTCCTGGTAGGTCCACAGTGAACAAAAGCCAGTGTGACTGTCTGCCCTGGTTGTAACGAGGGGCTTTAAGGCAAACACATAGCCTGGGAAGGGCGAGTTAAGTGAGCAGTAACACTGGGGGCTTCTGAGAACTCCAGAGAGCAGCATCACAAAAAGGGACCACTCCAGATCCCCTTAAAAGCATCCCCCGCCAGCTGGAAGACAGGTCAGCCAGATCCCTGCCCAGGCAGGCAGAGATGATCTTCACATCTGCCGATATCTATTCATTGCCTTGGGCTCAGTGAGTTTTAATGTTTTACGTGCAGTCTCTCTTTAACCCTCCTAACAAGCCCATTAAGTCAGATTATTATTATTTACACTTTACAGATAAAGAAACACAGGCACGGGGAAGCCAAGAGAGCCAGGCAGTGTGGTTCTTACCCTGCAAGCCCGCCCTTCCCACTCTGTCTAAGAGGATGAGAATTAACCTGCCTCAGCCAGCAATGCCAGCACACTGAATTACCCACTGCAGGAATTTTTCCAGCTCTGCGCCACCTGTGACTGTGGAGAGATGCGAACTGCAGGTGGGGATGGGATGAGTTCAGGTTCTGGAATCCACAGAACCTGACTCTGAATCTCAACTGTGTTCCTCACTAAGAACGAATTCTCCTCTCTGAGTCTCAGTTTCCTTATCCGTAAAATGGGAGTCCGAAAAGTACATACACCACAGGGTTGATGTGAGGATGAAGTGAGTTGATGCAGGTAGGAGTGGCACATAGAAAGCACTCAAAAATTAGCAGCTTAGATCACTGCTTTTCGAGTTAACATTTTTGCCCCAAATGACTTGCATGGATTTAGAATCCATTCTATCTATATTATGCCTCTGTCCAAATCTTGTCCCCAGCCCACAAGCATCATGTGTATGCTTTCCTAATTGGGCCCTGCCCTGGCTAACAGTCAGAACAGTGTGCCTACCTAAGATCACCCTAAAAGATGGCAGAAGAAAATGGGGCAAGGGTTAAAATTTTTCAGTGGACAGGCCAGGTGCGGTGGCCCACACCTGTAATCCCAGTACTTTGGGAGGCCGAGGAGGGTAGATCATTTGAAGTCAGGAGTTCGAGACCAGCCTGGCCAACGTGGTGAAACTCTGTCTCTACTAAAAATACAAAAATGAGCTGGGCACGGTGGTAGGTGCCTATAATCCCAGCTACTTGGAAGGCTGAGGCAGGAGAATAGCTTGAACTGGGGCGGGGGGAGGGATGAGGGTTGCAGTGAGCCGAGATTGTGTCACTGCACTCTGGCCTGGGCAACAGAGTAAAACCCTGTCTAAAAAAAAAAAAAAAAAAAAAAAAAATGGTAAGTGGACACTCCTATGCAGGTAGCAGGGAAGTGACCACAGACCTGGGGCAGGTTCCACTCACCAGCAGGGTCTTGGGGAGGAAGGCCCTAATGCTTGCCCCTCAACGGTAGCAGATGCCACACGATTGATAGGGAGTCACACTGAAGACATCACCGAGTTTTACTCCGAACCTACCCAATGCCAGATTTCAAAGCCCAAACCCACAGTCTCTTTCCCTGCAGCCTCTTCCACCCTGTGTCCCCAGCCCCAGACACCCACCTGAGAGGAAGGCTGGGTCAGGCAGACCACGGGCAGAAAAGAGGCTCGTGCTCCGCTCTGCCACTTAGCAGCAGGGACCACCCTCTGAGCCTCAGTCTGCTTATCTGTCAAACGGAGACACAATGCACGCCCAGCCTCCTGGGAGCAGCCTCGGGAGCCTGCATAATCACGGTGGGTGTGCAAAGCTCTTTAAATCCCAAACTGCCAAACACCGCAGGGTCCCGTGGCATTGCTCGGTGCCCTCATCTCACCTGTCCTACTGACAGCTACCTGGCCAGGGCCCTCGCTGTACATGAGGCCCGGTTCTAAGCACTTCAGAGGCACGGCCCACCTAACCCTCAACACGGCCAAGGCAGGCATGACTGCGTACCCACCTTGTGGAATGGGGACTAGAAAGAGTTAAGTGACTTGCCCAGCACCGCAAAGATAGCAAGTAGCAAGCACTTGTAACCCTCTGCCAGCAAGTTCATGGCTACCTCCCACCCTTGCCCCTCGGGCCCCAGCATCGAAGCTGCCCTGGTGCCACCGTTTGGCAGACAGCAAGAGTGAGAGACCCCAGGAGCTACGTTATGCCAAGTCCAGTCCTGCTAAGTACAAAGTTCTGCAGAGTCCCGCCAAAGACCCAAAACACACAGAGTGAAAAGGGAAGGGGCAGGGGGAGGGCCCAGACAAAAGGAACATTATAAACATTATAAAACCACCTTGCCAAAGCCACAAGCACTTAGTGGAAAAAAACTCACAGGGGGCCGCAGTTTGGGCCAAAGCACAAATGAGGCATTTGAGGGGATAAAAGCCTGCTTCAAGGGGCGGTGGGGGGCAGGGAGCACGTACCACTAGGATAACCTTTTTGTAAGAGGGGGGAAAACAGCACCTCTATTTCTTCCTTTCAACAACCGCAGGGCTGCATGGGTGGGATTCGGAAGCTCTGTAACTCTATCTGTGGTTGCAGAGCTCAACAAGCATTTGCTGAATGAATATATAAATGAACAGAAAATATTAACGTAACGGATGTGAAAAAGTTATTTAAAAAAAAAAAAAAGCAAGAGGGAATACACGCATAATCTGGGAGGGGAAATGGGTGACTTCAGGCGGAGCATACGAGGTTTTCCGTGTTTCTGGATCTGGCTTGTGGTACTCATGTGTTCAACGTAGTGTTATAATCCATCCCCTACATTTATTTTGTAAATAGCCTTTTGCATCTCATCAACGTTTAACAAAAGCATCCACAACGCAAAACATATCAGGCCTCTAGGAAACATCTGGATTTTAGCACCAGCCCTGCCCAGATTTAGAACCACACTTTGTCTCATTATCGTGGTTAAGGATGATTAGAATCACCATCGATATTTTTAATGATACATTTTATTCACACAGCACTCCACATTTTTATAGCATTCACCACTCACATTATTAGATTTTAACTTAGGGGTGCGGGCACCTTAGGGCAGAAATATTCAAAACCAGATCTGGTGTTCACACACGACCCTGCCTTTTGCCAACTGTGAGACCCTGAACAAGCCATTTAACTCCCGGAGCCTTGATTTTCCAACTGGGAAAATGGAATTTACTTGTGCTGTCTACCTTGCCGGTGGTTGCTGGGTAATGATCACTGATTGGTCAAGTCATGGAGTGATTCCTGTGTAGCCAGCACAGCCCCGAGGGCAGGGGACACAGCAGAGAACAAGGCAGGGGTGGCGGCTTCCTTCTCAGAGTCTTCCGTCCCGGGATGGAGTCAGACAGTGAACAACACGGCAACAGCTCTGCATTACACCGTGACAAATGGGGGAAGTGACAGCACAGGGTCCCCAGACAGATTAGAGCAAGGAGTCCAACCCGGTTTGCGGGGCCATGCTAGGCACATTCATGCCTGAATACATTCTCAAAATCTACGTCATGGATGAACATGATTGTGATAAAGACAAGAATCAAAGCAAGACCATGAGCTGGAAACAGGCCGTGGGAGCAGGGCTGAGAGCCTGCCTGTACACATCAGAGAAAAATGCTACACTGGGATGGGTTGGTCCTCACTATTGCCCAGAGCCCCAGAGTCTTCCTACGGTCCCTCTCCATTCCCCAGTAGCTAAGGCGGGAATGCCTGCCCCAGTAGGGGCCTCTGGACCCAGCACTATGGCCCCTACCCTCTCCATCTTGTCAGTACTAGCACCCCCTTATTAATGCCATGTTGCATTTTACCCCCAAGTCAAGGGATGGGGTTCTAAGTTATACCCCAATCTCTCCCTCAGTCAACAATTCAGGTTGTGCTCTGATCCCTCCCTGGCTATGGCTCTGGGGTCCAAGGAGATTTTCCTTTGGAAGGCACACTGAAGCTGAGCCCTGAGACGGGAGGGGGTGAGGGAGCTTTGTGAACGGCCAGAAAAAGTGTGTTCCAGAAAATAGCCTCTGTGAAGGCAACTACCAAGGTAAAAGAGTTTAGAGCCTTGAGGGGTTGAGAAATCATGACACACGACACCGCCACAGACGCTGACGAGGAGAGGGGCGGGATTTGTAGGACCATACAGGGTCAGGCAAGTGCCTGGCATAAGCAAGTCCTCAGAAATAGTCTCAGTAGGCTGGGTGCGGTGGCTCACGCCTGTAATCCCAGCATTTTGGGAGCTCCAGGTGGGTGGATCACGAGGTCAGGAGTTCGAGATCAGCCTGACCAACATGGTGAAACCCCATCTTTACTAAAAATACAAAAATTAGCTGGGCATAGTGGCACACATCTGTAGTCTGGCTACTCGGGAGGCTGAGGCAGGAGAATGGCTTGAACCCAGGAGGCAGAGGTTGTAGTGAGCCAAGATCGTGCCACTGCACTCCAGCCTGGGCGACAGAGTGAAACTCCGTCTCAAAAAGAAAGAAAGAAAGAAATGATCTTGGAATATCATTATGTTGTGATTATTTTCTTCCAGTCTGTATCTTCACGATTCATTTTCCTAAGAGTGTCTTCTGATGAACGGTGGTTTTAATTCCAATGAAGTTAGTTTATCAAGTTTCCCTTTTATTGTTACTATTTTTAATGTCCTGTCTAAGAAATCTTTGCTTACTTCAAGGTCATAAAGATATTCTCCTATGTTTTCTTCTAGAAATTCTCCTATGTTTTCTTCTATAAAAGATAAATTATACAATAAAAATGGGCAAAAGAGGCCATGTGTGATGGCTCACACATGTAATCCCAGCATTTTGGGAGGCCAAGGTGGGCAGATCGCTGGAGCCCAGGAGTTCGAGACCAACCCGGCCAACATGATGAAACCCCACCCCTCTCTACTGGAAATACAAAAATTAGCTGGGCATGGTGGTGTACACCTGTAATCCCAGCTACTCGGGAGACTGAGGCAGGAGAATTGCTTGAACCCAGGAGGCAGAGGCTAAAGTGAGCCAAGATCATGCTACTGCACTCCAGCCTGGGAGACAGAGCAAGACCCTGTCTCAAAAAAAAGCAAAAGGCTTGAACAGATGTTTTACCAATGAAAGTGTTCAAATGACAATAAGCCCATGAAGATGTTTAATATCAGTAGTTAAACAGGGAAATACAAATTAAGACCAGAATATGATACCGTTACGTAACTATTAGACCATCTAAAACTAAAAAGCTGACCATATAAGCATTGACTAGGCTGTGGAGAGACTGGAATTCTCATGCACAGCTGATGGGAGTGTGAAACAATACAAGCATTTTGGAAACCAGCTTGGCAGTTTCTTCTAAGTTACGCATACACTGCCCTATGATGTAGTTACGATACTCCAGGATACTTACAGAAGAGAAACACAGACTTGTACTCAAATGTCCACAGCAGCTTGATTATGTAGCAGCCAAAAATGGAAAACAATACCACATCCATCAAAGGGTGAATGGGTATGCAAATCATTATGCCTACATACAATGGAATACTACTCAGCAATACAAAGTCGTGAACTACTGATAGAGGCACCAACATAAATGAGTCTTAGAAACAGCAAGCGGAGGGGAGGGAGCCTGATAGGAGAGTACCTACTGCAGGATTCCATTTATAGCAGGTTCTGGAACAGGCAAAGCTAATCTGTAGTGATAGAAAGTAGACCAGTGGTTGTCCCAGGGGAGGGAACAGAGATTAACTGGGGAGGGCTAAGAGGGAACTTTCTGGGCTGATGGAAAATTTCTATGTTTTACTGGGTCTGATGAAAACCAGGTCCAAATGGATGTTATTGTACAATTTATGTCTGTATATAAATGATAACCTCAATAAAGTTTGTAGTTCTTCGGGGGGGGGGAAAGGAAAAAATGTTGCTGGATAAACGTGTTTGAAGGTAGTCAGGCTACGGTAAAAGGCTCTACAGTCCTGTGTTGTTACCAAACATGCCCGGGGCTGTAAGAGAAGACAGACGTCCAGCGCAGGCTGCTGGAAGATTCCAAGTATCCATCATCCAGTGAGGAGGTGCTGTGTCCTACTATGTGCTGCGTCCTACTGTGTGCTGTGTCCTACTGTATGCTGCATCCTACCGTGTGCTGTGTCCTACCGTGTGCTGCTACTACAGCTCCTCCTGCAGCCTCTAGAGCAACACAGACACGATAGTGTTCCATAGTGTTCAGCCATCGAGAAGCTGACAGTCCAGCTTTCCAATGACCAATTAAGGTTGTTATTTAACAAACACACAAAACAGCCACTCAGCCACCTCATGGTTTCCCCAGGCCCTGGGCAGCCCCGGCTTCTGGACCTGCATGCAAGAGCTCTCTCCCTCCTAACAAGAGCCTGGCGCTGGACACTGGGTGATGGCAGGCAGCCACCCACCCTGCTCAACATGCTGACATCCGTGAGATTTTCTGAGCCTTCACCAACAGGCTTCCTATCTCTACTCTACAGATGGGGAGAGGCTGGCCAGGGCCCTCCAGCAAGGCTGCAGGCATATGATGAGTAAGCCACCCGTGCCTGGCTGCTCCTCCGGCCCTCTGCAGAAACGTCCACAGCATCAGATTTCCTTAATGTTTGTGATAAGCCAGCTCTTTCTCAACCGCTTTCTCTTAAAGGGACAGAAAAAATAAACCGACCGACCATGTCTGAAAAGCAGGTACTCCACAGATAGGCTCAAAGACTCACCAGGACTTCAGAACTCTTTCCCAGGGTCCCCACCCTAGCCTTAGGAAACTGGCAAGCTGTGGGGCCCTGTTTTAAGGAAGGTTTTGTTGATGAACACAGAAGTCCCCAAGTCAGTGCTCACCTGCCATCCACCGCGCTCAGTGCTCTCCCTCCGAGTGAGGAACCATGATCCCTATTTTACAGATGGGGAAATAGAGGCTTGGGGGTGACATGATGTAGCCAAGGTCTAGCAAGTGGATTCCAGACACGGACTGGATTCCAGGACTGGACGTCTGGTTCCAAAAGCAAGTATCAAAGTCCGCTGTCATTTCCTCCTCAACACACATGAAGGAAATGATGAAGTCAGTGGACTGTAACAAGAAAGGAAGCTTTGTCAGGGCCAAGGCCGTGGTTCTGTCGGGATCGCTGCTATCAGTACGTGTTGGAATGAACGGATGGTAGGTGAATGAATGAATGAATGATGAGCAGAGGAAGGTATGACACAGGAGACTCAGAAAATGTACCCCGCCTCAGAAGGTGCTTGTGCTGAGCCCAGATTATCCCTGACTCAGCCTTCCCGCCCTTCCTGGAGCCCCTGCTGGGCTTGGCATCCAGGTAAACAGATAATCTGGAGTAGACAGATAATCCTGCATTCTGCAGGCCCAGAGCTGAGAAACAATCAAGATTATGTAATAGCTTAATTGCAGCTTGTGAAGCTGTGTGTGTGTGTGTGTGTGTGTGTGTGTGTGTGTGTGTGTGTTGCATACAGTGGGGAGAGGCCAGGAGGACATATTTGGAGTGAATGAATCTGAAGGAAGATGTGTAGGAAGGGATGTGTGGGTGGGTACGTAGGAGCTGTGGGTGGTGTAGGAGAGGTGTGTGAAGGCGCTTGCACGGATGGGTGTGTGCATGTGTCTGAGTGTGCACAAATGTGTGCATAGGTGTGCACAGGGATGTGGCAGGTGTATGTAGATATGTGCATAGGCAGACGCAGGGATGTGGGTAGGTGTGTGCACAGGTATACACAGGTATGTGCGCAGTTGTGCACAGGAATGTGGGTAGGTGTGTGCAGGCACTTGGATAGGACTGTACACAGACGTGCACAGGCATGTGGAGGGGTGTGCACAGGTGTATGGGGGGTGCAGGTGTGTGTGCCTGTGTGTGTGCATATATGCACAGGTATGTGGGGAGCTGTGTACATGGAAAGTGGGCATAAAGGTATCATGTACAGCAATGTCAATGTGTGTAGCCATTAGCAGTAGAAGGCCATCCGTGACTTAACAAGGCCATGGTGGTATATTCCATTTTCTCCATGAGGCTGATGAATTTCAGCCACAGCACTGATCTCAAAGGCTCCCAGCCTACAAGGACACTACTGATCAACCTTCTCTGGGGTCTAACACCAGCTGACCATCCCTAGTCACTCCTGCTCACAGTAGGTCATGGAGGAGCCCTCACTGAACACAAAAAGGACAGGGCGTTTTTATTGGCAGCTGAGAGCATCTGGCACTGAGGAGCACCTGGACAGTTCTGAACTGCCTGGCCTCTTCCTAACGCCATTTCAGAATCCTGAGGGTAAAGGGCAGATCTCACTAGACATGACCTGGGGTAAACTGAGAACACAGTCATGGAATAGGTGGGGAGGAAGGATTGAGGAGGAGCATGTGTACCTAGAAGGAAACTGAGCACAATCGAGGCCTCTCCCCTGCCAAAAATACACCCAGGATCAATTCTGGGGCAGACTCCCAGGAAGGATACACGTGGCCTGGGCCCCCTTCAGGATCCCCAATGCCCACACCAGCTTGCCACTTGGCTCAGCAGGACCTGGGGCCTGAGCTGTAGCTCTTATTGCATAGACTAAGCCTCTAATCATCCTGGGAGGATGGCTGGTGTGTGGGCCCAGAGACCAGGACTGACCTCCCCAGGGATCCCCAGGATCTCCAGCCACTGGGCAGCTGGCCGTACTGGGTGCCATCCGTCTGGAAGAATCAACACAGCCCTGCCTTTGGTGTCAGCTGACCTCAACACCTGAGGTTCTAAGAACCACAGACCACCAGGACTGTCAGCTTCAGGAGGCCAGGTCTCAGCTGCTGGGATCACCTGTGTATCCCAGAGCCCCACCCAGCACCAGCCAGGGTTTTAAGTGCATACACGCTTAATGGAAAGACTAAATAAATGCATGTATTAACACATGCTGGCTGGCCAGCACTGGCAAAGTCCTCAGAGACCAAATGACACATCCCTCTCCCCATTTTATGGGTGGAGAAACTGAGGCCAAAAGAAAAGAAGAAATTTCTTCCATTGCAGATTCATTGATGAGGCCACCCTAAGGTCCAGTCATCCACTAGAAGACCCTTCACCTTCCTTCTAGAAGGTCAGCTGGAATTGATTGGTAGTGCCTGCCTAGTTTGTTTTCCAGAGGATTCTGGAACCAACAGAAGTGCTGAAATTGATTGGTGATGTCTGCAGGGAAAAAGAGGGAGGAGCGCCAGCCCCGAGACCTCTCATTTATGCCTCTTGTTCCCAAGGAAAAGGAAGATGAGGGAGAAACTCTCCTTTCCCCATAAGAGGCTACTGTTTGCCGACTCAGACCCTTAAACAAGAAGTGTGCTCCTTCTGGCTATCTACACAAGTTGCACCATCCTGGGCAATCTCTCCCTTCTCCCCACCTTCCTTCCCCAGCTCAGAATTAGAAAGAACCCAGCCCAGCCCCCAGGTCTAGCTCTACCTCATCCTTCTGCCTCCTATGGGTGCTCTAACCACACCAGAAGACGAACCGCCCCACCCCCCACTCCAAGAGTAATTCCCATCTGCTCGCCCCTGGGAGGCTTCCCCTGCGTGCTTCCCTCTGCCTGGGGTACCCTTTCTGCTGGGGTGGAAGCATCCTTCAAGTGGTACCTTCTCTGCTGAGCCAGCCTGACCCAGAGCCCTGCAGACAGAACCCACACGTGTGGTGCCCACCTTGGTACCCCTAGTCCCTAAACCAGGGCTTGGCATACAGTTGGCACTCAATAACTGCATGGTAAATTAAATTGGCATGTCTACCCTGACACCCTTCTGGAGCTGGCATAAAGACTACAAGGAGTTGCAAGAAAGGAAAGGGAGGGAGGTGGGAGGCAGGCTTCAAGGAACCACAGTGTGATCTATTAACAGTGGGAGAGGAGAGAGAATGAATTCATTTCCTCCCTGCAGTAATTTGCCTGTAAATAGTCACAAACCATGCAATTTCTCTCAGCCTTCCCATTAAAGACAAATGCATAAATAAACCAGCCCTACCCAGGGGCTTTGCACACAGGCTGTTGTTCCTCTCCTAAAATACCAGGGCGACTGTTTACTTAGCTGCAACCTCCCCATCCCCACGGAGGTCCGGAGGGGTCCTCGAAGTGGGTGAGCTGGAGGACAAGGCAGCAGCTTGGGAGAAGTAGGTGCTGGTGACTCGTAACTGAAACAGATTTGCTTGCAGGACCCAGGAGGTGGCTGACCCAGCAGCCCAGAGGCCAGACGAGGTGGCCTCACCTTGGCAGGATGTCCTCCCCAGCCCCAGCCCAACCCCCATAAGGCTTCAGAAGTCACACACAGATAGGTCTCTTCACTCCATGGATTCCTTGATACAGAGAAAAATAAATGCCTCTTGAGATGCTAGAAATGAATGATAATATGGAGGCACAGAGACAGTCCCAAACAGCGAGGCTATTTGAGAGGCAGCATCCCCCAGGCAGGGGACCCTACTGCAGGGGCCGTGGCAGGGCAGAAGTCTCCCATCTAGGTCCTGCAGGTCTCTCTTAGCACCTGTCTTTAGAACCAGGCCTGGGAAGCACCCAGGGAAGGTAAAGCCCCAGATGGTGCAGGAAGCCAGTTCCAGAAAGAAAGCATCTTTCCTTCTCCCCAGGCCGCCCATGCAGACTCCTGGGGCACCAACAGGGAGTTTAGACCCCAAACCCAATCCCTTTAAAATGCTCAGAATATGAGTCAAATCCAGAGAAGCATGATGAACCTGGTCTCACTCAACCAGGTCCTAGGATGCCATTGGCAAGCCCTGACCCAGCACTTCTCAGCTCCCTTCCCTTGAATCCTCATCACGGCAGCTCTAGGAGGCAGGTTTCCTTCAGGATCCCCACTTTATACATGGGGAACTGAGACCCAGACTGCAGTCACATGGAGAGTGGCGGCAGAGTCAGGGCTCAATCCCAGCATTCTGGCTGCAGGGTCTGTGTGTTAAACCACCAGCCCTCAGAGGAAGAAGGACAGCAGAGCAGAAAGAAGCCAGATACAGGGTCCCAGCATTGGTGTGCTGATTTCTTTTTTACTTTTTATTTCTTTGTTTTTTTGAGACAGAGTCTCACTCTGTCACCCAGGCTGGAGAGCAGTGGCATGATCTCGGCTCACTGCAACCTCCGCCTTCCATGTTCAAGCAATTCTCCTGCCTCAGCCTCTTGAGTAGCTGGGATTACAGGTGTCTGCCACCATGCCTGGCTAATTTTTGTAGTTTTAGTAGAGAAGGGGTTTCATCATGTTGGCCAGGCTGGTCTTGAACTCCTGACCTCAGGTGATCTACCTGCCTCAGCCTCCCTGTTGATTTCTTTTTTAGAAGGGGTGCTATTTTCCCTTTAAAAGTATGAAGGCTGTGGTGTGCAGCCCACCCACATCCTTACGCTTAACCCAGCAGGACTTCTGCAGGGAGTGGTTATCATGTCCAATGCATAGATAAAGAAACCAAGTCTCATGAAGCTTAATGGTCTCCCAGCCAGCAAGTGAGAGCCAAGATTTAAATCAGGGCCAATACCACAGCTGTCTCTGCTGGCTTCAGTCCCTGCCCCTCCTCCAGCCACATGTGACAGGGGCCAGTCTTTTCCCCAGTTGGACCTCGGTTTCTACATCCATGCAGGGTCTACCTAGTTCCCTTCCTGAGTCCCGGCCCAGGGTGGCTGGGCAGACGGAATGAGAAGACAGTGAGTGTGAAGGCCACTGCAGAGCACGCCAGCCCACGCTGCAGGCTCTAAAGCCCAAGAACTGGGCCACTGGGTGAAGATTGACATTTACAGCAGTGTGCCCAGACGCCCCACAGGACCCTCTGCCAGCAGAGAGATTCAATTATGGTCATTATGGTGCACTTAGAAAAACCAGGGAGCAGCTAATACATTTTAGAAAGATTGGCAACAACAGAGGTTGAATCAAAACGAGTTTTCTACTTAACCCTCAGTTAAACAGAAAATCCATTTAACCACAAGGCAACACCCTGTCGTCCCAGCCTCCAGTCACCTTTTTTTTTTTTTTTTTAACTGTCGGCCACTTAGCTTGATATTTTTATCACCCTGAAAGCTGCCTTGGAATGAAAAATAACTTCACTGATGGAGAGAAAGACGTCATCACCCTCTATAGGCTAGCAGGCTGGACCAGCATCCTCAAGCCCTTGCTCCCTCCAGCGTGGCAAGAACACAATCCTCGTTTCCATCCCTGGCAAAGATGCCAGTGGCAGACGCTGGAGGAAGCAGCCCCAGAGGCCAAAGAGGAGTGCAAATTTACACCCCCCACCGCCCCTCCCACTTCCCCGCTACAGGGAGGAAAACAAACCTCTGCAGTCACTCGAGGCTCCTGGGAATGAAACGTGCCTGAAGAGGACCTGTAAGCATTCGGTGACCTCCAAGTATGCTAAAGTGCACAGTCAGAAGCATGGTCAGGAACAGGAGTGATTCAAGTTAGGAAGAGTGTTCCCCACAAATGGGGAGAGAGAACATGTCAGCCAGATAGTCCTCCCCATCATTAAGTAAAGCAGCATTGGGGCTGGGCGCGGTGGCTCAAGCCTGTAATCCCAGCACTTTGGGAGGCCGACGTGGGTGGATCACAAGGTCAAGAGATCGAGACCATCCTGGTCAACATGGTGAAACCCCATCTCTCCTAAAAATACAAAAAATGGGCATGGTGGCGCGTGCCTGTAATCCCAGCTACTCAGGAGGCTGAGACAGGAGAATTGCCTGAACCCAGGAGGCGGAGGTTGCGGTGAGCCGAGATCGCGCCATTGCACTCCAGCCTGGGTAACAAGAGTGAAACTCCGTCTCACAAAAAAAAAAAAAAAAAAAAAAAAAAAAAGGCAGCATTGACTACACACGTGCAAAAGGATATTCCAGGTGCAGGGTTGCCAGATAAAACATAGGATGCCCAGGGAAGTCTGAATTTCAGATAAACAACAAATAATATTTTGGTTAATTGTTCCCAAATAGTACATGGAACAAATATTGCATGGGGCAGACTTAGGCTAAAAATGGAGTCACTGTCCATAGGAAGTTCAAATTGAGCTGGGCATCCTTTAATTTTATTTGCTGTACCTGGCGACCCTTCCCAGGAGACATGCAGGTGGCAGCGGACACTGGACACAGCTGAGCGTCAAACAGTAGGGGCCCTCCACTTCTGTGATGCCCCGGAAGGAATCTCACACAGTCAGGCCAGAAGAGATGGGAAAAGAGAAGCAGGAAGCCAAACTGAGTGGACTTTCTTGTGGCAACTGTTGAACACACGCCTGAGGATGAACAAAAGCAGGAAATGAAGGAGGCTCTGGTCCTGAGAGAGGAAGTGAATAATTTCTTTTCCCTTCATCTTCCAAGCTCTGAATTGTTTTATTACCTTAATGAGAACAGACACACACACACACACACACTCTCTCTCTCTCTCTTTCTCTCTCTCTCTCTCTCTCTTTCTCTCCCCCTCTCTCTCTCTTTCTCTCCCCCCCTCTCTCTCTCCCAAAGCGCTCAACTTTTCTTAACTTTTGAGAGCAACCCGGTTGTTCTGTCGGGTGGTGAGCCTCTTGAGGTCAGGGATTGGGAGTTTTTCATCTCTGAACCCCGGTGGATGCTTAGTGAATGGAGGGAAGAAAGAAAGAAGAAAGGGAGGAAAATGAGGAGGGAAGAAAGGAAGGATGAGGGAGGCTCTGTCCATGCAAATGCCAAGAGCTGGGAGGTCCCCAGTTGGAAGGTGACTTCGGAGGACCACAGGGACCTCCCAGCAGGAGGAGCCAGCTCTGTCACCTCAGCTCTCCGTGTTACCTCTCCTGAGCGGAGAGGCTTCGGTCAGGAGCCTGCATGCTGTCTGGACAGCAGTCAGCCCAAAGCCCGGCCCCAGGCCTGTGGCCCCCTGCCATCACTTCCTCCACATTGACTGAGAGAGGCTGCCCCGCATGGGACTCACTGCGCGGTGCAGGAATGAGCCTGCCTGGCGGAGCCTCCCCCAGGGACAGAAAGCAGATTCCACGTCCTCGGACTCTGCCCCCTCCTTCTCCTATGGGACATGCCTGCCTGCCTCTTGGTTCAAGTTCAGTTTAAACAGATGTCCTGGTCCTAAGAAGCCCTGGCTTTGAAGTCCAGGAGAAAAATCTCAGCTCCAAAGGGACCTTTCCTACTGAAGAGACTCTCTGGGGAGTCTTGGCAGAAATAAAAAACAAAACCCCTGGATCCTTATCTCCTGGTATTTATGAGATTTTTAATTAGAACAGCTGCCTCCACAGGCTGCACTGCTGAAAGGGAAAGGGAGAGAGAGAGAGAGGGACCGAGGGTGGGGGTCTGACTGAGGAGTGCGGGACCGGGAGAGAGGCAGGCTCATGGGCTCCAAACTGGCCCTCTGAGGACGCAGCTTTCAGCGCCCAGCTCTCCATAACACCCGGCACAGGTACACAGATGGTGCTTGGAACCCTGGCAGCTTTCAGGAACTGCAACCAAATACCTACTGACCCAGAGTTCCCAGGACACCAGCGGTCCCCCAAGCTGCCAGGCTCTGTCTTGACTCCATCCATTCCACCTGGAGACTACCTCGTCCTATTGCAGGACTCAGCTACAGGGTCCTCCCTCAACCTTCAGCTCCAGGGTTCCCCCCACAACCTTCTGACCACCATTCCATCCGCTGTGTCCCCACAGCAACCCTCTTAGAAGCATCTCACTATGCAGGTGCCAAGAGCGGGGCGATGGAAGCTGTCCTTCCAGGGAGCTGGCAACAACGGGATGAGCTGCCTGCAGGGAATTTTAAAACAAACCTAAAACCCACGAAAAGCTGGCAGTTCTAAATGATGTCGGTGATAAAAACACTCCGCTTTGGGGGGAAAAAATCTTTTGGTGATCCAATTTCTAAACAATTACAGCAGTCACTGGTGAGTTTTAATAATATGTATGTAAGCTTCAAATGAGGATATTTTTATTACTGAGCCTTTAAGACACATTGTGTTTACCTAGGTGAGAATTCAGAGAGCACCTGCTTAGTCAGCCAGAACCCAACACGTGCGGGTCCTGCGATCCCCATTCACTTTGGAGAATAAGAATTCAGAATCATTAGAGTTCTCTTTGAGTGGGGTTCCAATCTCCAGCGTCTATGGTACTAGGTGTCTCTGCACTTAAATAATCATATAAAATCAGTGATACACAGTGACTGGAAGAACAAGAACACATCAGCTGGAACACTGCCAATGCTGCCGTGGGTTCCCTGCGCAAATCATTCTCTAATCTTTGTAGAGAAACAACCGATAGGATATGCAGTCAGCTGGATACCCAGATAGAATATCAGGATATATATTTGCTAGGATATACAACCCTCTCTATCCATAGGTTCCTCGTCTGTGGATTCAACCAACTGTGAACCAAAATTATTCTAGAAAAAAAAAAAAAATGTGGCCGGGTGCGGTAATTCCATCACTTTGGGAGGCCGAGGTGGGTGGATCACCTGAGATCAGGAGTTCTAGAGCAGTCTGATCAACATGGTGAAACCCCATCTCTGCTAAAAATACAAAAACTAGCCAGGCGTGGTGCTGCATGCCTGTAATCCCAGATACTTGGGAGGCTGTGGCAGGAGAATCGCTTGAACCCGGGAGATCAAAGTTGCAGTGAGCTGAGATCATGCCATTGCACTCCAGCCTGGGCAACAATAGCAAAATTCCATCTCAAAATAAATAAGTAAATACATAAATAACAATGCAAAATAATACAGAAACTCCCAGTACATTGTATAAGTGATCATGAGTAAATGAGAGACGATTTAAAGTATACAGGAGGATGGGCATAGGTTATAAGCAAAGCACTCCGTTTTTATTTGGGACTTGAGCACTAACGCATGTCACAAGTTTCTTCATGTATTTTTTTCACTTTTGTCAAAATATCTATTAATGTAATTAGGAACTGTTGATCCGTTACCTTTTTACTTTTTCATGTCATAACATTTGCTTGTTTACTGTCATGGTTATACATATAAAGTTCACAAAACTTTCAGTCTGTTTCTTTTCTGGCCATTATTCTAATTGATTTTACTTCATCATTATTATTGAAAAGAATGTTGTTGTATAGAGGAAGCAAGAATACAAAAATCACGTGGTCTAGGTGTCAGATATCCTAGACTGATGTGTCATTTGGATCAAACATTACTCTGGGAATGTCTTCTAGGGTGTTTCTGGATGAGATTGACATTTAAATAGGTAGACCAGATGGTCTTCTCCGATGTGGCAGGGTCTCACCCAATCAGCTGGAGACCTGAACAGATCAAAAGGCTGAGTAAGAGGAAACTTCACCAGCCTGACTTCTTGAGCTAGAACATGGGACTTCTCCTGCCCTTAAACTGGAACTTACACCATTGACTCTCTCGAGTCACCAACTTAAAGTGCTGATCTCAGCCTCCATAGTCACATGAGCCAATTCTTCATAATACATTTCTTTATATAAACAGTCATCTCTGGGTATCCATGGAGGTATCCATCCCTTGCTTCCACGACCCTCTTCCATACCAAGATGCATTAATGTTTAAGTCCCAGATATGAAATGGAGTGCTTTGCTTATAACCTATGCACATCCTACTGTATACTTTAAATCATCTCTAGTTTACTCATGATAGCTAATGTACTGCATTGGGAGTTTTTGTATTATTTTGCATTTTTTTTCTAGAATATTTTTGATTCACAGTTGGTTGAATCCATAGATACAGAACCCATGGAGAGAGGGTTGTATATCCTACTGGATATATATCCTATCTGTATATCTAGCTGACTGTTTATCCTATCGGTTGTTTATCTGGAAAATCTAACACACCCAGAAATGCCCCTGCTGCACCTATTACATTTTTATGTTAGGCATCAACTGCTGAATGGTGGCTTCCTCCAGCTCAGGCACTACGTGTCATTTACATATGGGGCCCAGAGGTAAACAGCTTTATGTTTCCAGCACAGTTGACATTTGATAAGTGTTTTGGTCCATATAAATGAATGAATGAATGAATGAATGAATGAAGCAACAAAGACATTAAAAGATACAGCCAGACCTTGCAGCAAGGCATAGAGCTTCATTTCTCCACTTAACCTCAAGCCTCTCACCTTTGCCCTGCCTAAGGTGCACACTTCTGTTCAGCATATCCACCCTTGCCTGGGACCAGAATTTTCTCAAACAACCCGTGGCTGCCCTTGATAGTGGCTCAGTCCTCTGTCATCTTTTACATCTTCACTCACTTCCTGAGTGATCTCATTATGGCCAAAGGTTTGAAATACTAAAAGCTGATGCCTCTCAAATTTGGAGAGCCAGCCCCATCCTCACCCCTGAACCCCAGGTGCATATCTCCACCTTCACTTTAGTGGTTAATAAGCATCTCAACTTCAAATGCCCAAGCAGAACTCAGTATGCCCTCCCTCTACCCTCTGCCAGGACCCACCCCAGGCTCTTCCATCTCAGGCCTGAAGCTATAGCTGTCCTTGAACTCCTCTTTTTCTCACCCCTATCCTGTCAGTGAGTCCTATCACTGTTGCTCTCAAAATAGATCCTGAATGTTGTGGCTTCTCAGCACCTCCACCATATTCCACCTTCCAAGCCACCTTGCTTCCTGCCTGGATTCCAACATCAGTGTTTGTACTGGTCTCCCTGGCCCCTGCAGACTGCCCTCCACCCAGCAGCCAGAGTGATCTTAGTAAAATATAAATTTGATCCTATCTCTTTCTCGCTTACTGGCTTCTTTCCATGTTTAGAATCTTTAGAATCAAAATGCAAAGTCTTTATCCTATCAGCACTGTGTAGGTTGGGCCTCCAAATCACTCCTGGCCTCGTCTCCATCCACATTACCCTAGCTGTAACACCCCGGCATCCTCGCTGGTCCTCCAACATGCCTGCCAGCCTAATGTGCCTTACTCTTGCTGTTCTCTCAAATAGGAAGGCTCTTCCCCCAGATTATGTCAAGGCTTATTCCTCACTACTTTCAGGTCTCTGCTCAAATTACATCTGATCAGGAAAGCCTTCCCAGTTTATGGACCTTCTGTCCATAATAGCAATTATGGACCCACCTCCGACCCACCACCCAAGTCACTCCCTGCCCATTCCTCTCATTGAACTGCATAGCACCTAAGAACACTGACATTCAATGTATTTGTTTGCTTTCTGATTCCCTCAACCAGAAGGCAAGCTCCACAAGGGCAGAGACTCTGCTCTTTCATTCACAACAATATTCCCAGCATGTAGAGTGGTACCAGGTACATGGTAGGGGCTCAGCAAATATTTGCTGAATAAATGAATGTGTACTCACATTTGACCTTTGCCCTCAAGTCAACTCAGGGCTAGGCATTGTTATTGCCACACTCATTCTATAGAGGTAAAAACTGAGATGTAGAGTCAAAGAGATTTACCCCCAAGATCCTTCAGATACTTAATGATAGAACCATGATAAAACATAGCCTTCAGAAAACAGGAAATCATTTCAACAAATTTAAATGCTGGCTCTCTGAAAAGATCTATAAAATCAATAGAATTCTAGCTAGGATAACTAAGAAAAACCAGAAAAGACACAAATTACTAATATCAGAAATGAAAAAGAGGACATCGCTACAGTTCCCATAGACATGGAAATATACCATAGATATGAAAGGATAAAAACACAACTCTATGCCCACAAACATGCATAACTTTATGCCCACAAATTTGATAACTTAGATAAAATGTACCAATTCCTACAAAGACACAATCTGCCAAAACTTACACACAAAAAATTGACAATTTTAATAGGCCTATATTTATTAATCTAATCGATAATTTATTTATTTATTTATTTTCTTTAGTTATTTACTTTATTGGAAATAGCACTGAACACTTAAGACTTAACATTTCTTACTAATCGATAATTTAAAACATTGCAAAAGAGAAAGTATCAGGCCGAGGTGAGTTCACTGGTGAATTCTACCAAACACTTACAGGAGAAATTATTCCAATTCTCAATAATCTCTTCCAGAATACAGAAGTGGAGAGAATACTGCCTAACTCATTCTGTGAGGCCATCATGCTGATACCTAAACTAGAAAATAAACATTATGTGAAAAGAATACTACAGACCAATATCTCTCAAGAATGTAAATGCAAAAATCCTCAACAAATATTAACAAATTAAACCCAAGAATGTATTTAAAAACTTATATAACATGATCAGGTGAGATTTATTCCAGGTACATAAGACTGGTTTAATATTAAAAAATCAAATAATATAATTCATCATGTCAACAATCTAATAAAGAAAAATTACATGATCATATCAATAAATACAGAAAAAGCATTTGACAAAATCTAATACCTATTCATGATAAAAACTCTCAGCAGACTAGGAATTGAGGGGATCTTCCTCAAATTGATAAAAAGCATCTACAAAACACTGATAGCTAATATCAAACTCAATGATGAGAAATTTGAGGCTGTCCTGCTAAGATCAGGAATAAGGGAAGGATGGCCCTTCTTACCATATCATACTGGAAGTCATAGCTACTGTAATAAGACAAGAAAAGAAAATTGAGAAGAAGTGAAATTGTCTTTGTTTGCAGAAAATATGATTGTTTATGTAGAAAATCTGAAAGAAATTACTAAAAAAATCCTGGAACAAAGAAGCAATTAAGCAATTATACTAAAGTTGTGGGATACAAGGTTAATGTACAAAAGTGATTGCTTTCCTATCTACCAGCAACGAGCAAGTAGAATTTGAAATTAAAAAAAAAAAAAAAAAAAAAAAAAAAAAAAAAAAAAACGGAATCATTCCTATTAACGCCCGAAGAAATAAAATACTTAAGAATAAATTTAACAAAGTATGTATAAGATCTGTATGAAGAAAACTACATAACCATATTGAAGAAATCAAAGAAGTAAATAAATGAAATCACTGAAAGATAATCAATGGTCAAAGATAGGAAGGCTCAATACTGTCAAGATGTCAGTTCTTCCCAACTTGATCTATAGAGTCAAGACAATCCAATCAAAATCCTGCAAGTTGTTTTATGACTATCAACAAACTGATTTGCAGAAGTAAAAAACCCAGAATAGCCAACCCAAAATTGAAAGAGAGGAACTATGTTGGAAGAAGTGACACTACCCAACTTTAAGATTTACTATAAAGATAGATTAATAAAATGATGTGGTATTGGTCAAAGTACAGACAAATAGATTATTGGCACAGAATAGACAGCCCAGAAACAGAGCCACATATATATATCAACTGATATTTGACAAAGCAGTAATGGCAATATACTGGAGAAAATATAGTCTCTTCAACAAATAGTGCAAGGACAACTGGATATCCACATACACTAGAATGACACTGGATCCCTACCTCACACCATATATAAAAATTAACTAAAAAAGGATCAATGACCTAAATATAGGAGCTAAATAAAACTCTCAGAATAAAACATAGGAATAAATCTCCTCTCCATGACCTCAAATTTGGCTATGAACTCTTAGAACACCAAAAGCTTGACCAACAATAACAAAAAAATAGATAAGCTAGAGCCTGGGGAATCCATAGAAATTGCCTTCTCTCACTCAGCCTGCCTCAGAGGGCTGGCTGGAGAGATAAAAACATCAGGAGACTTTCATTTCTGCCTGAGCTCCACACTCACTGCAAGGCTGGGTGGAGAATTGGAGAAAGGTGCCACCATGGGCACAGAGAGTATCTCTAGGTGCAGAGGGTGATGTGAAAAGCTCCCACAAACACACTGTCCTTGGGCCAGAAACCCTGTGTTTGGGTCCTTCCTTGCTGTATTTTAGACATGAAGCCTGAAGTCATTTAAAAAGCTTATTAATGCCTGCCTTCTGGGGTGTGGGTAGGATTAACAATTATCTACAGAAAGTGTCCAGTAAAGATGGCTGTGAGTGAGGTGTCAGCCATCAGGTAGAGGGTTGGGATGAACTGCTCATACCTGAGTTGGCTCCAAGTGATAGCACATTAGGACAGAGAGCTGACACAACCCAGGTCCCTCTCACAACCCTTTTTTAGACTTCGCACAAAAGGAGGTATGCGTCTCCAGGGTAACCCCACTGTTTGGTTACAAACATCCAGCTCTTACATCCCAAGAGCCTGGCCTTCTTCCCAAGAGGTCACCTTGGGAGGCTATACTATTCCAATAGGGCTGCCATTGTTCAAAGCAAACAGGGGCTTCCCATGGTGGTCACCTTAACCTTACAACCACCCAGTGGGGTACATGACCTTTGCCCATCTTACAGATGAGAAAACTGAGGCGGGGGGAGGGGGATCAAGTCACTCGCCCCCAAGCCAAACAGCTACTAAAGGGCAGAGCTGGGATTAGGCCCTCACCTTTCTGACTCCAAAACCCCAGCAAAGTTTTTCCACGACAGTGCTTGCCTCTCTGCCTGTTACTTTATGGTCATTTTTATATTTTCCCTGTGATGCTATAACGTTTATCTGTTTCCTGGCTACCAAGAGGGGCAAGGCTAAATAGCTCTGCTCCCCAGGGTCTCCTCCTGAAAGTAAACCAAGAACAACACCCCTGCTGCTTTGTTCTGCACTTAGAGAGATTCTTTCCTCTTATACACCAAAGCTTGAGGCCCATCATGTCCCTAGATGGAGAAACATCCCTAGAAGAAAGGTCCTGATGGACGGGAGCTTTTTCTGACTTGCTTCAGCGCCTTCTCCAGATTAAGAAAACCAGGCAAGATTCAGGCTCTGTGATAAGGCAACCGCTTCCTGTGGGGATCAGGGCAGCCGCTGCCAGGAGGTTTACAATTAAGATTATGATCCTGGCAGCTGGTGGGGTGAGCCGTGGGACACAGACGCTGTCAGTGAGGGATAGCCGGAGCAGGCCCCAGGCCTCACCGCTCCTCCCACACTGTCCACGAAGGCCTCAGCCTGGCCCTGTTTTATCTGCCCCTGGGAGCCGGCCACCCTGCCTTGGATTCTAGCCTAGAAGAATCCAGGGCAGCCAGCGGCACACTCTGAAATGGAGAGTGAACCATCAGATCGGTGACTAAGAAAGTGGCCACGTGCTTTCCAACTATGGATACAGAGGCAGGCAAAATAGAAAAATTCTATTAGGCAGTGGTACAGCCCTTTACAGTTTGCACGCCCCATGCACCCTGCCAGCAGCCCCAGGCAGGGGAAGCAGGTGGAGCAGTTGTGAAGGGCGCACGTACAAGACCCAGTGCAGGGAGCTCACCGAGTCTTTCTTGTCTTTTCCCCAAAGTAACACGTGAGTAGGTGTTACCATCCCATTTTAGAGATGAGAAAATCAAGACCTGCAGGGGTTACATGAGATGCCCAAAATTAAAAAAAAAAAAAAAAAAAAAAAGTCTAGGACAGGGAAACAAACCACTTTTATGTTTTTATGGGAAATGGAACTTCAGAGAAATGATTTGGCTAATTATTTTAAATCTTAAGCTTCAAATCACAGACCTACGCAAAAGACACAAGCATTGTAGGGCAGTTCAGGCAATGGCTTCAAATCTCAATGGAATTACTCAGTGCTGCGTGACCTTGGGTAAGTCATTTAACTTTTCTGAGGCCTGTTTTTCTCTTCCCTAACATGGAGGTGATCATAGTGGCAAGATCTCAGGGCGGTTGCGAGGATGGAGTGGGACGGTGCAGCGAGTGAGCATCACACTGTGCTTGGCGCATGAAGCACTCTATCGTATTGCTGGTTTCTCTTCTGGTCAGCAGGGACTCAAACCCAGGTTCCTCTGCACCTCAGATCCTGTGATTTGCCACCAAGGGTCGGAGCCATTGTCTTTTGACCAAGACTGGCAATCAGATCTCCTTCGAGTTTTCAAATCCCCTCTCCTCTCCATGGCCTTACATAACCTCCAAACCACTGACCTGTCACGTTTTCCAGCTCAGCCCCACTTTTGGAATCCCAGAAATTGAGAGCATGAATGCTGGAACAGAGATTCAAATCATAGCTGCCTCATTTTACAATGAGAAAATGAGGCTCAACGAGGGAAATGACTTATGAGTCACAATGGTGGCCGAGGCTGCTCAGAGGACAGACATCCTAGCTCTTCATCCAGGAAGCTTCCATGAGGCCACCCAGCCCATCACCAGTCCCAGGATCATGGTCAGTTCAAGAAGGACTTCCCAGAGCCTCCGAAGCAGACTAAGCCTTTTCTGTTCTCAGTTTCACCATGGAATGTGGTGATTGATCCTAATGCTTGTGAATTTAGACTTTATCCAAAAGAGAATGGAGGGCAGAGGGATGATAATCACCATAGGAAGCAATATCTGTCTCACAGTTCCAAGACTATGGCGGGTATGGAGGAGGCTGAGTTCAGGGAAGGATCCTTGACACAGATTCCACGAGCCCTCCTGACCCTGCCTGGAACCCCCAGGAGTTCCACTCTTCCTTGAAGAGCTCACTCTCTGCCATACATCCACCCTCATTTCCTGCACCAAGGTGGCCCCTTTGCCCTCATCCATGAGCAAATGTCTAGAGGTGAAGACAAGAGTGAAGCCACCCTTCTCCTGCCCTGTACCCCTCAGGCAAGAGCTGAGAGCCCTCTCAAAGAGAACTGGTGGTTTGTAGGGCAAGAGGAGAAGAAGAGAGAAGAGCAGACCCTCTTGTTTGAGTAAGTGAAGATGCCACCTGCCATGTTGCTACATCATACCTCTTTCCACAGATGTCTTTCCCTTTGGGCCCAGGGATGCCAAGATTCTCCTACAATGCCTCCTGACAGCAGCTTCCAGATACACTCTAGAGAAAGAAGAGAGAGAAACACATTTCAAAAAGGCAGGATTCCTTGGGGACCATCTCAGTCCACACAGTGCTCCCGCTCTCCAAAGTGGGATACTCCCCACTTCCATCACTGCAAGCACAGAAGCCAGACAGGACACCCATGGTTGGTGATCCAGTTTAAATGTGTCCCCACCAAATTTCACATCGAATCAAAATTCCCAGTGTTGGAGGTGGGGCCTCAGATGTCCATCCAGGCAGGTGGGAGGTGATTGGATCACGGAGATACGTTTTTTCATAGTTTCAGTAGAAGTTTCAGCTGAAAGTAACCTAAATCCCCTACACATTTAGTTAGTAAGTAAAGCAAATAGCTAAAGTATGTAAAGAAGTTCACCTAACTAACTTACTCATGTGGTCTTAAAACTAACCTTTAAGCCAGATAGCTCTCTCAAGAAGTCAACCCAAAGATATTACCCTCTAATAGTATTTGCTTTAAGCATCAGAACCTGTCCTTTAATCTTCCAACCTCTAGTGGTACTGACTCAAGCCTTTCTCAACTGAGGTTTACTAAACAAATGCAAGTCTCACTAGCTAAAGAAAGTCAGCAGTTGCGACTGTTTACAGCACCCTGTAAAGAGTCTGTAAGCAGCCACAGACCCTCAGCCAAACTAGCAAAGCATAATATCTGTATGTTAGTGTACTTTATTCATCCATTGCCAGGTCAAAGTCTGAAAGACAGACCCCCACAAATAGTAACCCTGACAGAGACAGTTTCTCATGAATGGGTTAGCACCATCTGCTCAGTGCCATTCTCATAATAGTGGGTTATCGTGGGATCTGGTTATTTAAAAGTGTGGGGCACCTTCCCCTCTCTCTCTTGCTCCTGTCTCTACCATGCCACCATGCGTGCTTCCCCTTCTGCCAGGAATATAAGTTTCCTAAGGCCTCCCCAGAAGCAGATGCTGCCATGCTTCCTGTACAGCCTATAGAACTGTGAGCCAATCAAACCTCTTTTCTTTACAAATTACCCAGTCTCGGGTATTTCTTTATAGCAGTGCAAGACAGGACTCATACAGCTGGAAAGGCAGGACTAAGCACTAGCCCCACGAAGCTTCCCAGGATGGTGTCTCCAGAGCCTATGAATGGGGGCATATTTTCAATCTTCCCAAGTCAGCCTGGAGCCTGTACATCCATAAAATGCCAGTGAACATGCTAATCAAAACATCACACTATGTTTCTTTGCTTCTAGCTAGAATATTATCAACTTGGTGTGGGAATTCCAGTTTCCTCAGGCTGAAAAAAAGGCTTTCTGAGTCATTTTGAAAATAGGAAAAAGAATTAATCATTGCCTAATGAATGCAGGCTCTTTGGGCAATCCCAACACTTTCAAGGTCTGCTATCCATGAAGAGATAAGTAATGGGAAGGAAAATCTCAGTGGTAAAAAAAAGATCAGTTCCAGAATGCCAGCAGGGTTAGAAGTCCAGCCTTTCCAACCCTTCCTTTCTGTCAGTTTGATGAACAGTCCCTAGGTCACCAGAGAAGGATCAAATTCACCATGTCCAGGCCACATATCTGCCAGCAGAGACAGGCCAGTCCCAACGGATGCGTTTGGTCACATGCACAGCCGAGAAATAAGAGCAAAACTTACAGCCTCCAAAGCGCAGGGGAAAAAAGCTAAGTTCGCCAGTCTCTCCCCTCCCAGACTTCTGCCCTCAGAGACTAGCTGCACAGTGGAAGCCCTGATCAAATTTCGGGTCTCTCGAATGATAATGATGATAATCCTGACATCCCTTACAACCCCAGGAGAAAGTGTCACCACATCAGGAACGAGGACTGTGAGCTCAGAGGAGTTAAATAACTTGCCCAAAATAAGATCACTGAAATGAGGCAGAGTTGGGACTAGAACTTCAGCCATGGGAAGTCAAGCCTGGTGCCAGTGCCGTCATCTCCACAGTGGGAGTGTGGAAGCAGGAAGGCTTCAAGAGTTCAAGGTCTATCCCACAGACCCCAGCGTCAATGCATGCCTGCAAAGAAGTCTCAGAACTCCCGTTAACTGATGGGAAACGGATTGGCTGGAGGATGGGACCTCATTTTATTTGGCCATCTGGGCCTCAAGAGTCCATCTAGGCGGCGTCAGCACAGGGGGGCCTCATGCATCATGAACCAGACTAAGGCTACAATCAGAGGAATCTGTTACATGTATAAACCCATAAAGTCACATAGATACACACATATATATATACATATGCGTAAATATAGGTATGACCCTGGGCAAGTTATTTATAGAGACTGATAAAGATATAGGTAAGTTTTTCATTTTTAACTACAAAAGTACACGTGCTTCCTTGCTAGTCATCCTGTTTAACAGACAGAACCACTGCAAAGACTCTGGAGTGAGACTCTCTAGACTTTATTGTACCCAAACAAATACATGTATGCATGTGTGTATAAGCATGTACTTATGTGCGCACACAGCAGTGTGACATTTTACAAAAATGGGATCTTTTTCTTCTTTTTTTTTGAAATGGAGTCTCGCTCTGTTGCCCAGGCTGGAGTGCAGTGGCATGATCTCAGTTCAGTGCAACCTCCTGCTCCTGGGTTCAAGCCATTCTCCTGCCTCAGCCTCCCGAGCAGCTGGGACTACAGGTGTGTACCACCACATCCAGATAATTTTAGTATTTTTAGTAGAGATGGGGTTTCACCATATTGGCCAGGTGGCCTCGAACACCGACCTCGTAATCCCCCACTTCGGCCTCCTAATGTGCTGGAATTACCGGCGTGAGCCACTGCATCTGGCCACAAAAATGCGATCTTATCACACACATTCTACAACATCGCTTGCCAATGATAACATGGCCAAAAAGGATCTTCTTGAGTCCTTTTCATAGCTGCACAGTATCCCATAGTATTCCGTGGGCCACAGTTTATCTACCATTTGTGTATTTCCCACCGTGGCTCTGTCGGACAGCTCCATTTCTGGCCTCTAGAGCCTTGCGGCAGTGATCCCCTGGGTGCCCATCTTGGTGCAGAAATGTTCATGCAATTCCAAAGCCCAGATGCTTAGATGTGAGCAGAGGAGAGGCTGGGTAGTGTTGACAAACTGCCTTCCCCAAATCCTGGATTGAGTCACCTCACAGTGCAGGGCAGAAGGAACCCCTTCTCTCAGATGTAAATTTGAACCCAGGGCTCTGCTTGTGGAATGGCTTTCCTGGGCACCTTCCAGCGGCCTGGGAGGCCAAGAGCCCTGGACAAAGGGAGGCGTGTGGGACTTGACTGGTGCAGATGTCCCTGTTCTACTGTCTGGAGCATCACAGAGGAACTCAGGCCTACCTGAGCCAGGAACTGCATTTACTGGCTCACAACTGATAATGAGCTTTTATGAGCTCCAGGGACTACACGGAACACGTATTAGTGTCAAGAATGCCTGTCAACCACACAGCCTGGGTGAATGTCACACATTAACGGAATTAAAGGCCGCAGCCACGCCGGGAAGGAGCTGCGGGCTGCATGTCAGGAGGTGTGGGCAGCGCTTGTCAATAACAAAATTACTTTCCAGGTTTTGTGCTCTGGAGCCTTAAGCTGTCTCCCGTCTTCGGTGGAATTCTGCCTTCCTGCAGCCTCAGAGGAGATTAGTTTATTACCAGCCTGCCAGAAGAGGCAAAACCCAGCACTAATCCTAATTCCCATTTAAGCAAATCTGCATTGTGTGAGGGAAACCAGCTGGGTTTAGAATGCTTCCCCCTTGCCCCTGAGATCTCACTGTAGCCCCCTCCTCTCCATGGGGGAGGGGAGTCAATACAGATGTTAGAGCCAGAGCTCTCCTGAGAGACAGAGAAAAGAATCGCAGGGTTTAGGGCTAAGAGCAGGAGTGGGTCCTGGGTGAAAGTGGCAGAGTGTAAGCCTGGTGGGCAGGCGATGGGGGTTGCCCTTCACCTGATTGGTCTTGGGCTTTGGGAAGTCCCCACCACCCTCCTGCCCCCAAACTTGATCTTGCTCTGTGTATTGTTCTCCTGAATGTTTGGGGTGGGGGGCACAGGTTGAAATCCTAAATCGAGTTCTTACTAGCTGTGACCCAGAGCAAGTGACCTACCTACATCATGCCTGGACTCCTCATCTAGGACACAGGGCTAACGACAGCTGATGACTTGCAGGCTGGTGTGAGATTCAGTGAGAAATGTGTGTGCAGACTTAGCAGAGAGCCTGGCAAATGATATCATGGATCTTGAATGGACGTCTCCATGGATCATAATGACACCGTAATTTTAAGCACTTCTAAAAAACAGAAAACATTACCAATTAATTAAATTAACTCTGACATCACTTTTTGTAAAATGCACCCTGGTTTCAGAGACGTTAAAATGTTATTTTAAAAAAAGTGTGCCTTAGAATCCACAAAATACAGGAGCTTAATAGGTGGCAGTAACTATGAGAAGTATAAGCCAGGTTCACCCATTTTACAAGGCCTGGCTCAAAAATTAAAGCTTCTTCCTCCTCTTCCTCCTTCCAAACTAGGGGAGAGCTCTCAATTTACAAGAAAAAAATCGGTCAGCCCACTTCTGTGTCCCGGATGAGGCCCAGATGAGAAAGTTTAGTATGTCTCCTGATGTTTCCTATTCTATTTTTATTGTTTTAATTAAAATATAACGTACATACACAATAACACACATACCATGAATATATACCCCACTGAATTTTCACAAACAGAATATCCCTGTGCAACCAAAACCCAGATCAAAGACTCTTGTCTATTTCTCAGCTACTGATTCTCTTCACCTCATACATCCCAAAGCCACCTTGACTCTCTATCCTCATAGCACCTTCCCATCCCCTGGCTGGGCTGACCCTCATTACCGCTGTCTGCTTGCTGAGCACAGGCTCCTGGCTATTCTGCCAGCCTGCAGCCTCTGTTCCCCGCTCTGCCCTCTCTTTCACTGTTGGAGTGAGCCCATAAATGTAAAGCACTGTGTCTGTGCCTGCTTTAGTGGGTTCCCTGGCCTCCCTTTGTCTAGACACGAGGCCTTTTATCATCTGATCCCCAGTTCCCATCCAGACCCACCTTCAGGTCTTTGCAGTAGGCACAGACCCCACAGTCTAATTGACCTCACCTGGACTCAAAGTGTGCTTGGCCCAAGTTCACTGATGTTTGCTCTTCCTGGAATTCCTCTCTTCCTTTCCTAACCCTGTGTTTCACCCCTCCCCTCACTTGGCAAACTCCTAATGATCGTTCAAGACCTTCTTTCAGTTAACTCCTTTGTGAAATCTTCCCACTCTCTCAACAGGCATGATAAGCCACTGTTCTCTGGGTGTCCATCACAAATTGAGTGTAGAGGTAATAGTGTATTTTTTGTTCGTGTGATTTTTCCCACCTACCAGACTACGAGTTCCTCAAAGATACAGGTGGTATCTTACTCCTTCTGTGAGTCTCAGTTCCTGATTCTGCAAATAATAGTTGGATGGATAGACAGTTGCTAGGAGAAATGGATGGGTGAGTAGTGAACCGATCTATAAAAGAACCTGAATGGTAGAAAGAAGGAACTAGGCGATAATTGGTTGAGGGATGGGAAGATGACTGGGTGGCTGGAGAGATGGATGAATACAGGACAGAGGGAGGACAAGCGGATCTATAAAAGAAGGAGTTAGATGAATGTAGGAAGGCAGAACTAGGTTAATGGTGAGAAAGAGAGGGAAGGAATGATCTTCACCTACTTGTATAATTTTCTCTAGACCCTCAGAAACTGAGACTCTTAGGACTACGAAGAGCCTAGCTTTAGTCTTCCAGAGTCAGTGGGTCTGAGCAGAGACCACGTGGTCAAACACCATCACCCCCCCAGCTCAGCCCACTGTGCCACCTGCTCTGTCCTTAGATCTACAGATAAGGCCTTCGGGAAGGAGGAGTCAGAGCTGCCTCTTGTCTTGGTCTTTGCTGACCCAGGTGCTGAAGATTTCAACAGTGCCACAAGGAGACCGAAGCTTTCCTGTGTCTAAGCCAAGCCCCAGTATGCAGGGCAGTTGCTTTGCCAACTGTGTTCAGTAGGCCAGCCTGTGAACAGGCATGGGACTGGCAAACTGCCTGATTTATAGCAGAAGGACAGCTGCTGATGGAGGCCTTGCAAAGAAACCATTTTGGGGGAACTCTAAAATTGGTAAAGGGTCAGGATAACTGAACAGCATAGCACTGTTTGGATGGTTCCTGTGAACAGGCTTTGTATGGGGACTAATTCCCTAGTGCAGCCTGCTGCCTATGTGCAACAGAGGCAGGAGACACAGTGGGAGATGAGGAGCCCCTAGCATCAAATCAATGTAAAGCACTGTGGTTAAGAAGCCAGGCTTTTGTGCCCCCCACAGGCCTGAGTTTAAATCTCAGTTCTGTCTCTTGTTACCATTGTGACCTCAGAAAAGTTCTTTATCCCAACAAATCTCAGGATATTCACCCGCAAAGTGTGAATAACCACAGTCCCAACTCACAAGCTGGAGCTAGAGGTTGGATGAGCTAATAGATTGCAAATGATTCCCACCGTACCCAGCCTATCATAAACACTTGACAAATAGAAGAAGCAATAATTTTGTAAAATATAATCTGCTGCTACTTTCTGTAAAAAGGACAATGAGCCAAGCATTATTCTGATACCAAAACCAGACAAAGACACTTACAAGAAAAGAAAACTACAGACCAATATTCCTTATGAGCCACAATGCAAAAGTCCCCAACAAAATACTAGCAATCCAAATTTGGCAGCATATTAAAAGGATTACACAACCTGACCAAGTGGGACTTATTCCTGGAATGCAAGGATGGTTAAACATACAAAAATCAAGGTAATATTCCATATCAACAGAACGAAGAGGAAAATACCCACACACAATTATGTCAAATGATGCATAAAAAGCATTGGACAAATTTGGCACCCTTTTATAATAAAAACATTCAACTAAAAATACAAGAAAACTATCTCAAAACAGTAAAAGTCATATATGAAAAACCCACAGCAAACAGCAACTATCATATTAAATGGTGAAAGACTGAAAGCTTTTCTTCGAAGATCAGGAAGAAGACAAGGATGCCCATTTTCGCCACTTCTATTCAACATAGTATTAGAAGTTCTAGCCAGAGCAATTTGACATTGGATTTTATAATGATTTCTTGGATATGACACTAAAAACCCAGACAACAAAAGGAAAAAATACACAAACTGGACTTCATGAAAAAAATTTAAATTTGTGCATCAAAAGATAATATAAATACAGCAAAAAGGCAACCCATGGAATGGGAGAACATATTTGCAAATCACATATCTCACAAAGGATTACTATCCAGAAAATATAGAAAACTCAAATCCAGCAACAACAACAACAACAAAAAAAAACAATTAAAAAATGGGCAGAAAAGATTAAAAGACATTGTTCCAAAGATGATATACAAATGGTCAATACGTATATGAAAATATGCTCAGCATAACTAAACATTAGGGAAATGTGACTCAAAACCTGCAATGAGGCCAGTTGTCATGGCTCACACTGTCTGTAATCCCAGCACTTTGGCAGGCGGAGGTGAGTGTATCTCTTGAGCCCATGAGTCCAAGACCCACCTGGGCAACATACCAAAACTCTGTCTCTACTAAAAATACAAAAGATCAGCTGGGCATGGTAGCACATGCCTGTAGTCTCAGTTCCTTGGATGGCTGAGGCAAGACAATGACTTAAGCACAGGAGGCAGATGCTGCAGTGAGCCAAGATGACACCATTGCACTCCAACCTGGGCAACAGAGTAAGACCCTAGCCTGGGGACAGAGCAAGACTCTGTCTCAAAAAAAAAAAAAAAAAAAAAAAAAAAAAAAAAAAAAAGACCCTATCTCAAATAAATAAATAAATAAATGATCACTTCTCAGCCTTTTGGCTAAGATCAAGTGTAAATAAATAAAACTGCAATGAGATACAACCTCACATCCACTAGCATGGCTACTATTGAAAAAACAAAACAAAACAAAAACGAGAAACTAACAAGTGTTGGCTAGGATGTGAAGGAACTGGAACCCTGCTGCCACTGTTGGTGAGAATGTAAAATGGTATAACCACCGTAGAAAAGGATATGGCAGTTCCTCAAAAAATTAAAAATAGAATTACCATGTGATCCAGCAATTCCACTTCTGGGTATATACTCAAAAGAAAAAGCATCCGACAAATGTGACATCCTTTTATAATAAAAACCGTTCAACTAAAAACACAAGAGAACAATCTCAAAACAGTAGAATCACATGTGAAAAACCCACAGCAAACAGCAAATATCGTATTCAATCTTGAAAGATTGAAAGCTTTTCTTCAAAGATTAGGAACCGAGACAGAAGGAAAAGAAAGCAGGGTCTCAAAGAGGTATCTGTCTACTCATATTCACAGTAGAATTATTCACAACAGCCAAAACGTGCCAGTAACTCAAGTGTCCATCGACAGATGAATGAATAAGCAAAATATGGTCCATCTACACAATGGAATATTATTCAGCCTCAAAAAAGAAGGAAATTCTGACATGCTGCAACATAGATGAACCTTGAAAATGCTTTGCTACATTTTAGAAAGCCAGTCACAAAAGACAAATATGGCATGATTCTACTTCCATAAGACATGTAGAAGAGTTAAAATCATAGACAGGAAATAGAATGGAGGTTACCAGGGGCTGGGAGGGGAGAGAAATGGGAAGAATTATTGCTTAATGGATACAGATTGTCCATTTTACAAAATGAAATGAGTTACGGAGATGGATGGCATGGATAGGTGAACAGCATTATGAATGTATTTAAAACCACTGAACCATGTACTTCAAAATGGCCAAGATGGTAAATTTTATGTTTTGTATGTTTTATGACAACTAAAAAAAAAAAAATACTAGGGAAAAAACGGGAATGGCTATGATCCATGATTCCAAGTTATTCTCCTGGGAACCCTTCCCTCCCTCTCTCCCTCAGGGTTCTACACAAAGAACAGATGAGGGACACACCCCTCCACACCCACACACCAGACACTTAATTCACAACAGCTGGACTTCCTAATAATTTATATATTAAGTTTCCAGATAATATTGAAGACCACTTGTTTGGAGTCTCTTGATATTTTAGAATCCCAAGTCAGTCAGATTTCAGAGGAGGAGGAAAGCCAGGAAGGCTTCCTGAAAGAGGCAGCAAGGAACGAAGGGAGAGAAAGAGAGATGACCAACCCAATGATAAGCCTTTCCCTGGTTAGCTTCTGCTGGCAATCTCTCTCTTCATCTCCCTCCCCGCTGCTCCATCTTTCTCTCTTTCCATCTCTCTATCCCTCTCCATTTCTCTGTCTCCCCTTCTCCCCACCCTGACTCTGTACTCCCCACCCTAGCCACCCTACATCTCTTCCTGTCTCCGAGGAGAAACAGCCAGACTTCTGAGTCCCGAGGCCACAAGAACTTGGCCTTATGTCCTAAGAAGGGGCGGCATCCTCAGGGAGACCCTGGAGCCCGACTCGGCCTCAGACCTCCTCTCCCACGCCGATGCCAGGCCACAGGATCCAGGCTGGGCCACTGCCAGCCTGATGCATCGCTTGTTGACAGACAAAAGCTCTGCAGTTTATGGCTCCAAAGCAAAGCTCGGGCTTTGTTTTGCTTTGTTTTAAATTAGCTACGTAGGGGGTTGGTATGGGGGCGGGGGAGAGGGAAGGGAGCCAAGGCCTGCTCAGGATGCCTGGCTGATGTGTTCCTAGCTCAGCAAACCCCAGGGCAGCCCTTAATGAAGCCGCCTGAGCGCTGAGAACCTTGCAGTGTCTGCCGGGCTCTCCACCTGTTCCCTCTGGCTGGGGGAAGGCGCTTCCCACCTGCCTCTCCTGTCAATGGGCCCAGCGCCCTTTGTTCCCAGAATGAGTCCCAATCAGCCTGCTGATTGTGCCTCAGGGTCTTAGTGAGGCTGAAGTGAAGCCATGACATCCTCAGAAAGATGGGATCTATTTCTACCCGGGAAGTGGAGGCTGTTCCCTACCGCAGTTGACCCAGTGCAGTAGGCTCTGGGCACTGCCAGCAGGGGGCCCCAAGGGTCTGCCCAGAGGCACGGGCCTCCCGATCCGAGCCCTTTAGCTCTTGGTGGGATGGGGAGGATGGAAGGGCCAGGGAGGGAGGGAATGTCCCAATCCCATAAATGATTGCGTGAAGCTGTTTATTCTCAATGCAACTGCTGTTAAGAATTGTCTACCCAGCTGGGCACGGTGGCTCATGCCTGGAATCCCAACACTTTGGGAGGCCGAGGCGGGGATCATGAGGTCAGGAGATCAAGACTATCCTGGCTAACACAGTGAAACCCTATCTCTACTAAAAATACGAAAAATTAGCCAGGGGTGGTGGCACGTGCCTGTAGTCCCAGCTACCTGGGAGGCTGAGGCAGGAGAATTGCTTGACCTAGCAAGGTGGAGGTTGCAGTGAGCTAGGATGGCACCACTGCACTCCAGCCTGGGTGACAGAGGGAGACTCTGTCTAAAAAAAAAAGAAGAATCATCTCCTTTCTGGTCTGGGGTTTTTCTACAGGCAGCATGTGCCAGCCAGGGTCTCTGCCTGGGTAGGACTTGCCGCAGACAGACACGGCCACACCGGCTGAGTAGGAATAGAGCCTCTGCAGCCCGTGGGAGCCCAAAACCTCTTCCCATCGGTGGGTATCGTCCCATGTCTGCTCCTCCTTTGTGCTGTCTGAAAGCACTTTCTCAGCACTTCAAGGAGGTAAGGACAGGGATATCCACTAGACCTCACTTTTCATCTGCATTGCGTTCATCTTTCTCCTACACCAAAAGGTTCAGAGGGGTCGGACACCTTATCCAGAGTCACACAGCCGAAGCTGTCCAATCCATGGCGCCCATGAAGTCCAGCCTGCATTACTGGCCACGTGTGGCCAACACCATAGGATTCATCCTCCCAAGGATACATCTGAGCTCCTACATCTTGGCTCATTGGGCTTTCTGAGCAAAGATACCGGGGCCTTCAAAGGTTACCAGCACAGCCAGGGCTTTGGCACATGGTTCAAGAAGAACAGACTGTCTTAGTGCTGAAGCCGGCTCTGCTATGAATTGTGTCTCAACACGTTCCAGACCTTGAACTCCACGTGGATGCAATGTGCAGTCTTAAACACACAGGAACGCATGGTCCAAGGATAGTTTTGCCTCGGAGAGAAGCAGTATTAAAAAGCCACACGACAGTAATAGAGATGTTTCTAAACTGGCCACCCTGCAGCTAACAAGCTGAAAGCCGAGAACTTTAAACTGGAATTGAGTGAAGAGCCCAGCCCCACAGCCAACCGCAGGCTTTCTCCGCAACTGGGGCTATTAATTCAGTCTTTATAACCCACAGGGCTGCGGGGGAATACTGGGAAAACTGCACCCCAACTCTTTGTAATAATTCCCTGCTCAAGTCCATGTAGATATATTCTAATGCAGAAAACATTTGCAGGAGGCAAGACCGCAGAGCCATTAGCATTTTGATGGGTTTTCCCAACCATGGAACCAGAGACCTTTAAAATTCATAGCATGGGTCCCACTCAGTGGCTCAAGCCTGTAATCCCAGCACTTCGGGAGGCTGAGGAGGGTGGAACACCCGAGATCAGGAGTTCGAGACCAGCCTGGCCAACATGGAGAAACCCCCGCCTCTACTAAAAGTACCTGGGTGTGGTGGCAGGCGCCTATAATCCAAGCTACTCAGGAAGCTGAGGCAGGAGAATCACTCGAACCCAAGAGGCAGAGGTTGCAGTGAGCCACGATCGCACCACTGCACTCCAGCCTGGCAACAAGAGCAAGACCCCGTCAAAAATAAAAAAAATTGATAATGTGGAGATTAATCCTTCAAGTCACACTTGTCCCTCCTTAGCTTTAGGAGGCCAAGTATTTTTTACCCCTTTAAGACCTTGATTAAGAAAGAAAGTTAGAAAACAAGAGAGCTCGGTCAGGAGAGTCCTAGAGAAAAGAGGCATGACTGATTTTCTAGATTGAGTGTGTTGTGTCCAAACACAATTAAATGGCAGAGTTAGAGACGGAAGCAGTGAATAGGCTGTCACCCTGCGTGGGGGTTGGGAGCTGCTTTGACTTAAATACTCCAGGAGAGGAGTCCCTGCCGGTCCCTAACAGCGAAGCTCGTCTTTTTGTAACCGACAAAAGCCAGGCTTCTTAAAACCCATGTGTATTCACTCGGCAAGCAACGCTGAAGTCAATGACTATGTGCTGATATAATAGATGCTTGAGACGGTGGGATCAGGAAGCCAGTTCAGCTCGACAAATCCCTGATCTCAAGAAACTCAGTTTGAATGGAGAAAGAGACAGGGAAACTGACGATTATAATAAAATGAAATGTAAGGGTGGCCGCGGCGAGTCCAGCTACCCTGGGACCCCCAGCAAGAGGCTGGGGGCACCCAGAGAGGGCGGGTCAGGTTGGCTTTATGAGCAGGTCACACCCTTTGGGGGGTTTCTGATCCTTCCTCCAATCTTTCTTTTGAAAACGGATGTGCCATAATATTAAGTGAGAAAGGTGAGGTGTACAGTGTTTTCTAGCATCGGATCAAAAAGAATAAATGGATACTGTTAATAAAAATCATCTGAAATGTGGAAAAAAGGCAAAAAGAGGCCTGTGTCTTTTCAACCTCAGACTGGAGCGCTGTTTAGCAAGCCCACCCAAGGATCCTGTAATGGCCCAGGGGATTCTAGAGGAATGTAACTTTGTATAAAGTTACACAGGGACTTGTAGATTTTTTTTGGCTAGTGAAAAAGATAAGCCCCAAGGTTATGGTTTTTTGCCTTATAGGGCATTAAACAGTTTTATATCCAATCCAGCCATCATGTCCAGGCATTCTTTGTCCAGTGCCTACATAGCCACTGTTCCTTGAACTCTCTTGAGAGCTAGCCTTTCCATCCTGCTGGCTTCCTCATTAAATCAATCTTTGACGCATGCTTATTCTAGATTTATATGAGAATCATGGCTGTATGTTTTTTAATTATACTGAAAATACATACTCATTTATATATAGGTATATGTATGCATACCTGTCTGTGCACACACACACACACCAATTCTCAAAGAAACAAAATTTCAACAAATTGAATTGCAAAGATCTCATTTGCTTTTATTAGTGATTCATGAATCGGGCAGCATCCCATCTACAAAACAGAAAGGCGCTCTGTTGCCAAGGTGGCACCCCCGTGCTTCAGCCTGGGCAACAGAGTGAGGCCCAGTGAAAGAAGGGAAGGGAGGGAGGGGAGGGGAGGGGAAGAGAGGGGAAGGGAAGAGGGGAGGAGGGAGGGAGGGAGGGAAGGAAGGAAGGAAAATAAGAGTTGTGCTGAGCTGAATAGAGGGGATGGGCTTTATAGACAGGAAAAGGGTAAAGAAGGCAGAAACAACCAAATGCAGATTGGTCATTTAAAGTCACTTTCCTTGTGTTGGTTAAAACAGAAAGGACTTCATGGCACCAGCGAAAATTGGCCTGTTTTGGAGATTTAGCTATCATCTGCCTCCTGATTTCCTGGAAGGTCAGATCTTACAAGGAAACAATTTAGGGTTGAGTTTGGCAATGTGAAACTTCAGCATGAACTCCATTTTGGGTTGCTGTATTGGGCCCAGTGCTAGAGTCCAGTCCAAAACACTGGCCTCTCATATATTTTACTTACCAACATGCAAACATACACAGTGCACAGGGAAAAGACTGGTAAGAAACATAGGCAAAATATTAGCTTTAGGTATCTGAGATATGTATTTATGTGCCCCCCCCCTTTTTTTTTTTTTTGAAACAGAGTTCTGCTCTGTCGCCCAGGCTGGAGTGGCGTGATCTCGGCTCACTGCTGCAACCTCCGCCTCCCAGGTTCAAGGGATTCTCCTGCCTCAGCTTCCTAAATAGCTGGGATTACAGGCAGCCGCCACCACGTCCAACTGAGTTTTATATTTTTAATAAAGATGGGGTTTTACCACATTGGCCAGGCTGGTCTTGAACTCTTGACCTCAAGTGATCGGCCCGCCTTGGCCTCACAAAGTGCTGGGATTATAGGCATGAGCCACTGCGCTGGCCTTATGTGTGACTTTTACAATCACAGAAAGTGATAAACATTATTATTTAAATACAGAAACAGTTGCACTCCCTTCTAAGATACCCTAAAGTCCCAGATAATGCAAACTGTCTGCTTACCCCATTAGGCACTTTCCTAAGCATGTATGCCGTGGATTATCACATTAGGACCTCGCCACCACACTGTGAGAAAGGTACCGTCACTTTCCCCACTCTGCAAGCACAAGCAGTTAGCCGAAGATCATAGATCCCCGCAGTAAGAGCCAGCATCTGAACTCCAGGCAGCCTGGCCCTGGAGCCTGCCTGCCTCCCAAGCAGAAAAGGAAGAAATGAAATCTGCCGGGCTGCCAGGGTCAGGCTTGGAGAAGACTGTGTTCTCCACCCACTCCCAGAACACAGAGCACTCGAGGAGCCAAGCACGAGCCTCACCAGTCTTGAATTGAATTCACATGTGTTTCTTCCACACTTGCTGGCAGGCACAAGGTCTCCTCTGTTCCTGAACTTCGCATCACTCAGGGACAGCTGGACACACCATGGGTGATCTCTCCCTGCTCCGATGGCATTGTGCGTTTATGTGCCCTAAACGTCATCCTCTAATTAATAGCTCGCTCCCTCTCTCTTTGACCACACCAAAGGATCGGTTTATTACCTTCATAATAAAGCAAAGGGCAGCCTGCTTTCAGCAAAGAAATGGTTCAGTGTGTCGGAAAGGGCCCCAGCCTAGGAACCCTAGAGGACGAGGGCCCTGCTTACAAGTCACTGTGTGACCTTGGCCAAGTCACCAAGTCTCTCTGAGTCACATCACCTTGCCCTTAAACATCCAATGTCCCAGATGTCGTGCAAGCATCCATCTTTCTCTCGCTGCTCCTCATCCTCGCCGGGATGTTTCACATGCAGCCAGCATAGAGCCCGCTCCAGGGACCTCGCCTATTGATTCTCACTAAAGCTCTTCATGTAGCTGGTCACTGCTGGCTAAATCCATGTGGAAATTAGGTTTTGAGGAAAGACGGCCACGTGGTCTAGAACACCAAATTGGTGTGGGGGCTGCAAAAGGGGGAGTGTGGGAAGTGGGGGGAGAGCTGCATTCAAATAGGGCTCTTATGATCCCTTACAAACTGCCTCATATGGGGATTCATTCTGGTCACAATTTTATTCACTTATTTTGTCAAATACATTTTCCTGGGTCTCCAAACACCTGCAGACTCAGGCAGGATTATCTGGGTAAATACAGTGTTTCAAAAGCTTCCAAATAAAAAGCCCCATTTTCCTTGCTTTAACAATAAATATCCATCCAGCCTTTATCTATGGCTGTGAGAAAGGTAGGAGAGAAAATCATTCAGAAGCATCAGCCACCAAGTGTCAATACTGAAAGACACATCTCTAGGTGACTAATTAAAATCGATGGCCAAAAGAAACACAGGAGAGCCCTCTTATAAAAAAGGAAAATGATGCTGCTAATGAAAATAATTCTAGCAGAGTGCCTGCTTCAGGTTCCTGGGTGAGTTACTGCCCCTTTCTGGGTCTCAGTTTCATTACCTGTCACCTGATGGGCTGTGGTTTTCAAAATGCGTTCCCCAGGGATTCCCTAGGAGATGCCAAAGTGAGGAGGAGACTTGGGAGGGTGGAGCAGCTCCCTATGCCTGCTTCAACAGGGCAACCCCATTTGGAGCAATTTCACATTTGAAAGTCCCACGTGGAACTTGCTTTGATTTCTGTGGCTACAAGTCAAGTTGAATACCACTGCACTAAAACATCTCTCATTCATTCCACTTTAGTGCTTGGAATGCATGTGTGTTAAGATGGTACTTTAAGAAACCCCAAGACACTCTGGTGGCCTAATGGGTTTTATACAAAGGCATTATGACAACCCATGCACAATGCTGCTTGGGAATAAATTCTAACTCCAGGCTGGGGCCCTCTATGCCAGGTAGCAAGCCCGCATGCCTAGCAAAAAAGTCTCCTAAGGCAAATCAGAAAACCACGGTAAGAGCTTATAAATGGAAGCACTCACGTTGTCCCAGGTACTTAACCTCCCTCGTGTTTCACAGCAATCTTGTGCAACCGATTTTAGTTTTTTCTCTATTTTGCAAATGGGGAACCTGAGCAACAGAGGATAAGAGACTCACTCAAGGCTCATAATAAATTAATAGCAGAGCAAGATTAAAACGCAAGCCTCTCATCTTGAAATCCTGTGTCTTTCCACTCCACCTTGACACCGGGCCACTCGGGACTGCAGGGTTTGGTGGTCAAAGCCTTCGTTTGGCCAGCACGGTGGCTCATGCCTGTAATCCTAGCACTTTGGAAGGTTGAGGTGGGCAGATCACCTGAGGTCGGGCAATCGAGACCAGCCCGACCAACGTGGAGAAGTCCCATCTCTACTGAAAATACAAAATTAGCCAGGTGTGATGGCTCATGTCTGCAATCCCAGCTACTGGGGAGGCTGAGGCAGGAGAATCACTTGAACCCAGGAGGTGGAGGTTGTGGGGAGCTGCCATCACAACACTGCATTCCAGCCTGGGCAACAAGAGTGAAAATTCCATCTCAAAAAAAAAAAAAAAAGGAAAAGAAAAAAGCTTAGCTCAAAAACCACAGCACCCAGGTGCAGACCCAGCTCTGCCAGACACACGGTACGATGCCGGGCCAGGTATTTAGCCTCACCATGCAGCAGTCTTATCGTCCCTAAAATGGGAATGGATCCGCATTTAACCTGCAGGGCTGTTGCAAGGATTCAACAGAGTGGTACACACAGCGTGGTATGCTCTCAATACATTCTAGCTCTCTTTCCCTGGAAGCGGTGTGGAGGAGGGATACACACCCAAACGAAGTAGATTTTGTACAGGAAACACAAAATCTTTGTCTTGATTTCCGCCGCCCCTCCCCCATTCGCAGTGGCCCCCTGACCGCTGCCTCTGTTTCCCTCCGTCATCTCTGCTGGTGCATGAGGAGGAAGTGAAAAGAATGAAAGCGAGTGTGGTGCCATGATGCTGTGGCTTCTCCAAAGTGAAGAGTGAATCACCATCTTGAACTTTCTATTTTCTCCCGCCCTTGTGTCAGTTTCTAGCTTGAAATCAAGTGATGTCTCCTCAGTACCAGGAAAAGGCTAATATACTGATAAAATTCCAGGTTGGCACATGGTCTGCCTATTGAGATCCAGTCCACTCATTGGCACAGTCATGGAATTTAAGATGCAGAAAGAACCTTATCTCAGATTATCTGAGATACTGTGGAAGAAAGTGATGATCTTTTTTTCCTTTTGAGATAGGGTCTCACTCTGTCACCCAGGCTGGAGTACCGTGGTGCAATCTCAACTCATTACAACCTTTGCCTCCGGGGTTCAGGCATGTCTTGTGCCTCAGCCTCCTAAGTAGCTAGGATTACAGGTGTGCCTGGCTAATTTTTGCATTTTTAGTAAAGATGGGGTTTCACCATGTTGGCCAGGCTGGCCTCGAACTCCTGGCCTCAAGTGATCTGCCCACCTTGGCCTCCCAAAGTGCTGAGATTACAGATGTGAGCCACCACGCCCAGCCAGAAAATGATGATTAAACGGGTAGTTTATCTCTTTTGAGAGGGAGGAAGCCAAGGCCCAGAGAGGCTGAGTGACTTGGCCCATATCACATAGCCACAGAGCTGGCTAGTAAGAGACAGAGAGAGAACCGGGTCTTCTGACTCAGGGCTCTGCTGCAGGTGAGGGAGGGAATTGCTGGGATGAAATGGAAAGAGAAGTCTGAGTGTGAGGATGACCACGCGTAAGTGTTTGGTGTGTGTGTGTGTATGTGTGTGTGTAGTGGAAACAGTATAAGCTTTTGAAGTAGAAGGAAAACGATTTGGGCCACTGGAAGTTCCACCTGCCCTCTGAGTGTGGAAAGCTGAGAGTGAGCAGGTGTGAAGGTGTGAGTGAGTATGCACAAGGAGGTGAGTCCAGGAGTGAGGAAGTCTGAGTGCTGAGAGAGAGAGGGGGGAGGAAGAGAAACATTTGGGCCATTTTCAAATTCCCACAGTAGAATAAATCAAAACAGATTATTCTGAGACAGAGGCCATTTCGAACGGCATCCTTTATACCAAAGACAACCCAAATGGCTTCCCTTGATGCTGCCTCGTAACCAACCATAATGGCAACAGTCATGTTCACAAGCATATTTAAGATTCTTGAGAAGCAACTAAGCTCAGTACAAACAGTCCCTCCTTGTAGCAGCCTTAAGAGGCCGCTATGATTCGTGCCCATTTTCCAGATCTGAGTCTTAGAGGAGGAAAGTTTCTTGCTCCCTACACCTCCCTGCACAAGGGATATCTGGGATAAAAAAGCCGAGAAGGCAGCTGAGATCCAAGCAGCGAGCTCCTTGCTGAAGTTCTGTGTCCCAGAGTTGTCTCTTTTAGGCAGGGCTGCTCCTGGCTGCTGCGGGCAGAATGGGGAAAAGATGCCAGGGAGCTGGCATGTTCCTGGGTGCCAGCTGCCCACAAGGCAAAGCAGATGCTCACCCGTGGGAGGGCCTGGCACTGTGACCAGCAGGATTAGCTGCTGGGAGCTGCAGCCACCACCTTGCCTGGGCCCCTAGCCCTGACCAGTCAGAGAAAGGCCCTGTTCTTCAATGCCAGCTGGGCTGAGGACCCAGGGCTGGGCCAGGAAGGAGGGCACTGCCAGCGCCCCAAGAATGGGTTTCCCACATCTCACCCTGACACGAGCAAAGGGAAGGCTGGTTCCAGGTGACTACACCCCAAGAACTGTTTCCCTTCCTGACAGGCACAAGGGGTGGCACCAGGCAGGCAGCAGGGAAAGTGGGCAAATGAAGCTCTGCTGAGCATCCCTGCTGCGCAGGCACACCCTGCATTTTTTCTTTCTTCCTTCCTTCCTTCCTTCTTTCTTTCTTTCTTTCCTTTTTTTTTTTTTTTTTTTTGAGGTGGAATCCTGCTCTGTCATCTAGGCTGGAGTACAGTAGGGTGATCTCGGCTCACTGCAACCTCTGCCTCCTGGGTTCAAGCAATTCTCCTGTCTCAGCCTCCTGAGTAGCTGGGACAACAGGCACCCACCACCACGCCTGGCTAATTTTTTGTGTTTTTAGTAGAGATGGGGTTTCACTGTGTTAGCCAGGATGGTGTCGATCTCCAAACCTTGTGATCTGCCCACCTCAGCCTCCCAAAGTGCTGGGATTACAGGCATTAGCCACCACGCCTGGCCATATCATGCATTTTCGAATCATAATCTTGTCCTAACCCCAAAACAATTATTTTTTGAGAGCAGGTCTTACTCTGTTGCTCAGGTTGGAGTACAGTATGTACAATCGTAGCTCACTACAGCCTCTAACTCCTGGACTCAAGCAATCCTCTCGCCTTAGCCTCCTAAGTAGCTAGGACTGCAGGCACACACCACCACCTGCAGCTAATTTTTTTCTTTATTTTTGTAGAGACAGGGCTCCCAGTGTTGTCCCGGCTGCTCTTGAACTCCTGGCCTCGAATAATCTTTCTGCCTCACCTCTCAAAGTGTTAAGATTACAGGCATGAGCCGCTGCTTCTGGCCAAAACAATATTTTGGTGTAAGTACTACTCTTCTTGCTTTACAAGTGGGTAAACTGAGGCTCAGAGAGGCTGAACAACTCACCCCAAATCACTAAGATAGTTTAGGTGGAGTCAGGATTGAACCCCAGCATTGACCAGGAGAGGTCTGCTCCCTTCTAACTCACCCAGCACCCATCTGCAAAGACGCCCTGACAGAGGCTGGGAGTCCCAGAGAGAGGCGTTTTGTCCTGGGTCTCTCTCATACTCAAGTCCCAACAGGGTCTCTGAACCAAAACAGGAGAGAGCAACGTGTCCCACCCACGGGGGCAGCTGCTGCTTACCCTCTGCCCACGTTTGCCACCAGACCATGCTACGGGTCAAGGAAAGCATAAATCTAGAGTTTGATGCACCTTCTCCCACTTTTCCAACTGATTAGAATCAGCTTTGCTGTTTTTTGTTTTCTTAATAGAACTTTTTTAGTTGAAGTATAACACAGAGAGAGACTACACAGCTCTGAAGTGTAGTGCTCAATGAATATTCACAAACTGAGCGTACCAATGTTACCACCAGCCAGGATGAGACGCTGAACACGCCAGCACCCAGAAGCCCCTCCTGCCCCTTCTGGACACCCCCCAATGCATGCCCGAAGGTCATCACTGTCATGACTTTGGCCCCCACAGATTCTCTTGCTGACTTTTCACTTTAATGTAAGTAGAATCATACAAGCTGTCATTCTGTATCCTTGGCCTGTGCGCTTCATTTATTTTAGCCACTGGTCAGACCATCTTCTCTGTGAGCTCACTGGAGCCTCAGGGCTCCAACGCAGTACACTGAGGAAAACCTACTCTCTACTGATGAGCGAATTGGAGCCTCAACAGGTTGTCAGTGGTTATACGTACAGTTTCTCCACCAGGATGAAATTACATTAAAATCACTTGAGCGGCCTCTTCAAAATACACATGCCCAGCAATGCACTAGCTCAACTCTACAGTACCAACCAGAACAAAGACGCCACGCATGAGTATTTTGAAATCCAGTCCTATATTCAACCCTCACCTTAAGTCATATAGCAACAAAGCCAGTGAGCGATCACGCAGGTTGCCCAGTGCCTATCCTCTATACCCAGCGCACCAAAGTTCTCCAGGTCTATTCGGTGCTAGCGCTCCACCAGCCATGACAGGCATCAGTAATTGATCTCGGCACTCCTTCCTGCGGAGCCGGGGTAAAACAGCCTCATCCACCTTTCAGCTGCACTCAAGACAGGCCCTACCAATCGATCAGCGTTGGCGTTTGAGATGAAAAGGATTTGCCATCCAGGTACCATCACGCCATGCTACCCCTGCTGTTCTCCAGAATCCTTTGCTACTTTCTTATTTTTTATTTTTTTTGAGACAGAGTGTTGCTCTGTCGCCCAAGCTGGAGTGCAGCGGCACAATCTCGGCTCACTGCAACCTCCGCCTCCAGGGTTCAAGCGATTCTCCTGTCTCAGCCTCCTGAGTGGCTGGGATTACAGGTGCATGCCACCATGCCTGGCTAAGTTTTTGGATTTTTGTAGAGACAAGGTTTCACCACATTAGCCAGGATGGTCTTGATCTCCTGACCTCGTGATCTGCCTGCCCTGGCCTCCCAAAGTGCCGGAATTACAGGCGTGAGCCACCGCGCCCGGCCCAGAAGTCCTTGCCACTTTCTTAAGCAGCCCAGCCTTGTCATACCCAGGGTGGCTATATGAGAAGCAGGGAAAGGACCAGATCCACAGCTGACCCCATTCTTCAGCTTATTTGATTCCATTCCCCATGCCAAGCCTGCAAGGCTAGCTGTGAAGGTAACGTATCCCAACCCTGGTGTGTTTCTGTTTGTGTGTTAGGTTTTGTATCTTTGCGCTGGTTTCCATAGATGGCAAACAGGCCCAGAGAGGAGTACTGCCTTGTCCAGGGTCACACGACAAGGCTGGGTCAAAGCCGGAACTTGAAGCTACATCCCCATTTCTAAGCCAGAGCTCTCTTCCCCCAACACCATGGAGTTTCTTGCAACCAATTAGGAACCACTGGGAACGCCAGAAACATGACAGTAACCTCATTCATCTCAAACCAATCACATCTGCTTCACTTCTTCCCTGCGAAGCAGTAAACAGTGGAGACAGAGCTCAGGCTGAGACAAGACCGCAGCCCAGAGCAGATGTTCTCCTGTCGATCTCTGGGCTAGAAGAAAGAGGTTTTCTCTAATGCAACTGAGATGGGTGACCTGACATCCCTGAAAATTGGCCTTTTCCAAAGCAATGATACATGCAGGCCCAGGGAGGAGGCCCGCAGTGAAGGTGTGGCCAGCGGCAGACCAGGAGGCCACTGTCGCCTCACCGCTTTCCGTCTTCATTTGCATTTGCAGAAAAACTCACAGCGCATTTTGCTGCAGATGAAACCAAGCAATCTCATTTTCTCCCCTCCACCAGGCCACGTGGCTCCTCTTTGCTCTTTTCCCCTCACTCATGCTGGAAGTTAGAAAAAAAGAAAGAAAAAAAAAAAAACTAAAAATATCTAAAAATTCCCTAACATCTGCAAATCTGCCTTTTTGAGGCCTTTTTCAGCTAAATGTACCCAAAAGCGGGTACTCGGATGGTGCTGCGCGGCATTTTCTCCCTCAGGGGCAGTTTTATCTTCATCTCTGAAGTCTTTTCCTTCTATGGAGCTCTGGGCCAGGGGAAGACACCCAGCCTGCCGCTCCACAGCCAGGAAGTAAGGCAGGACTCCAGCAACTGTGACACTCTCGAAAGGAGGCCGGGAGCGTTGGCTCACGCTTATAATCCCAGCACTTTAGGAGGCTGAGGAGGGTGAGTCACAAGGTCAGGAGTTCAAGACCAGCCTGGCCAGTCTGGTGAAACCCTGTCTCTACCAAAAATACAAAAATTAGCTGGGTATGGTGGTGCATGCCTGTAGTCCCAACTGCTCAGGAGTCTGAGGCAAGAGAATCGCTTAAACCCGGGAGGCGGAGGTTGCAGTGAGCTGAGATCACGCCATTGCACTCCAGCCTGGGCAACAGAGTGAGACTCCATCTCAAGAAAATGAAGTCTCCAAAGGGCTACAGTGTTTGGGACTCTGCCTGTGGCTCTCAGAGGTGGCAGAATAGGGGTGACGGGAAATGACCCAGGACAACTCGAAAGGTGGGGATTTCTTAGCTCGAGCACACATGTTCCCACAAGGCCTCAGACTTCCAAGAACTCAGCTGTTCCTGCAGAAGCCCCACCAGCGCCCTGCTTGGTTTCTTCCTGGGCACTTGCCCTGCTGTAGTCCCGTGTCACATGGAAGGGAAAGGGTGCACCGAGATGTAACCAGCCTGCGGTCACACAAACCAGAGAGAGACAGGGCTGGAATGCGTCCGCGATGCCCTGACCTCAGACCTCGGCTCTAACCACTGCACCCCACAGCCTTTCCCAATGCCCACTGACCTGGCGGAAGCGCTTGGTCTAATCCTGCTGCTCCTCACTCCGGACATTGTCACCCTCTGCCTTCAGTGTAACACTTTTCCCTGATGCAACCCTTGGTGATGGCTTAAGGCACAAGTCCAGGGCCTGGCAGAACCCACCCGTGTGGGTTGCAACATCAGCTACTGAATTTTGAGAGGGAAGTGCTGCTCCTGTGGACAGCTCCCCCTGACCGACAGGAGAGGCAGGCAGGCAGAGGCGACTCAGGAAGGTGGTCTGCCAGCCCTAAGGGGGGATTCTTAGGAGGAAATTTCCCTAGAAGCCTCCATGTATTGATGCATAATTCAGAAGCAGGCAGCACCAGGAGTGTGAGAGCAGGTGCCAGGCCCCCGCGAAGCCGCCCCTCTGCAGGTCCAAGGCAAGGAGGCCCCAGCATGGTGGGCCCATCCACGTCCTCTGCCAAGACCCCAGCCAGGGCTCGTAAGAAAGGGTCTCTGTCAATGGGAGAGTGGACGGCAGGAAAGGATGAGGAGTTGGGTGCTGGAGGGGCTATCTCCGCCCACCCTCTTGCTCTCTTTGTATTAGTGGTACCAAGCCTGAGTCACCACGTGGGGGACAGGGGCTCCTTCAAGCAAGATCTGTGTCCTCGGCTGGCCTCTGAGAGAGGGGCAGAGGGGGCCTGAGACAAGGAAGAAGTGTGAGACAAGAGGAGTCTAAGTCAGGGACCTGAGGGAGCTCCTATGGCAGGTGTGGCCAAGCAGCTTCTGAGACAGACCAGCCCACCGTGCACTGCTGGGGAACAACCTTCCCGCTGCTGAGGGAGCACCTTCGCGCTGCTGAGGGAGCACCTTCACGCTGCTGAGGGAGCACCTTCGCGCTGCTGAGGGAGCACCTTCGCGCTGCTGAGGGAGCACCTTCGCGCTGCTGAGGGAGCACCTTCACGCTGCTGGCACCCTCTGGATAGACCGCCCTCAGCTTCAAACCTGCAGTAAAAGCCTAGTGCACAGAAAGGGAGGAAGGGAGGCAGGGACGGAGGGAGGGAGGAAGGAGGGAAGGAGGGAAGGAGGGAAGGAGGGAAGAGGGGAAGGAGGGAGGGAGGGAAGGAAATAGGGAAGGAAGGAGGGAGGGAGGGAGAGAGGAAAGAAAGAAGGAAGAAAAGAAAAAAGGAAGGGAGGGAGGGAAAGAAAGAAGGAAGGTAGGAAAAAAGGGAGGGAAGAAGGGAAGGAGGGAGGGAGGGAGGGAGGGAGGGAGGCTACACGGAAGTCACACCAAGAGCCCTTTCTGCTTTCTACACACCTGCCAGGCAAAAATTCCCATACAACGGAAAAGGCCAGGCCTTGCTGTGCTTCAGACAAATTATGTCCAGTTTCTCATATTCCCCCCCACGTGGTGGGTGATCCACCCAGTTCCATAACTACAGCACCTCAGGTCTCCATTCTGTAAAATGGAGATAAAAATCCCCTCCAGGGCCGGGCGCGGTGGCTCACGCCTGTAATCCCAGCACTTTGGGAGGCCGAGGCGGGTGGATCACGAGGTCAAGAGATCGAGACCATCCTGGTCAACATGGTGAAACCCCGTCTCTACTAAAAATACAAAAAATTAGCTGGGCATGGTGGCGCGTGCCTGTAATCCCAACTACTCAGGAGGCTGAGGCAGGAGAATTGCCTGAACCCAGGAGGCGGAGGTTGCGGTGAGCCGAGATCGCGCCATTGCACTCCAGCCTGGGTAACAAGAGCAAAACTCCGTCTCAAAAAAAAAAAAAAAAAAAAAGTCCCCTCCAATTGGATCACAGGGCATTGAATGAGCTATAACGTATATGGGTCTGGTGCGTACATGGAAAAACTCTGCTGTTTCTGGAGAGGAAAAGGAAGAAAAAGGAAGGGAGTGGGGAGACAGCAGAGAAAGGAGAGGAAGGAGAGGGGTGCAGAGGGGAGAGGAGGGGAGGGCCGACCTGGCAGCTCAGCCCCACACCCAGCCCAGGCTAGGCACTTGATCTGGTTTCGGCTGTCCCTTTTTTCTTGATGAGGGAATGAAGGTTCAGAGGGAATAAGTAACTGGGCAATGTTATGTGGCTGGTAGGGGCTGAGCCAGGATTTGAACCCAGATCCACAGGACTCCAAAACTAGTATTCACCTGACACTACAGCTTCTTTCAGAGTTCTTCCTTCTAGCCAGGTATTTCATGTTAATCCCATATCTCACCAGCAGACAAGCACGAATTCACACACACAACTTTATATTATCACCATCATTATTATTTTTTCCAAAAAGATTCTATCAATAAGGTCATTTTTCTTTACACACACACACACACACACACACACACGCACGCACAAACACACGTCTCAGACAGGTTTGAATAGACCTTTGTGAGTGGTTAGACTACGAAGAAACAAAAATTGCCCATTATTTAAATTCGATTACATAGCAACCACCTTTTTAAAAGAATATTTTTATTTGAGCTCATTGTGCAGCAAATCATCAGACACTTTCTTTCATCAAACTGCTTTGAGAAGGAAAAATTACCAAATGAAAGGGAGGAAATGTTATGCATATCATCCCAGCTCTTGAAAATAACGCCACGGATTGTCCTCTCTGGCTCTTAATTTATTTAAACAACATCCCCACTTCTATCAACAACCACGCCTCGGCTTCCTGAGAGCTCTTCTCCAGGGACTCGAGGCTCCGAGGTCATGTTCCCGGTTCCAGACTCTCAGGGGAGACCCAGAGGCTCTGGAGTTAAAAGGAGAGCAAGCAGCCGCGCTCTCGTGATGCGGATGAGATATCAGAAATCCACAGGGGTGGCAAAACCCCATCTCTACTAAAAATATGAAAAAAATTAACCAGGCATGGTCGTGTACACCTGTAATTCCAGCTGCTCAGGAGACTGGGGCAGGAGAATCGCTTGAACCCAGAGGCGGAAGTTGCAGTGAGCCCAGATGGCACCATTACACTTCAGCCTGGGTGACAGAGAGACTCTGTCAAAAAAAAGTCCACAGTGGGTGGGTGTGGTGGCTCATGCCTGGAATCCCAGCACTTTGGGAGGCTGAAGTGGGTGGATCACCTGAGGTGGGGAGTTTGATTCCAGCCTGACCAAGATGGAGAAACCCCATCTCTACTAAAAATACAAAAAAATAGCGGGGCGTGGTGGCACATGTCTGTAGTCCTAGCTCTCGGGAGGATGAGACAGGAGAATCGCTTGAACCTGGAAGGCAGAGATTGCAGTGAGCTAAGATCGCATCATTGCACTCCAGCCTGGGTGACAGAGTGAAACTCTGTCTCAAAAAAAAAAAAAAAAAAAAAAAAAAAAAAAAAAAAAGAAGTCCACAGGGAACATGAGAGTTGGTTAGAACCAAACCAAAACTGTGCTTTAAGCTCAGGCTTTCTGGACTCCCAGTCCAGTGCCTCCATCACTCCATCTGAGGAAGAGTGGGAGACAGCAGTTGACAGGCCAGGCTGGGGTTGCGGGGCAGCTCCACCAGTTCTTTGCTAATACTCTGCGTCTCCAGGCCTCCCTGTCCTGCTGAGGGCCCCTAGCATCTGAGGTCACGTCCCCATCAGTTTCTAGGTGCAGAGACCCCCAGGGAAAGCTCCCACCTGTGGCCCAGTCCCAGCCCCTCGGCAGCACCAGGTGCCCCATGCCACCGGCTGGCCCTGCCCTCTCACAGGACACATGGGTGGCAGCTGTTCACCTTGGCTCTACAGCCTGCTTTCCCAGCAAGAAGGCTCTGGAAAGGAAAATAAAAACAACAAAATCCCTTTGATCTGCCAACCGACACCCTCATCGCACACTGGAGGAAGGTAGAGACGCCCTCGGTCCTGACCTCCAGCTCTCCCGGTCACACATCCTCCCCAAAAGGTCTCGAGGGCTCTTTCCCAAACCCCACCTCATCCAGGCCCCTGCAACCCATGAGATGAAAAGGCCAAGATGACATTTGTGGGGACCAACCAGTGATGGGCAAGGGATGGGAAGAGTCGGGAGGGACAGGCAACCATGATAAAGAGAATATGGCCATCGGCCCGGGTGGTCACCCCATCCTAGGTGTCTCTGCTTGGTGGGGCAACCGGAAGTGGGTGTGCATGAGACCAGCAGCTCAATCCAGCAGCAGGGAATAAAGGCATGGCAGCTGTCCATGCAGGGGCACTCCAGGCACTCATCCCAAAAGGACGCGTCTCTCCCATGTCCACCCCGGAGAACCTCCATGGCTTCAGACTAGCTGTTCCCTCTGGCTCCTCCCACCTCAAATACTCACTTAAATCTCTTGGGCTGCAGGCAGGCTGGAAACCTCTGGGAGCAGCCCCGGGCTGTATCTGGGCACAGAGACAGGTGTGTGACTGAGACAGACCAGCCATTAAATATGCTTGTTCTAGTTCCATATTTTCTTGCTGTGCTACTCTATTTTTTTCCTAAGTCTTTCACCAGGAAGATATGATTCTTTCCTTTTCTTTATTTCTTTCTTTTCTTTTCTTTTCTTTTTTTTTTTTTTTTTTTGAGACTGGAGTCTCGCCTGGGTTTGTCACCCAGGCTAGAGTGCAGTGGCACAATTTCAGCTCACTACAACCTCTGCCTCTTGGGTTCAAGCAATTTTCCTGCCTCAGCCTCCCGAGTAGCTGGGATTACAGGTACCCACCACCAAGCCACGCTAATTTTTTTTTTTTTTTTTTTTTTGAGACAGAGTCTGGCTCTGTCACCGGGCTGGAATGTAGTGACACGATCTCAGCTCACTGCAATTTCCGCCTCCCAGGTTCAAGGGATTCTCCTGCCTCAGGCTCCTAAGTAGCTGGGATTACAGGCACCTGCCACCACACCCAGTTAATTTTTTTTTTTTTTTTTTTTTTTTTGTATTTTTAGTAGAGTCGGGGCTTTCACCATGTTGGCCTCCATCTCCTAACCTCGTCATCTGCCCACTTCAGCCTCCCAAAGTACTTAGAGATTACAGAGGTGAGCCACTGCACCTGGCCCTGGCTAATTTTTTGTATTTTTAGTAGAGATGGGGTTCCACCATGTTGGCCAGGCTGGTCTCGAACTCCTGACCTCAAGTGATCTGCCTGCCTCAGCCTCCCAAAGTGCTGGAATTAACAGGCATGAGCCACCGTGCCCAGCCAGACATGATTATTTTCAAAGAGCAGATAACTCCTGGGAAATCAAAAAAAATGAGGTACAGAGAGAAGGAAACGCGGGAATCAAGAACCCTCCTCACTTCCCGGATCTCTGACTACCTCCCCGCCCCTTTGGGGCCCCCACCTCCCTGACAGCCTAGGTGCAGACGTCAAGGTCCTGATTGCCTCAGTTTTGGCAGCTGCCACCAAACGAGGGACTCAAGGTTGGACGCGAGCAAAGGACCAGAGGAGAAGTCACTAATACCCCGGATCCTGACTTCCTTCCCACCCTGGCTGTTAAGAAACGAACCAGCAGCCGGGCGCGGTGGCTCAAGCCTGTAATCCCAGCACTTTGGGAGGCCGAGGCGGGTGGATCACGAGGTCGAGAGATCGAGACCATCGTGGTGAACATGGTGAAACCCCGTCTCTACTAAAAATACAAAAAAATTAGCTGGGCATGGTGGCACGTGCCTGTAATCCCAGCTACTCAGGAGGCTGAGGCCGGAGAATTGCCTGAACCCGGGAGGCGGAGGTTGCGGTGAGCCGAGATCGCGCCATTGCACTCCAGCCTGGGTAACAAGAGCGAAACTCCGTCTCAAAAAAAAAAAAAAAGAAAAGAAACGAAACGAACCAGCTCCAAAAGGGAAGACTGTGGGGACCCGCAGTAGAGCAGAACCAGGAAACGGACCACCTGTTGGTGGAGTGCAGGCTCCAGGTTCGGACTACCTGGGTTTACACTCCTCAACTTGTTTCGCAGCTGTGTGACCTTGGGCAAGTGACTTAACCTCTCTGTGCCCTGGTTTTCTCAACTATAAAATGGTGATAGAGTACTGAATTAGAAGATGTTAGGGGCTGAATTGTGCTCCTTGCAAACTCATATTTAAGCCCTCACCCCTAGTACTTCAGATTGTGAATGTATTGGTCATTAAGTTAAAATGAGGCCTTAGAGGTCCTAATCCAATCTGACCAGTATTCTTAGAAGAGGAGCTCTGGACACACGGGAGACACCAGGGAAAGACTGTATGAGGACACGGTGAGAAAGTGGCCATCCGCAAGCCAAGGAAAGAGACGTCAGAAGACACCAACCCTGCTAACACCATGACCATGGACTTTCAGCTTCCAAAACCCGAGAAAACAAATATTACATAAATTAATGTATGTAATCCTCACAACTCACAAGTGAGGTGTTATTTAGTCCCATTTTATGATGGGAAAATGAGGCACAGAGTGGTTGAGGCGCTTGTCCAAGCCTGCAGGTACATGATAGAGCTGGGGCTCAAGCCAGGTGGTCTTCAGCATTCCCACTGTAAACTCTCCTGTTGGTTAATGAAATCTGATTTGTGAAGGCCTGGCACCCTGCAAGTGATCAATACATATTAGCTGTGATCATCTACAAGCCAGAGAACATGGAAGACTGCCAGTAACCACCAGAACAATCTAAAAAAGACGGGCTTGCAGGTGGGGAAAAGGGAGAGAAGGCAAGAGAGTTCAGGCACCTTCTGAGAACTCGCCAGGTGTGTGGGATACAGGGATGAACAGACAGGTACTGCCTCTGCCTTCCTGGGCTTGTACCAAGGTGGAGGGAATAGATATTTTTAAAAAAAAAAATCACATAGAGCAGTCAACAATCATCCAAGAGTGACAAAACACCATCAAGGAGAGGACTGTGGAGCCATCTGAGCCTACAGATGGGGAATTTGGCCCATTAGAGAGTCAAGGAGGACTTCCTGGAGGAGGTAATGCAGGGGCTGGGATCCAAAGGATGAGGAGGAGTCAGGTAACTAAAGCGGGAGGGAAAGGCAGTCCAGGGGAAGATCACAAAGACTGATCCACAGAGGTAGGGGCAAGAGAAGAAAACAAGCAGAAGATGGACTGCAGAAGAGGGAGGCAGGCTTGGGTGGGAGGGGGCAGAGGCCACATGAAAGCCTTTTGAGCGCAACTGAGCATCCATTGAAGGGTTTGAAGCAAGATGGCTAACACGACCACCTGACACAACGGATGTTTTCCGAAAAACGCGTGTAAGCGGAACTTCTGTAACTGGAATTTATTTCTAAGGCAGGAGGAAGCAATGGGAAACTTAAGAGTTAACTTGTCTAGAAATTGAATGAAGACTTTCGAATCCAGCTAACATTTTCATAGATCCGGCTCCCTAAAATGAAGTACGCCTATCGATTTATCACAGTGGAGAAGGGCAGCCCTCTCTGGTGTGCTGGAGACACCAAGGAGTGCCTCTGGTGGCTGTGTCGTGGGAGAAATCCCACACTCTCAACGTGATCTTTGGCCACCACGACCTGCTTCCTGCAGTGACCACAATCTTCCCAGCCCCCATTCTCAGTTTCTCCTCATCCTCCAACCCAACTTGTCCTCTGCTTCCTGGAGGTGGCCTTTCTGTCCTGGATGCTCTGAGCATTTTCATGGCATTCTATGGCTCCCTTTTGGCTTTAGTGCTATGACCTCCCCGTGCCCCCACATAAGAAGGGCTTAGGGGTAGAGGCCTTGGTGCGTGGCAAAGAGGGGTGGAATCTTGAGGAAGCTATAGCTAAGAATCTACCCATTCAATCATTAGTTTCCTCATTCATTCAGCATGTGAGCATCTGTCCAACCCCAGGCACTGAGCTCCACGATGCGGGCTCCGTGGAAAACCAAACAGAAACTTTCCACCCTCACTCTACAAAGGGAAGCAGATGACAAATAAAATATTTAAAGTAATCCTGACATTCACTGAATACTTGTCATGTACCACATTCCATCCCAAGAGATACATTTATGCATTTTAATCAAACCCCACGAGTTAAAATGGAGTCAGAGAGAATTTAAGTGATTTGTCAAAGATCAAACAAAGGTCATAGCGTGAGATTGAACTGGGATTTGTACCCAGGCACTGTGTTCAGAATGTGCCCTGACGCTCCACAGCAGACTGCCTCCCCTGCTTCCTTGCACCCGGATGAGGAGGCCTATCAGAGTCCTCCAGCCTCCACAGCTGAACCCCTAAACCCTCCCGGGCCCAGGGGGAAGGGCTCTGGAGCTGAGAGGCATCTGCTGAGCCTCCCAGGGGCCCTCTCTATACAGATGCCCAGACACCCCCCTGGGGAGAGAAGCCCAAATTGCAAAAGTCACCATGACTTCTGATGCTACAGGGGAACCCAGAAAAAAAGGAAAGCAAGAAAAACGCATCTCAACCGATAGTCTCAACTTGCAAGGAGATGGAGCTGGCAGGCAACTCCAGAAAGGCACGGCCAGTTGAAAAAATGCAAATGGTGCCTTTGATTCAGTCAACTCAAACAATTACTTCTAGAAACGATTCTGTCTCCAATTGGTTGTCATTTCTTTTTTTTTTTTCTTCTTTTTCTTTTTCTTTTTTTTGAGATGCAGTCTCGCTCTTTGCCAGGCTGGAGTGCAGTGATGCAATCTCAGCTCACTGCAACCTCTGCCTCCCGGGTTAAAGCGATTCTCCTGCCTCAGTCTCCTGAGTAGCTGGGACTACAGGCATGCGCGGCTACGCCCAGCTAATTTTTGTATTTTTAGTAGAGACGGTGCTTCACCTTGTTGGCCAGGCTGGCCAACTGGTTATACTTTCTATATGCTGATGTTTCCTGGGAGACATCCCATCTGGGGAACCAAGACAGATAACACAACTGGCAAACACTTAGCTGTGGACAGAGCGTGTTTTCACACAGACTTTCACCTCCTTTGATGCTTAGGACTAGGCCATGAGGTAGGTATATAACCCTACTGTATTGGTGAGAGGAATGAAATATATAAAGAGTAATTTACCAATCACTTGCTAGTTGTATGGGGATATGGAGAAACTTGGGCAAATTACTTAACCTCTTTGCACTGACATCCTTGACGGTCAACAGGTCAATAATACTACCCACCTCTATGGGTTGATCTGTATATGCCAGAAAGATATGTTGACAGCCTAACCCCTGGCTATCAGGAGCTTCGCAGAGGTAATGGGGTTAAGAGGAGGTCACGAGGGTGGGCCCTAATCCAACATGACTGGTGTCCCTATGAGAGAGCGCGGCAGACACAGAGGAAGAATGCCGCATGCTGGTGCAGGGAGGCATCTATAAGCCAAAGAACGTGGTGAGTTCCCAGTAACACCAGAGGTTAGGGAGAGGAAAGAGGGCCCTCCCCTAGAACCCCCAGAGACAGCGCGTTCCTGCCAACACCTTGACCGCAGGCTTTTCAGCTTCCAGAACTGTGAGAATCAGTTTCTGCTGTTTTAAGACACCTAGTTGATGGTGCTGTCACAGCTGCCGCAGGAAACCAGTAAGCCACCTCATAGGGCTACAGAGCTGCCTCAGAGCTGCTGCCCCTGCCTACAGAAGCCAAGGTCTGGGTGCAGGAGTGAGGGGTGTCTGAGGGCCCCAAGTGCCACCATCACAGCCATCGCTGTCCTCTGCGCCTGAGTCAGGGGAAGGCTACACTCTTCGATGACCCCAGGAACAAGCGTCCACTCTTCCCAGGAGAAATGCGCATCTCAGAACCCCGTCCCGAGAGGCCACCCTCTTCCTAACCACAGGCCCCTCCGCTCGCTGTGTCCAGCCCGCCCAGCTTTTCCTCACAGGGTCCGTGGAGGGCGGTGTTTCTGTTTTGGCTGGAGAAGCGCCTCATTCCCCAAGGGCTAAGACACCAGCCAATGAGCAAGTTCCCTGAGCCCGCCCCGCTGGTGGAGCCCTAAATGTCAGGCAGCAGGTGGCCCAGTGCACTTGGCCCACTGGAGCACGCTGCAATCTGTGCCCCCAGAAGGAGAGGCAGCAACACAGGGTGGGGGCGGGAGCCTCGCTCAGCAACACCCCAGCCCTGCACCCACTGTGGGAGTTAGACAGGAAAAAATGGACCTAAGTCCAGGATCCAGGGCTCCGAATTCTTCTGTTTCGAATGGAAGCCCTATAAGTTCAACACAAGAGCCCAGCCCCAGGCCTCTGGGAAGGAGAGTGGGTGCCTCCCCATCCAAGGACCACGGGGTCCAAGCACGAGTGCCCACCTCTAGCGTCTCCACAGGCACCGTTCCCTTGCCAAGGGCAGCTCTTCCTCTTACTCCGGGAGGAGAGGAGAGGTGCAAACACGATGCCTACTCTGTGCCAGGGACTTGACTCGCTTTCCAGCTTTCCTACATTCTTGCCATTTTGCAGGGGAGAAAACTGAGACAGGCTGAAAGCAATGGACAGGTGCTAAGCAGAGCAGTCAAGATTTGAACCTAGGTGTGGACATCTTACTGTCGTCAGGACAGCAGACCTGGAAAGCCTCCTCGGGCTTGGTCTTAGCCAGTTTGTGTTGCTATAAGGGAATATACAAGGTTGGGTAATTTATGAAAGAAAAGGGTTTGTTTGGCTCATGGTTCTGCAGGTGGGACACGAAGCGTGGTGCCAGCACGTGTTACTGGACAGGACCTCAGGCTGCTTCCACTCAGGGCGGAAGGTGAAGGGGAGCCGGCATGGACAGAGATCCTTTGGTGAGAGAGGAAGCGTGAGCAAGGGGAGGGAGGAGCCAGGCTGTGTAACAACCAGCTCTCCTGGGAACTGTCAGCGTGAGAACCAGGCCCCTCAGGAGGGATCCGCCCCTGAGACCCAAACAGCCCCACCTCCAACAATGGGGATCAAATTTCAACATGAGATTTGGAGGGTCAAACAACCCAAACTACAGCTTTCCTGCCGGCTCTCACAAGGATGCAGTGGAGTACGGAGGTGCGCAGGTGGGATGGGAGCTGCAGGTAGCACCAGGTGTGCCTTGGAGAGGCATCGTGGGTGCAAAGGTGCCTCCCTGCATCAAAGAGGTTGGATGCATGGCAATTCCCAAAGCGGCAATTCCCAAAGCAGCGTATGTGAGGCCCAGATTCTTACAGCTCTCACTATAAATACCTAAGACTATGGCTTGTGTCACCTCATGGCCTGACCCTTCTCCCTTAGTTTCCAGATAGTTCCTGCAACCTCCCCGCCTCACCATCCATAAAATGAATACAGATATTCCACGCTATTGAGGAATGAGGGGAGGAGACAGGAGCAGAAGTGGGTTCTGAAAGATCCCGGGAGACCTGCTTGAAAAAGTTCTAAGAGCAGGAAATTTCAGTGAGCCAAAGGAAGTCATGTGAGAACTGGGCTGAAGATCCAGGGCCTGGCTTATAGTGCCCTTGCCATGCAGGGACTCACCTCCCTATATATATAGGCACAATACCATCTGCCCAGAAGTAATTTCAATATACACAGTCTGTAATCTAGGAAGCTCCTATGTGCTAAGAACCAGCAAAGACCTGGAACCAACCCAAATGCCCATCGATGATAGACTGGACAGGGAAAATGTGGCACATAGACACCATGGAATATTACGCAGCCATCAAAAACGATGAGTTTGTGTCCTTTGTAGGGACATGGATGAACCTGGAAGCCATCATTCTCAGCAAACTGACACAGGAGCAGAAAATCAAACACCGCATGTTCTCACGCATAGGCGGGTGTTGAACAATGAGAACACATGGACACAGGGAGGGGAGCATCACACACTGGGGTCTGTTGGGGGGAAATAGGGGCGGGACAGTGAAGGGTGGGGAGTTGGGGGGGGGATGGCATGGGGAGAAATGCCAGATATAGGTGAGGGGGAGGAAGGCAGCAAATCACACTGCCACGTGTGTACGTATGCAACTATTTTGCATGTTCTTCACATGTACCCCAAAACCTAAAATGCAATTAAAAAAAAAAAAAAAAGAAGCAGCAACATTGCAGGTCTATGCTAGAAGCTTTAAATGCACCACCTCAATTGATCCTTAAAGCACTCTACTAGGGTGGACGTAAGTGCAGAGACTTAGTGCTCATCAAATATCCATGCGCTTCCTTACATTCTCAGCCTCCCTGGGGACTGGTTTGGGGCCAGATGACAGTTCTGACCTAGGTGCTAGAGGTGAAGTGATGTGTGTCACCTCCTGGCCAAAGCAGTTGAATATCAGTGTGGCTTTCCCTTCTCCCTCTTCCCCATCTGCAGTAACTCTGGATGCCACATGCTCTAGAAGGGGCAGCTACAAAGATGGGGGAGTCGTCATCAGCCTGGGTCCCTGAGTGACCATGTGGAGCAGAGACCCATGTTAGACAAATAATGTGATCAGGAGTTAATCGTTTTATTAAGCCACTGAGATTTTAGAGTCATCTGTGGTTGCTATTATTCTGACTTTTGACAGATAAGGAAGCCAAGGCCACACAGCCAGTAAATGGCAGAAACAGGATTCAAATTTCACATCTGTGACTCCAATATGCATCCTCTTCCCATGACAACCTTTTGTTGCCTAATAAAATCATTCTTCCCCTAACCCCCTGTAATCAGCCATGTCCCAAAAAACTCTCTTCCTCACTGTCCCCAGGATGGCTGAGTAATCCATGCAGGACAAACACAGAATTTCATAAGGTGCTCAGAGCCTGGAAGATGATCAAAGGCGGAGGAGGGGACCAGACCCAATCTAAGTAACATCTTTCCTGGGGCTTTTGTGGCTCACAGGAGGTTTTGATACAAGAGGAAATATAATACAGTGGTTTAGCACATGGGAAGGAGAATCGGATCAGCCTAGGATCAAATCCCAATCCCACCACTCACTCTCAATCCTTTCTGAGCCTTCGCTCTCTAATCTACAGGATGGGGGCAATATCTAAACCATCCTTGTAGGTGGAGACAGGATGAAGTATTGTCAAGCTCGCAGCAGACAGGGAGCATTCCCCAAGTGTCTGCCCCCATGATAATCATCTCTGGGGTATCTCAGAGCAGCAGCCTTGCTGGAACAAGATGAGACAGAGGCCCGGCCTGGCCTGTCCCCTCCCAAGCTGCTGGAAGAGGCTTCCCCAGTCAGCATGGCCAATAAGGTCCAAGGCTGTAGACCACAGACCTGGCCCAGCCCACGTCCTTGCAGCAGACCATGGGCAGAACATAAAAAGGGTGCAGGGCCAGCCAGACATAAAACAACACAACAGAAGAACCAGATTGTTTATCTTAAAGTCAAAAGTGTCTTCTAGGAAGGCGGCCTCTTACTTGGGTGATGCTAGGAGAGGCTGATCAGCTTAAACTCATTATCTGCACATATGGTTTTCATACCATGGCAAAGGGTGGGAAACAAAGAGTGGAAGGGAAAGGATGGGCAAATGCTAGCTGATGAAATATCATCCCTCAACTGCCAGGAACCAGGATATTGTCAGTGACGTCAATTTGGGCTTCTTGCCATGGGGACGGGGCTACCATAAGCATGGTCACAAGATTCAGGAGTCCCTCAACGAGTCAGGGAAAGGAAGAAAATAACCAAAACAGCAACTTATTCACCCTTGCCTTCTACCCCAAAGACAGATATATTCTCTCTCTCTCTCTCTCTCTCTGTGTCTCTCTCTCTCTCTCTCACACACACACACACACACACACACACACACACACACACAATCTAAGCCCCAGAAAACTAGAAAGGACCCAAGTTAATCCCTCCCTTTTTACAATAATAGTAATAACGATAATCATGACAATGATGATAGTGAACGTTTATTGAGCACTTACTACTATACGCCAGGCATTATGCTAAATGTTCTACCAGTTTTATCTCAAAGACTATCCACAACCATCCAATGGGGTCTTACTAGTTCCATTTTACAAATCAGGAAACGGAGGCACCAGGGGTTGAATGGTCTAAGGTCACCCACCTGATAAGAAGGATAAAGCCAGCATGCAAATCCAGGCAGTCTAACCACCATGCACTGCTGCCTCTAAAGAAATAGGAAACTGAGGCTCAGAGAGGGGCTGTGACTCACACAAGGCCACAAGGCTCCATCTGTAACAGAATCAGGGCTGGGACACAGGTCTAAGGCCCGGTTCAGCTACCTTTCTGCCCCATCCTGTCGCCTTTTGTACACACTTGCCCACGACCAGTCAACATAATTTTGCTCATCTCTGAGTTGTTGAATTCACTAATTAAGCCAGCCGTCTCAGGTGCAGACCAAGGCCAAGGGCTGGATCTTAAGACAACAAGTGCCTAGATGAAAGATCAGCCCTGCCAGCTGCAAACACAGGCTCACCTGCTCCTCTCCCACTCTTCATAAAAACTGTCTCACGATCCACCCCCACTCCCCCATATGGAGTGCGCATGCAGGTCCAAGGTGCCAGCCCTGGTGGCAGGAGGAGCCCAGGCTGGTGCATTTGCTCCATGGCATCAGGTGGTGGAAATGCCTGATCAATGGGCGTCATCTGCTCCATGGGACCGGATCACTGGTTTCCAAGGCCCCCTCCCTGTGCTGCACCCCAGCTGAGCATGAACAAATGTTCCTGATTTTCCCTCTCAATGACTGATGAATCCAGCCAAAAGAGCAGCCCTCTGGAAAGGGAGAGGTCCCTAAAACCTGCAACCCAGGAACTGAAAGGACTCTTCTCAGGGAAGAGCAGGAAGCAAACTTGCAGACTGACGGGGGTGGGGGCGGGGGGAACTGGTTACAAATATTCTCCTTTCTACCCAAAACTGCTGGGCACTTTGTCCTTCAGCTCTGATGACAGGAGCTGTTTCTGGATCTGCTGGGTTCACTCAATGCAGGATTTTGCTGTATACAGGCAGACAGGAAGGCAAGCCAGCCAGGAGAGGCACCTTCCACTGAATGGAAGGTGGAGGGAAGGGAGCAGGGCTGCCCAGCCCTGTATAAGGTTAGACTCTGCTGCTCTAAGTTGCAAGATTGCTCAGAATCTCCTCAGCCAACATACTCATTTTACAGACTGAGGAAGCAGGCTCCAGAGAGGAAATCACTTACCCAAGGCCACATGGATGACTCAGAAGAGCTCGATTTCAAATCTGCTGTTTTCCCTCTTCCTGGCACCCCCTCCCACAAATTCTTGAATTAATCCCTTGTCCCTACCCAGCACCCTCTCCTCCAATGCACCCCTCAGACCATTAAAATCTCATTTTCTAAAGGGCAGAGGGTTCCTTCCGCGACTCAGCCCAGGGTGTTCTAAACCCAACTAACTTCCGCTTCTAGAAAGCTTCCTGGAGCCTTCAATGATAGGCTGCCATTTCAGCCTGGGGTAAGCGCATCACATACCCCGGCCATTTGAATGGGTTTGGGGACAAGAGAGACAAGGAAACAGAGTGCCCAAGACTTGCCATGTTTACATCAGTGATCTTGGAGTTCACCTGGGAGAAGACCCAGTCGATGCTTTAAGCCCCAACATGAACTTTAGAAGCCCTTGGGGAGCCTCAATTCCCTCTGCAATTCAAGAAAAGTGGGGTGGGGGTGGGGAGAAGAAGGGAGGGACAGAACTTGGGAAACGCCAGCCTTCTGGGGGCCCCACGCTCCCAGGCAGGTTCCAAGGCAGGGCTGGTCCCGCAGCTTCCCTCCACAGAAAAGGCAAAACACAACAAAAAAAAGCTGCTTTTGTCTTCCAGCCCCCTGGAATGTCTTAAAGACCTATCCAGAGACAGCGGGCGTCTCCACCCTTTCCCTACTCTCCTCGCTCCTCCTCCTCTTCTATTCAAAATAAAAATCTAGCAGATCTTTTCTAGGACAACTTTGTCCTGGAGCATTTCAGTAGCATGCAACAAAAACACGTGGCGGACTACACCGAACAGAGGAACCTCACGTCTTTCGGGGACCCCCATTTCCCCCACCTTTGTAAGGGACATTAAAGACACGGGAGCCCAAGGAGCACAGGTCACCAGCCAAGGGAAAGGTGAAAACTTCTGCCAACCACAGCGAGGCCACCGTGGTTCCAGGATTTGCTCATTTACACTCACTTGGGGTGAGGGAAGGAGGGAAGGAGCTGGAAAGATGAGGCAATAGCCCCTCCAGTGTCCCTTCAACGTTAGCCCCGCACATGACAAAGATGACACTCCTCACAGATGCCAGCAGCCGTCGACTCCCCAAGGCACAGCCACACAGACTCAACATACAGGGACCCTGAGGCCAGACAACTGGGACCCAGGCAGATTTCCACCATAACTGTCAAATGACAAGAATGTGGCCTAGAGACCCAGACCCAGGGGGTGAGGGTGGGGGTCAGGGCTCGTTGACTGCTGAGAAATTGAACACTTCGGCCTGGACTGCTAAAGTCTTTAAGGCCCCATCGCCCACCTCCCACCCCGCGCCTCCCAGTTTACTCGGGCCCAGAGAGAGGATACCCCAGGACCCCCATCCGGCCTTCACCAGACATTCGGCCAGATCCAAGGAACAAAGGTGCAACTTTTGCAAAAAGGGTGCGAGCATTTTGGGGTTTGGGTTTCTGTAACTCCAAGAAACTTCAAAAAGTTAATTCCCCACCGCACTCTCTCCGCACCGACCCGCCCTTGCCGTTTCTTACGTCTTTTCCTGGGGGCAAATGTCCTATTCAGCCACTTGCCCTGCCAGCCTCCCCACGCAAGCTCACGTCCCGACTCCCGGCCTTGCCAGCCCACGGCGCAGGTCGCACTGGGCGCCCTCCGCCTCCCCCGCCTGGCCCGTGCAGGGCGGGCTCCTCGGGCGGCCCCCGCGTCCTGGAGGTCGGCGCAGTTTCCTCGCGGGGGCCAGGACGCGCTTCCTGCGGGCGAGGGCCGGGGCAGGGCGCCCCCTGGCGGGAGCCCACTCACCTCGCTCCAGCAGGACCCGGAGCCGGCGCGATCCCACCCGAGCCGAGCACCCTCCCAACCGGCTCCCACTGCCTCCTAAATCCGGACGTGCCCGAGCCTCCCACCCACCCCGCACCCCACGGAGTCTCCGCTTCCCCAAACCGCACACGCCTAAGGAATAAGGGGCATCCTGGAGGAACGCGTGGCGCCACCGCCCCGCCCCGCGGCCGGGGACCCCAAAGGCGGCCCGCCCTCCTTGCCGCTGCCGGTCCCCGCAGCCCTCCCGGCCGGGATCGCCGCTCCGGGTCCCTGGTCCCTCCCTGCCCTGCTACCGGGTGGCGTGGCGCGCAGCCCCTTTCCGGGCGCAGCCCTGGCCGAAACCCCGAACCTCGCAACCACACCTGCCACCCCGCGCCTTTCTCCAGAAGCCCCCACTCCCCCGCCCGGAGCGTGGGGCGCCCACCGGCTCTGCACCTGTCCTGGGCGCAGCCCCGGCCCTCGGCGGACCCCAGGCAGGCACCGGGCGAGCCCGCCCCCGGCCCCCCCAGCCCCCGCTGCTAGTTTGAGTGGAACTTGGTTGCTGGGCTTCCCCGGACCGTCCTGGGACCCCCGCTCCACCCCACTCTCCCGCCGCGTCCAGCAGCACCCCCGGGCCGGAGCGCGGGAGATCCCCAGGTCCCCGGGGGCGCGGCGGCGGCGTGGGGAGGGCGCAGAGGTGCGGAGCCCCCTACCTTCCAGCGAAGGCGGCCGGACCCCGCGCCAACTCCCGCCGGCGGCCGGGGGGAAACTTTCCCGGACGGAGGGGCGCGCTCGCAACTTGCCCGGCGCCGGGTGCCTTCCCGGCGGCGGCGGCGCGTCCGGAGACCCGCGGCACGAGGCAGAGGCTTTCGGTCGGGGCTCGGGGCCGGGGCCGTGGCTCGGGCGGCCTCGCGCGGCTCCGCGGTGGATCGCTCGGCGTTGCGTCCGCCCCGCAGCCTGGAGCCCCGCGACGCCGGCGGCAGCTGCCCGCCCGCCAGCCCGCCGGCCCCACCTCCGCCGCCGTCCGTCCCTCCCCTCCCCCGCGCTCCCTCCCCCTCCCCAAACCTCCGCCCCTCCCGGCTCCCGCCGCCGCCGCCGCAGAGACGCGAGTCTCCAGCGCGGGCTGCCCCTCGCCTCCCGCCGGCCTGGGCCTCCGCGTCCACGCCCTGTCTGGGGGTCCCTGGGCCCGCCCTCTGCCCATCTTCCCTTCCTCCACCCCCGACCACCTCCCGCTCTGCTTGCCGGCCCTCGCGGCGTCTGAATTCGGAAGATCGTCGCGGGAGTGGGGAGGGGCACGCTGGACCCTGAGTGTTTATTCCCGGGGAATTTTCAGCTGTCCCCGAGGCCTGACCGCTGGGCTTGGGGTGGGATCCTCGGGCCGGACTGGGTTCCTGGGCTTCACGTTGCCCCCGGGAGTACCCGTGGAAAGCCTGGGGAACTCACCCTCCTTTGATTTGCGGATAAGAGAGGGGGCCTGAACGCAGGTCAGATGCAAATGACTTGATTGCTAGGGGCCAGATCTGTGTCTCCAACCTCAGAGCTGAAGTTATCAGGGGGCTGGAGAGCTTATATTTTCTTCTCTGTGCTGCTGCCACAGTCGCACCCCCTCCCAGACCCTGAACTGACTTCACTGGGACTTTTAACCTCTGAGCTTCCGTTAAAACAGCTACCCGGCCCTGCCCCAGACAAAACGGGCAATCCAGCAGATCGCAGCCGACAGCCCAGGTGAAAGCGTTCGGTGACTGCCTTGAGGACCGGGCCTCGGGCTGCCCACTCCTCTTCCCACGGCAACTCTGTTTTGAGCCCCAGCTTGAAGCTTCCACACCCCATCCCCGTGGGCCCTAGAATTCACTCCAGCTCTGCACCAGGCCCTTGGCCGACTGATTCTCACTAAGGAGTGACTGACAGGAAGGAGTTGACCCTGCTCCTGTCTTGTATATAAATGTTGGTGGTCAGGCCACAGGGCAGAGTTTGGGGCGTCCTTTTTTGTTTTATTTTGTTTTTGAGACAAGGCCTCGCTCTGTTGCCCAGGCTGGAGTACAGGGGGAGGGGGGTAAGCACGGCTCCCTGTAGCCTCCACCTCCTGGGCTTAAGCAAGCCAATCCTCCCACCTCAGCCTCCCAAGTAGCTGGGACCACAGGCATGCCCCGTCATGCCTGGCTAGTGTTTTCTGTCGTTTTTGTGCTTGTGTTTTTGTAGAGCTGGGGTCTTACCATGTTCCCCAGGCTGATCTCCAACTCCTGGCTTCAAGTGATCCTCCCACCTCAGCTTCCCAAAATGCTGGGATGACAGGCGTAGCCAGTTCGCCCAGCCACCAGCCAGGGTTTGGAGAAGCAGAAGTGGCTGCCTTTCCTTGCCCACATTCCAGGAACCGGATATGTCCCTGTAAGGACTTTAGGGATGTCTGGTCCTTTCAAGAACTTCACGGAGTCGCCAGGACTCAGAGTAGGCAGATCGCTGGAAGAAAAAGTCCTGGATCCGTGGCTTCGAAGGGACCGATGGGGAGGAAATGTCTAATGGTGGAATTTCTGTAAGTGGAAGACCAGGGGAAGGCCTCCATGTTCACCCTTCAGCTGCCAAAACAGAATGGAGGGTGGAGGCTGACTCCCTCTCACTGAGAACCACACAGGCCCTGCACTTGGGGATGCTGCCAGGAGAGGCCCCGAGTGGGCCTCCTTGGACACGAGGCCCAAATACCTTTAAAGAAGAAAAACGGGAAGCCGACAGCAAGGGTGCTGGAGCTTGGGAAGTGGAGACCAGAGACAGCCAGAGGAAGGGATTGAGCCTCTAAGGATCTGGGGTATGGCAGAAGTGGGCAGAGCATAGGGAAGAGCCTGCAGATCCTCTGAACCACTCAGACAAGCAGCTGGGTCTGTAACTCCAGCTCCAAGTCAGTTTCCCGGACCTCCGCCTCTCTCCAGCCTCCGTGGAGAACCTGACCCTATCTGTGCACCAGCTAAGGACATCCGAATAGCCTTCTCTAAATCAACTCTGCTTTTGTCATTTTTTGATTTACTTAAGTGGGCTTGTTTTTAAAAAGATCTCTTAAGTTACTACCATAAATGGAAGGCCAGCATCACATTACTATAAATAGAAGGTAACCATTAAAATAAATACAATGAAAATAAAAGTGTTATTAAATTCTAACAATGTATCTTTAACCACAAGAATAATCATAATACAGTCTAACAAGATACTGTTGCCTGAGGAAGGTGCTGAGGCCCAGGCTCCACTTTCTCTTTGAAAGGGAGATAAGCAAATGCTAGAAAGCTGTTAAAGACACATTAGCAACAAATTCTTCAAGAGGGTTCAAAGAGAACTGGGAAGGGACCCGCTCCAACCCCACTGCTCACCAGATCAGTTAGGGTATTGGAGGCCCTTGGATTACCGCCAGTGATTTTCATCTCCTTGAACATCTCTGATGTCCTCTCAATTGGGAAACATAAATATTGGTGCAAAAGTAGTAGTGGGCCGGGCATGGCGGCTCATGCCTGTAATCCCAGCACTTTGGGAGACTGAGGTGAGTGGATCACAAGGTCATGAAATCGAGACCATTCTGGCCAACATGGTGAAACCCCACCTCTACTAAAAATATAAAAATTAGCTAGGCGTGCTGATGCATGCCTGTATTCAGCTACTCGGGAGGCTGAGGCAGGAGAACCGCTTGAACCTGGGAGGCAGAGGTTGCAGTGAGCTGAGATTGCACCACTGCACTCCGGCCTGGTGACAGAGCGACACTCTATCTTAAAAAAAAAAAAAAAAAAAAGTAATTGTGTTTTTTGCCATTGAATGTAATAGGAATACCACAATTACTTTTGTACCAACCTAATATATTAGGTCAAAAAATTGCTTTTCCTTTAAAGTTAGGCGCTCCAAGAATTTAGTCCTGGACGAAGGAAGGCCGATTGGGGTTGCAGGAAGAGCTCACCTCCCTTTCACAAGTAATCTTGGGAAAACCCTCCCTTCTCTGGCCTCAGGGCTTCCATCTGTAAAATGGAGGCTTGGGCAAATGGCCCATAGAATCCCTTCGGCTGTTTGATGAAAGCAAGTAAGGCACCAAGGTTGCGGCTTACCAGGAAACTCAGAAAGTGAAGGCTCCACCGAGGAGGGGGGCTCGGGAGGGGAGAAGCTGGGAAGGAACCATGGAGCAGGCAGTGGGGCTGTGGATGGCTGGGCAGTCCTCAGGAGGGAGAAGGAGCGGGGAAGGCCAGAGTCGACCCACTGGAGTCTAGGTTGGCAGAAACCCAGAAGTGGCCTGGCCTGAAAGTTCTGGAAAGATTCGGGAAGGAACCTTATGGAGAACTCACTGTAATCCAACCACTTCATTTTGACAATGGGGAAACTGAGGAAGAAACAAAGACTAGATTTTCATCATGGTTATGAGCTGGGCATTGGACCCAGACCTCCTGACTCCCAGGCCAGGGTGCTTTCAATATCTCTGGAATTTGGGCAGCTAGAAGTGGTTCTTCTGAAAATTCTCACCTTTCCCTAAGAAGCTCTTAGGGTTCACTTTCTCTAGCATCTGGAGAAAAAAAGTTGAATTGGCCTAAAAGCCCCCAATTCACCAAAGTGTGTCTAGTGCTGCACCACCCAGGTTCCACACCCCAATCGCTATACACAGGACACCTAGGGTGAGCATTTGCACAGCATCCTAGGAGCACTAATGCCCGGCAAAGATCCCTGAACCCGGAGTCCACAGGCCCACGTTCGAGTCTCAGCCATCTGGGCGATTCGTTCCCCTCTCTGGGCCTTAGTGTTCCCACCTGTGAAATGGGGCATCTGGATCAGCAGTTTTAAGTTGGTTGGTATGCCCTGCTTCTAGGTATTTTAAGAATGAAAATGGCGAGAGAGGAAGAGCCATCTCCCTCTCGGCTTTAGCCAGAAACAGGTTCCCTTTTTCATCTGTTTTGCATGATAGCGTCTCACGTGAGATTTCAAGGAGAAAGTGTCCTTCACTTAAAAGGCATTTGACATCACTAGAAGGGATGGCCTCTGGCTCCTGACATTTATAACACGATGGCTGATTAGGCTGCATGCTTCTCAAGGTCTGGGGCCCTACTTTGTTCATCTCTGGATCTCCAAGACCCAGGGCAGAGCTGCTACTCAGGGGAATTTTTACACCACCTCCTAACTGTGCCATCCTGAGCCAGTCGCCTAAACTCTCCCATGCATTTCTAAATGGGAATGGTAGCTGCAACTCTAGCATTGGGTGGCTGTGAGTGTCTCATGGAAGGTTCTCAGTATAGCTCCTGGAACATGCTAAATATGCAATACAGGTGAGCCCAATGCACAAATGGCTGTTTGGGTAACACTAGACTTGGCAGGTTCTTTCTCTGGAGGCATGCCGACCTTACAACCTAGCTTTGCCAAGGCAGTCTGCATTTTAAATGTTTAATCATTGCCTCCCTGATTTTTCTCTGAATTGTCTCCTTTTATATGTAATTTGCAATCATTTCCAAAACGTGACAGTTCATTAAATGTACAACTGAGTGATTAAATTTGTTTATCTTTGCAATGACTTTCATGGAAATAAATTCACAAATCTTAGGAACATCCTGTGGAGATTCGAAGGATGTGACCCTTCCAGGCCTGGACTAGTTCAGAGATTCCTCCACTTTCTCTCTTTTTCTCCCTTCAGCAAGCTACACACAGGCCAGGGCCAGCCTCTCTGAGTGTGTTTAACACAAGGTCCAAGTGCCTGCCTGCTGCTTCTCCACCCTCAGGAATGCTTGCAATTCCCAGGGATGCACGTGCACGCGCGCGCACACACGCACGCATGCATGCACACACCATACACACCCCGCCACACACACACACACACCCCGTACACACCCGCCACACACACACACACACCCCGTACACACCCGCCACACACACACATACACGCACACACACACCATACACACCCTGTCCCCCCACACATACCGCACACACACACACGCACACACATACCATACACACCCCGCCACACACACACAGACATGCACACACACACACCATACACACCCTGCCCCACACACACACACATACCGAACACATACACACACACACCACACCCTGCAGGAAAAGAGGTAGAATCTGGACGGCTTTGCTGGGAGGGGCCCAGGGTCAAGCTTCCTCTGAATGCATCGTAGCTGAGCTTTCCAAAAAGTAACTCCGTGGGAATAGCAAGGGAAGGTCCTGCTGGGTAAAGAGATTGTTGAAACTTCATCCTCCACCTTCACTTTTAAATTAACTAATAGTAAACAACACAATAGCAGTAATCGCCATTTATGGAGTGCTTACTTGGGTAGAAGCTCAGGTTGCAAGGTTAGAGAAACCCAGGTTCAAAGTCTGTCTCATTTGCTCACCAGCTGTTTGGCTTTGGGCAAGTTACTTTGCCTCACGGTGCTTTAGACTCCTAATCTTTAACATGAGGCATGGTGATAAAGCCTTTAAAGGACTACAAGCCTCCTTAAGCCTCCAAACAACTCCATGAGGCAGAGATGGTCAGGAAGCTTGTTTTACAAACTCAGAGAGACCTGTCCAAAGTCACCCAGCAAATAAAGAACTGGGATCCAGGCCAGGTGAGGTGGTCCATGCCTGTAATCCTAGCACTTTGAGAGGTCAAGACAGGCAGATCAGCAGGTCAGGAGTTTGAGACCAGCCTGGCCAACATATTGAAACCCCATCTCTACTAAAAATCCAAAAATCAGCCAGGCATGGCGGTGGACACCTATAATCCCAGCTATTCAGGAGTCTGAGGCAGGAGAATTGCTTGAACCTGGGAGGCAGCGTGAGCTGAAACCATGCCATTGCACTCCAGCCTGGGTGACAGAGCAAGACTCAGTCTCAAAAAAAAAAAAAGAAAAAGAAAAGAAAAGAAATGAGATCCAAACCTTTCTCATTGTATTTACATCTGGAATTTGGACTATATGTTCAGGTGACAGGAAGAGAGGAGAGGACAGGGAGGTCAGGAGACCTGGGGCCCATCCTGGCCTTGAACTTCTGGCTGTGTGACCTTGGGCGAGTGGCCTAACTTCTCTGCGTCTGTCTTCTCATCTATAAAGGGAGATGTTAACACCTACCCTACACAACTGTTGTAAACAATGAAAGAGATGATTTCTGCCAAGAGGCTTTGAAAACCAGCAAGCGTGTGACAAATGTAAGACTTTTAAAATCACCATTATCATCTGGGTAGAGCTGTTGAGATTAGAGGTTTAGATCTGAAGGTCCCACAGGGGCACCTGGTACAGTTCAGTCATGAAACAAATATATGTGAAGGTTCAACTGTGGGCCAGGAACTGGCTGTGTACCTGGACACCTGCATTTGAGTAAGAACAAAGAATGCATATGGTCCCTGGCATAATCAGTGCGATCAGTGAATTTTTAAACTTCAGACTAGGCTGCATGCAGTTGCTCAGGCCTGTAAACCCAGAACTTTGTGAGGCTGTGGCGGGTGGATCACTTGATGTCAGGAGTTCAAGACCAGCCTGGCCAACATGGTGAAACCCCATCTCTACTAAAAATACAAAAATTAGCCAGGCATGGTGGTGGGTGCCTGTAATCCCAGCTACTCGGGAGGCTGAGACAGGAGAATTGCTTGATCCCCGAAGGCAGAGGTTGCAGTGAGCTGAGATCATGCCACTGCACTCCAGCCTGGGCAACAAGGGTGAAACTCTAACTCAATAAAACAAAAAAACTACAGACTCAACTTGTGCAAAGCTTTCCCATTTTACTGATGATAACATTGTGGTTAAGCTGGCGATGAGCAAGAGGCAGTTATCCAAATCTACCAGCACGGTGAATTCAGAATTTAGGGAAGTTTGGGTCCTGCCTCCTACATTCCTGCTGTCTGTTTCATTTTTTGCTCTCCCAGGCTCACCTGCTCACAGTTACCCTCTTCCTGCTGAACTATTAGTCCCCATGCCCCTGCTCCCCGGCTCCAGAGCCCCTATGTCCATCCACTCCTGCTCTTGGATGAAAAGAGAAGAAATGGGAAGGCAAGCACATTTATCTGTCAACCTGAGATCTCCGGCAGTATCCAGGAGTTCCCCTTGGCAAATTCTAGACGTCGGTGCAAGGCCCAGGGCTCTCCTATACCTGAGCAGATACTGCCTCTGGGTTTCTGAAAATCCCACCATGGAAGTAATAGTGATTGAGATAAAGTTACTTGAGGTGTTGGGATGGTGGGGCTGTTGGATGCTGGAGGCAAGATTAGATCAGGGCTGAAATCTGTGAACCTGGGCAAGTTACTTCCCTTCCCTGAAGCTCAGGTTTTCTTCTCTGCAAAATGGAGAGGATAACAATCTTTGTTTGGGAAGGTTAACTGAAATAGCACATGTAAAAGTGCTCACCACAGGGCACACGGTAACAATTAATATCGGAAGTAGAAAAGTTCCTCTTCAAAGTTTCCTTTCTTGCTAAAGAATAAATTATAAGTCTTAGAAATAATAGTTTGTTTTAAACACTTTCTTCAAAGCCTTTTTGCTTTTTATTAATAAACTCTTTGTTCAGCCCCATCCTATGTAGCTGTTAGACATGCTCACAGGCACGTAGTACATTCTATGCCCTTAAACTTGAACCAAGATATCTGTGCTAGACCTGCTCACAGGCACGTCCCAACTCACAACCTATGCCCCTTCCTTATTTAGATTTCCTTTTTGTTCTCCACTGCTTTTACCTGTTTATAAAAGTTTTACGTTGTTATCCAATCAAGTTTTCATTTTAGATTGTGAAGTCTGGCTCCAGCCAACAAAGATCAGACACAGCAGTAAGGATAACCCCAAATGCATAAAGGATTAGTATGTCTGTTTTTCCTTTGTTCATTGTACTCTCCTGGCAAGATGGCTTACAGGAGTACCCTTTCTGCAGAAAGTAAAGATTGCCTTGCTGAGAGATCCTTTGTCTCAGTGCTGATTTTTCTTTGCAGCACTGAGCATCTGTTTCCAACAATTAAAGACAGTGGGATCTATTTTCCTGGCAGGCCAAGTCTAATTGATGCACAAATCACACATCGAAAGCCTACTGCAAGCTTAGAGGAAGCCAAAACTGTGAAGACTACAAGCCAAGAACTTTATTGCGCTTTTACTGAATACTAAACACTTTGCTTAACACTGTACCTCTATTTATCCCTCCAAACTTATCTCTCCTGCAAGATTGTGGGATCCTCGAAGGCGATATCTACCATAGTCCTCTTTGTCCCTACCATAAACCTAATCTGAGAGGAAGGGTCTATTGATATGATTGTCTCCATTTACAGACAGGAAAGTTGAAGCTCCAGAAGATTAAGTTACCTGCCCAAGAGCTCCTAGCTGGTAAGTGGCAGAGCTGGAATTTGAACCCAGGCGGTTATATTCCAGAGCCTATGCTCTGTATCTGGACTCACACTACTTCATGCCCGTTACGTCTTCTGTTCTTCCCCAAAACCCTGTGGTTATTAGCACTGCCCCCATTTTACAGATGAGTAAAGTGAGGTTCAGAGAGGTGGAGTGATTCATTGAGAAGTGCAGTGGCCATGACTTTTGAGACAAAGGGCAGGTGGTTGGCCTATAAGTCTTCTTTAGCCAGTAAGTGCTGCCTGCTTTGAAGCTAAGTGACCCCCAGCAGTTACACAGGGTGCTCAGACCACTGGGGCCTGTTCTGGGCATGGTGATAAGCCAGTTCACCTCCTGTTTATTGATTTTGATGCTGGATTCATTTTCTGGGGTACCAGTGGGCATGAGACAGCAGAACTGAGGAACCCAGATTCCTACCAGGTGACCTCCAAGCTAAAGGACAGATCTGCACCCAGCTGTCACAGTGACAGGCATGTCAGGACAGGCTGCTGGATGGGAAGGACCTCTGTCCTGATCCTATTACCTAGGCAGCACAGGCTGCCTGGCACCTGCTCCCTGCTCTCTCCAGCTTTCCCTTTCTCCCTCCCCCTCCTTCTCTCTCCTTTTGTTATGAGTTGATTTGTGTCCCCTCAGAAGATGTTAAAGTTCTAATCCCTAGTCCCCCAACTGGGACTATTTGGAAAAATGATCTCTGCAGATGATCAAGTTAAGATGAGGCGCTAACCCAACGTGACCATGTCCTTAACTGAAGGGGAAATTTGGGCACAGAGGTCAACACAGTGAAGACATAGTGGAGGATGTCGTGAGAAGATGGAGATTGAAGGATGTGGCTATAAGCCAAGGACCACCAACGACTGCTGGTCACCCCCAGAAGCCAGCAAAAGGCAAGGAAGAGCTTTTCCCAGAGTCTCAGAGGGAGCGTGGCCCGGCTGACACCTCAATTCCAGACTTCTAGCCTCCAGAACGGTGAGGCGATCACTTTCTCTTCCACCATACCATCCAGTTTGGGCACTTTGTCACGGCAGCCCTAGCAAACTCATGCACCCTCTCCCTTCGCCACCCAACTTAGCTCCCATATTCCAAACATATGTGTGAAGGTGACAAAGCTCAGAAGAAATGACCCTATGCCAGGTTCACACTGATAAGCATGCGCTGTGCCCACGGTCCCGGGAGCAGAGGCAGGAAGGAGGACTCCAGAAGCTTCTCCAGCCCCTCAGAAATGGTTGACTCCATGAATATTGCAGAGCACTTATTATAGACCAGGTGTCTTCTAGGTAATTTCTTAATATTAACTATTGTCATCCATTTCACGGGTGGGGAGACTGAGGAAAGAGATAGCAAAGTAATTAGACAAACATTACCTAGTAAATGGCAGAGCTGGGCTCCAGGCTCAGGCAATCTGACTTTAGGACCTGGGCTCTTAACCAGTTTATCTTGCTGCCTTCAATAGCTTTCCCTGTTACGTCAGCTTCTCCGTCTGTTAAATGGAAACAACTTATGCAGGAGAAGATCAAGCCTCTTCCATGCCCTGGGATTCTGTATCACATCACGGAGGCCCACAGAGCCCCAGAGATGGAAGGAACCCTGGTGATGGCTCACCCCCTGCTTGAGCGTGTGTGTGTGTGTGTGTGTGTGTGTGTGTACACGCATGTGTGTGTGTGTGATGACACATGTCTGTCCTTGCGTGTCTGTGTATATGTCATATATACATGTTATATATGCACGCATCCATTCTGCTTAATGATATTTTTTTCTTTGTTTCAGAGTGAGGCTGATTCACTTACTCAAATTAATGTTCCCATCTTGCCTGACTCATTTAATGGGAACAGCTAGTTCTTGTGCCAATACGTGAACTGACCCTGAAGACCTTTCACCAAAAAAATATGGAGAGTCTCTTGTTCTTGAGTTAACGAGCATTGGACAACAACCAGCTTTTCTCTGACTTTTCCTGTTTTTCACAGTGACGCCTGCTGACCTCCATCTAGCATTCTGACAAGAGGGTGGGTGAGGGCCTCTGCAGGGAGACGGGGAATGAGGACTCCCAGAAAAGAGGAATAGAACATTTTACCATTTCTCAAAAGTGATTCTTACCCCATCAACTTTACACATGAGGAATCTAGCAGATCAGAGTGGGTAAGTGGCTTGGCCAGGTTCACCCAGGAATTGGTTGCAGAGCCAGAGCTGAGCCCCATTTGTCCAGACAGCCACTCCTCTCCTTCTCATTTTTCTTCTTCCCAGGTTTTTCTCTGTCTCTGCTGCTGTCTGCCTGATTCCTTGCTTTTTATTCCAAATATGTAAACCTCTAATAAACCTAGAAATAGGCTTATGCCCGATTTATCTCCAGTTACAGAGGAGCCGGGGCCCATTATAAGGTGGATAAAAGTCCCCATGTGCAGTTTTTAGAAATGCTTCTCCAGCATAAACAGCTTAACTCCATAAAGCACCCTGAGAATGTTTGCTTAGTGGCTCCAATTTTTAAGAGGCTGACCTTTGCTACAAGACCTTGGGTCTATTCAGACAATTGCAACATAGCAGATCACAGCCGCTCACATCTGAGCGTGGTAAACCAGCCACCTCGGAGAGGCCTTATCCAGAGTTTATTCACAGTGTGTGGCACTTGGTAAGGGCTCAATAAACAGCTGGTGAAGTAAAGACTGAATCAAATAGTCAATAAATATTAGCTTTAGCAAAACAAAATTAGGAGGTTAAATCCCCTAAAAGGAAAAAAATCAAATAGCATATCCTCTCCAGCAAAAAAAAAAAAAAAAAAAAAAAAAAAAAAAAAAAAAAACCTTATTAATATTATTTTTTTTACTGTTATCGGTGCCATTGAGTGCCCTGCTCTTAGGGACAGCAGGTCACATTCTGGGGCATGAGCTCTCAAATCTGAGGTTTCATTCAGATATTCAGTATTTTAGAGCACTGTCCATGTGCCTGCAACTATGCTAGGTAAACTGGGTATATAATAGTGAATCCCACAGATATACGGTCCCTGCTTTGCAGAGCTCACAGATCATGGAGAAGAATCTCTGCTTTGGGATTTATTAGAAGGAGACCAGTTGTTTCCAAAGGAATCTCAGCTTTCACTCTTCAACTCAGAAGCCAAAGGGCAAGAAAGCCAGTGTTTGTCATCCAGGGGTTCCAGAGCGTCTGGGCTTAGGGTTAGGTCACAGAAGTGTCCCCAGCCATTCCTCATGCTGCAAGCAGGTAAAACCCCTGAGGATGACGTGTGGGAATAGTGGGTGGCTTCTCATCCTTCCTAAGGGGCCAAGCCAAGGAGACAAACAGCACTTTATTAGAGATAAAAGCCCATTGAACAATCCATACCCCATTTTTATAGCCTGGAACCACTGACCCTCCCTAAAACAAACAAATAACAACTCAAAGGAACAGTCGAGCTCTAAGAGGGCCTGGAGTACACCCAAGATCAGGAGGCAGTGAGGGGAGCGACCACCACACAGGACGTCAGTGATCAAGTATCCAGTGCCGGCTTTCTGACAACGTGCTGGTAGCCTGGACAAGTCCTTGCCCTTTCTGAGTTTTCCAGGTTAGGTGAGATGACCTCTGAGTTCCTTCTGAGGCCAACCCTCTGATATGGTTTGGGTGTGTCCCCACCCAAAATCTCATTCTCAATTGTAATTTGAATTATAATAACCATATATTGAGGGCAGGACCTGATGGGAGGTGATTAGATCACAGGGGCGATTCCCCAATGCTGTTCTCATGATAGTGGGTGAGTTCTCATGAGATCTGACGGTTTTATAAGGGGCTTTTCTCCCCTTCACTCTGCACTTCCCTCTCCTGCCGCCATGTGAGGAAGGATGTGGTTGCTTCCCCTTCCACCATGATTGTAAGTTTCCTGAAGCTTCCCCACCACACTGAACTGCAAGTCAATTAAACCCCTTTTCTTCCTAAATTACCCAGTCTTGGGTATGTCTTTATTAGCAGTGTGAGAACAGACTAATTCACCTTTCATGTCCATTTCAATGCTTCTCTCATCCCTGTCTTTGACCCTCTGCCTGTCTCCCCACCCCTCCATAGGCTCCTACTTATGCCTGGATTGTGCTGTGGAATTAGTAGCAGTGCCTTCTCATTATCAAAAGTGTCTTGGTTTGGATGACAAATTCTATAGCTGCCCTACCCATCTCCCACCCATCTTCTCTTCTTTCCCTCTCTCTTTTTCTCTGTTTTCTTGGAGATTCCTGCAGACCTGACCAGCCCACTAGTGGTCTTCAAGGATGCAGAGATCCAAGACCACCTGCCCTATGCCGTATCTCCTCTACGGAGCTTCCACTTTCTCCCTGTCCTTAAGCAGCTCGTCCTACCACAGGCCTAAGAAACAATGAAGCACCTCCCTCCAAGGTGGGGGAAAAGCCAGTTTTCTAGGGAACCACAGAACACTCAGCCACCCCAAAGTCTGGGAAGGAACCTCAGCTTTCACTCTGGACTCAGAAGTCAAAGGACAGAGGAGCCGGTGCTGCTGCGCCAAGGGCCCGGGGAGCACTTGGGATTAGGTTTGGATGGCTAAAGAAGACTCAGCTCAGGCAGACCCCTGCCTCGCCACACTCGGTCATCCTGTGGCTTGCCAGAGACCTCGGTCCAGGCCCTTTTTCTGTGTCATCCACAGGGGAGTTCACTTCTACTCAGCACTGGCACAGAGCACCTCCACCCCACACATACCTCTGAGAAGCAGAATGAAATATTGACCGAGAAGACAGGCTTGCATTTGTTCCTGTTGCCTCTCAGAACAAAAGCCGAAGGCCTGACAATGACCTAGAAGGCTCAACATGGTCTGTCTTCCCCTCACCTCCCCAACCCTCTGCCTTAGGCCACCTCCTTCCCTTCTCCCGTCTGCTTATTCTGCTCCAGCCCTTTGAACCCCTGGCCATTCCTCTAATGCCAACATGCCAGACATGTTCCCACCCCAGGGACTTTGCACCCGCTGCTCCCTCTGCCTGGAATGTTCTTCCCTCAGATAGGTACCTGACTCATAGTCTGCTTCTCTGAGCTTCCCATAAATGTCACCTTTCCTGTCAGGATTACCCTGGCTGCTCCATTTAAAATTGCAATCCTAGTATCACTTATTCAGTCCTATTTTTCACAGCACTTAGGATCTTCTAAGATTTGTACCCTATACTTATGTATTGTTTTGTTTACCACTGCATTCTTGTACCTAGAACAAAGCCCGGTACAGTGGACACTGAATAGACAGGGAATGAATCCCTTGGGCTGGGACTCTCTGAGAGCAGAGGTCATTTTTTTTTTTTTTTTTTTTAGATGGAGTCCCTGTTGCCAGGCTGGAGGGCAGTGGTGCGATCTCGGCTCACTGCAACCTCTACCTCCTAAGTTCAAGCAATTCTCCTGCCTCAGCCTCCTTCCGAGTAGGTGGGACTACAGGCACACGCCACCTCACCCAGCTAATTTTTGTATTGTTAATAGAGATGGGTTTCACCGTGTTGGCCAGGATGGTCTCGATCTCTTGACCTTGTGATCCGTCTGCCTCGGCCTCCCAGAGTGCTGGGACTACGGGCGTGAGCCACTGCACATGCCACTTTAATAGTTTTTGCTTCTGTGCAGCAGGCTGTGACTGGGACCTCCCATGTGCCAGGCATAGTGCTAGGCACTGAGGACCTATGAGATCCATCACTAGCACTGCTGTTAACACAAGAGTTTGCATTTATTCAGCCCTCTAACCTGCCAGGCACTGTTGTAAGTGCCTTGTAAATACTGACTCATTTAATCCCTGCAACCACCCTAAATTGTAGCTACTCTTGTCAACCCTATTTTCAGATGGAAAAACAGAGGCACAGCATAGTTAAATAACTTTCCCCAAAATCTGTGTGGATAAGAGACAGAACTGGGACTTAAATCCAGGGGTCTAGCCCCAGAGCCCATATGACTCTCAGGGAGCTCACAGACCTGTAGAGGCGACAGACATATAAAAAGCCATGCTGTGCCACCTGACTTGGGGACAATGGCAAATGCTGAGCACAAGCATGCTGAGGAAGCAAAGCAGAGACATTAATATCAAATACAACTAAGGAGGCTGAGAAGTGCTTGTTAGGAGAAATGATGTCTCACTGGGGTCTTGAAGGATGTATAGGAGTTCACCAGCTGAAGAAATGGGGAGGGTGTGAAGCATAGAGAGTTTCTGGGAATTATGAGGTGTCCATATGATTAAATCATGGAATGCACATGAGGGAGGGGTAAGAGGCAAAGCCAGAGTAGCAGATAAGGAAGCTCATGAAATGCCAAGCTGAAGAGTTTGGTCTTTATGAGGAGTTCTGGACAGCAGGATTTCGAGCAAGCTTGTGAATTCATTTGTTCATTCAAATAACAAACATTTTAAAAACGTTTACTATGGGCTAGGCAGAGTCCTGTGTTCTGGCACTTGTGTTTGGAGATTATTCCCAGCAGATAGGAAAGGTACCTGGGTTAAATCCTGACTCACAGCAGGATTTAACCTCATGGTTTGTCTGTCAATGAAATGAATACATGAATGAATTTTTAAAAATGGTTCTTATTGCTTTACCCAGCAATCTAGACATGAAACTTTGAAACATTGAATGGAAGTTCTGACCTCCATTCCTCTACAGACCCGCACTGCATTTTTATCTGAGCTTCCTGGCAGCCAAGGCAAAAAAGGAGATAACAGAGTCTGTAGTTCTCATTTGTCTTCAGAAAAAAACAAACAAACAAACAAAAAAGAAACATATTAAGTTATTTGAGAGAGAAATTCTATTTCCTGGTATTACCTTTCGGGAGGAGTTTATCTCTTGGCGGCAAAGCAGTAGCTCTTATTTTTCTCACTAAAGCAGGAGCTGCAGGTTGCCTGGGAATCCCAGCCTGCCTAGATGGTAACACCACCTTGCAATGGCAAACATTGCCAATTTCCTCCCCCGTCACCTGCCCGCAGGTAAATCCAGCTCATAGTTCAGAGGCGAGTTGCTAAGCATATGCAAGAGCATACGGACGGCCCTGGGAGGGCAGCCACCACTGGCAAACACCTCAGCGGCCAACCTGCTGCTGCAGGGTCCCCACCGAATAGCCAAGGCCACCACATCTGGGGCTCGGCTTGGGAGCAGGGCAGCCCACCCGGCCTGGGGAGACAAGGGGCCGAGTCTGGTGACTTTCTAGGGCAGACTGGGATTTTCTCCGGGTCTTTTACATGGCGGACGGCTCAAGGCCTGCGTGGGGTAAGGCTGGGAGCCAGGGACCGCAGCCCAGCCGTGCCTCTGCCAATCTGATCATCTTTCAGCCTCCAGCTCCTCCCTTTCCTTCTCCTGACTGTTTCTGACTGTTTTCCTCCTCTCACGTTTGCTCACACTGGCCCCGGCCTCTCCCTGGCTGATGTCCTCTCTGTTTCCCCACCTGTTGATTCTGTTTCTCTGCCCGTTTTTCTCTGGACTTCCCTTGCTTTTTGTTGCTGTTTCTTCCTCCACCTCTGCCCCAGTTCTTCTTCACCCTCCCCCGTGAGCCCTTCCCTTTCCCTCTGTCTCTCCACTCATTCTCTGTGCTGCTGCTTGTCCTCCTGTCCTCTGACGGTTCTCTTTCTCTATGTAGCTATTGGGCGCTCTCCCTCCCTCCCCACCTCTGTGGTTTCTCCATCAAACATCCTCTCTCTCTCTCTCTCTCTCTCTCTCTCTCTCTCTCTCTCTTTCTCCCCCCTCCCCCGCCGCCTTTCCCTCTTCCTCTCCTTTTCCCTCCCCTGCCCTCCCTGCTTGGCTCCCTGGCCATCACGATCAGCCCCTTTACCTATACCTCTCACTTGTCTTTCTGTCCTGATCCTCAGAGAAGGGGGCTGGAGCCCGGGGCCCCAGTGCTGCGAGAAACACAAGGACACTTCACGAGCTCCGAGTTCTGAGTCTGTGCCTTACAGATCCCCCTTTCCTGTGGCTGGTGCTCTCCTGGCCTCTAGGACACTCACTCCCCACCTCTCCCATCCCCCTACCCGATCCGCATACGCATGGAGTGGCCCCAAAGCCCAGCCTGGCCTGCTGGCCTCTCTGTGCCTGGCTTCATTCCATTCATTGCTCCTCCCACCTCCTTGCCTGGTTTCCATGGTTACCTTGACTCTCAGAGGCCATGGTGGATGTCTGGTGCTGGTGCCTTAGACTAACTGGGATCGGGAGCCTCCCTCCTCCTCTTCACCCTGAAGAACCCACCATAACACTCTAAGGACCCACCTGGTTCTCAAAAGGATATTGCCAGTAGCTGGTTTGAAGAAAGATTAGAACCGTGGCCAGCTCATCCCAGCTGAGGCCATGATCAAAAGGACACCATTAGCCAAGTGTAGCTCAGACCAAGATCCAAGCGGCTGAATCCTTACTAACATTCATTCATTCAAGCAATCAACCAAACATCGGAGAATAGAGGGCTCAATCAAGACAAGTCCCTGCCTTTGAGAAGCACCCCTAGATGACAGGGGCAGAGGGTGCTGGAAATATTGACCTCCTTGTGTCTGGGGCATCAAAAATGTCCCCCAGAGGACAGGGTAACAGTTGAGCCTCAGAGGGTGAATAGGACTAGGAGAAAGAGCCAGCTGGTATTTGAAGCGAATGACACAATTTGTGCAAAGGCACTAGCTTGGGGACAGGGTGATGGGAAATGTGAGCTCTAAGAGGTTGTAGCCCTGATGCGTAATTCAGTGTCTGGCAGAGTACATGCTAAACACATGCTGATGGAGGAAGGGAATGAATGGGTGAATGGTCTACAGGATGCCCAGTGGAGTCTGGGAGCACCAGGGGACACGGATGGGCAGAGAGCGAACAGCTGGGAAGACGTGTCTGGGCGGGTTTCATTAAAGACTCATCCACCCGAGCTGAAGAGTTAAGACTTCATGACTTGGACAACTAGAGATTTGTTTATTACGTCCTTTGTTTTTCTTTTGGAGAAATAACACTCTGGCAGCTATTTTGAAGATGAACAAGAGCTGGAACATGTACATTTTACAAGTTCACAACTAAACTCTTCCTCTTCCCCACCTCCCCGCAGAACCTGCAAGAAGCAGGAAGAACCATGGCCATGTATTTCCAGCTGATTGCAGCTCCATCCTTCTCATGCTCCAGCCAAAAGCCCTGGCGTCACCCCTGACTCATCTCTTTCTCTCAGCCCCCACGTTTGATCTGTCAGGAAATCCTGTTAGCCGCACTTGTAATCCAACCATTTCTCGCCACCTCCTCTGCCACCATCCTCCTCCAAAACACCCTCGTCTCTCCCCTGGGCTATTACAATGGCCCCTCGCTTTCGGCTCTCACCTTCTCCCTTCCTCCTCCTGCCTCCCCCACTGCAGGTGTATCTCTTCTTATACACCACGCAGAGTGAGCCTGTTAAAATGTTGGTCACATCACTTCATTTTTCAGCTTGAAACTCTGCAATGACTATCTCATACTGAGTCAGGGTCTAGCAATGGTTCAAGGATCTTGCATGGTCTACCTGCTAGCACCCCCACCTCCTCTCTGAGTCCCTCTCTACTACACTGGGTCCCCAGGCACACGCAACTGTGAATCCATTACACCACCTCCTCCCCACCGCTCTCTTTTTTAAAATAAATTACCCAGTCTAGGGTATGTCTTTATCAGCAGTGTGAAAACAGACTAATAACAAGCCCCTACGGTGCAGTCTACCGTTGGATGTTGGGGCAGGTTCTTGCAGAGGCTCTGAGTGTCATCCTGGCCTCTGGGGCACTCACTCCTAGATTGAGAATCTTCTTCTGTCAGGGGAAGTTGGAGAGCTAAGCAGTCATCTTTCCCGGACTCCTTTGCAGCTGGGATCTGGGCTATGAATGTGGTTCCATAGGTAAACATGCCCCCGGGAGGAGGAGAAGGAGGAAGAGAGGGGACAGCCATCTAGCTACAGCTGTGGCAGCTCCAGCATCTGCTCACCAGCTTCGCAGCTATGTGGCAGCTCCAGTGATGGCAGCAGCCTCCACACATCTGAGTCCTAGCAATGGCCATGACCTTCCAAACCAAATTCCGGGGGTGGGGTTGCCCCTGACTGCCCTTCTCCAGCCTTCCCGCAAATGTGCAACCATTTAGTTTTCTGTTTTAATCCATTTGCTGCTAAAATTCAGAGTGCTTTCCATTTCCCACACTGAATCCGAGCAGCCCGTCCTGCCGCATCCTCTGGGGTCCCTGCCCCTCTCCCTGGCCACATCCTCTCCTGTCTCCCCCTCCACAGTCTGAATAATCCCTTCTGGCTGGAGGTGTGGGTAGGGATCATTCTTTATCCATCTAACCACATGCAATCCCCAGATCTATCATCCGGGTACCTGAGTACTTCCTGTCCTTTCAAAACTCCAAGTCTGGAGTCCATCCCCTTCTGTTCTCAGCGATCACTGCGATCCTCTGGGGGAGGAAGTCTCATCATCTGCATGGGTTTGCTCTGAAGGACCTGGAAGGATTCTCCCCAGCTTTCCCATTCTCCAGACTGACCTTTTTCAAAAGCATGTTCTGTGCAGGCGGTGTGAATGAGATTCTTAAAAAACAGAGCTACCACGCAGGAAACTGGTAGTTACTCAGAGTTAAACGGAGTTCTTTAAAGCAGGACTTCTCAGAGCCTTTACTGTGCTGAGATAAATTGTGAAACCCCAAGAGGGATATTAGAGCACAGTGCTTGGCACAGCACTTCACACGTAGTAGTCTCTAAATTAACCTCAGTCTTTGGTGAGCAATTTATGATTTGGATTCTCAATTGGGTTGGGTGGGATGAAGCGAGCACTTTTTTGTGTGCTGGAGAGAGTGGACAGAGCACAGGATTTGGCTCTAGAGAGGTCCGAGTGCAGATTACAGTTCTACCACTTACTGTGAAAAACTGACCTCCTCACTTTGGACCTCAGTTTCTTCTTCAGGGACAGGAAACCTACCACTCAGGAGGGCTGGGTTCGTGAATGAAATGAAGTCCCAGTGACGCTGGATACACAGTAGCGAGGAGGGCGATCATCATCTGGAATCACAGCACCTCTAAACACAGTCCAGCCCTCCCAGTTCAGCCAGGCCGACACAGGGAGGAGAGCGTGGCTGGGCCTGGCAGGCTGTGCAGGGAATCCCGAGGGACCCTTGTACTGAATTCCAGTCGTGCCTGTGGGGGCTCTTGGGTTTCAATACACAACAGCAAGGAGTTGCTCTGCTGCTCGGACGAGTTCCTATAATGGAAGGACTCAGAGATATTCCCAAAGCCAATTTTCCACTCACGCTGCTGCTTCAGGTGGAAGGAGGCGGGGCCCCAGCTGGGGAATGGAGGGCAAAACGGAAACAGACTGATGTCACAATCGTAATGGTACAAACGAAGACCTACGACTGCTTACTGCGGGCCAGATACTGCTCCAGGCATTTTGCATTTTCTTTTTTAATTCTCACAGCAAGCCAAAGACGTAGATGCTATTATCGTTTCCAACGTGTAGCAGAGGAAATTGAGGCTCACAGCCTCCCCGGACAGCCTCATCTGTGGACTGCTGCCCGACTCTGACCACGCCCTGCCTCTCCCTGAGTCCATGATTGCTCCCATTAAATGTCCACTCCTTGGCCTTGATTCCGTCCTTGGAGTCATCTTTGCTTCCCATGGCAATGTGGGAGGCCAGATGGTTTCAGATTCCAGGGATCTTGTCCCATCCAAAATTTCAGGGCCAAGGCCGCCTGACACAGCCAGAGAACTTGAACTTTGGAGTGGAAGATGAGGCCTGAGTCTCAGAACCCCACTCACATGCTGTATTATGTGATGGGTCACTCCACTCTCAGGGCTTTAGGGTGTGACTAGGGACTGCCTTTGTCACTGGGGTGCTATGCTGGTGTCAAGGCAGATGACAAAAGCCCAACTCAAAGTGGCCTAAATAGCAGTGAATTTTCATTTTCTCATATAAATAAAAGTTCAGAATGAGAGTGGGTAATTTATAGCTCTGCGGGGGCATCAAGGACCAGGTACCTTCCATCTTTCTGTGTATCCATCCTTGCTTGCCTCATGGTGGCAAAATGGCTGCTGCAGCTCCAGGCACAACATACTCAAACAACAATGTCCATAGACCTTCAAAGAGTGGGACTCTTCCTTTTTTTCTTTTGAGACTGGGTCTCATTCTGTCACTCAGGCTGGAATGCAGTGATGCCATCATAGCTCACTGCAGCCTCAATCTCCCAGGTTCAAGTGATTCTTTCATTTCCTAGCCTCCCAAGTAGCTGGAACTACAGGCATGCACCATCATGCTAGACTTTTTAAAAATTTTTTAGTAGAAACAGGGTCTCCCTGTGTTACTCAGGCTGGTCTCAAACTTCTGAGTTCAAGCAGTCCTCCCGTCTCAGCCTCCCAAAGCACTGGGGTTACAGGCATGAGCTTTACAAGAGGGAAGAAAACCTCATCAGTACTGCCTTTGTATCTCACTGGCTAGAGTGGCACACACCGCCTAGCATCGTGCCTGGTGTCTGAGTTTGGTAGAGCTGTTCTGACAAAGTCCCAAAGCCTGGCTGGCTTAAACAATAGACATCTACATCCCCACAGATCTAGAGGCCAGAAGTCTGAGATCAAGGTGTGAGCGGGGTTGGTTTCTTCTGCAGCCTCTCTCCCTGGCTTGTAGACAGCTGTCTTCTCCCCATGCCTTCAGAATCTTTCCTCCGTGCGAGTCCATGTCCCCGCCTCTCCTTCTAAGAACATAAATCATATTGTATTAAGACACATCCTATTGGCCTCATTTTAATCTATTATCTTTTTAAAGACCTTAACTGCAAATCCAGTCAAATTCAGAGCCCCTGGAGGTTAAGACTTTGGCATGAATTTGGGGAAGGACTGAATTCAACCCGTCACACCCGGCAATAGCTCAATACACATAAGCTATTAGTATTTGTATTTGCATTTACACTCACATGCATGTTTTTTAATTGTTGCATTCTCTGTCACTACAATGGAAATTGACATGTCTTATCTATTTATTTACTTATTTATTTTTGAGACGGAGTCTCACTCTATCACCTAGGCTGGAGTGCAGTGGTGCGACCTCAGCCCGCTGCAATCTGCATCTCCTGGGTTCAAGCAATTCTCCTGCCTCAGCCTACCAAGTGGCTAGGATTACAGGCTCGTGCCACTGCGCCTGGCTCATTTTTGTATTTTTAGTAGAGAAGGGTTTTCTCCATGTTGGCCAGGCTGGTCTTGAACTCCCTGGTCTGATCACTCAGGTGATCCGCCCTCTTCAGCTCCCAAAGTGCTGGGATTACAGGCATGAGCCACTATGCCCAGCCGGAAATGGACATAAGTGCTCTATCTAACCACATTGTTTAAATTCAGCGGATGGCAGCCAGGACTGATGGGTGGAAGCTACCAGAGCAGTTTCTCCCCTTCAGGGCCAGGCTGTATCTTTGCTCTGAGCAACAGCCGGGAGCTTCTTTTCACTGATTCTCAAGAACTCAGAATTCCTCTCTCCTCACCTCCATTTCTTAGTGCGAGAAGGCAAGGAAGAGGTGCGGCCAGGCTGGACAGAAGGGTCAGAGGTGACTTTCACGGCCTTACCCTCAATGACCAGAAGCTTACATTCATCCAAACAATCATTCAGCAAATACTTACTGAGTGTCTTTGGGTATGCCAGTACTCTTCTGGGTGGTAGTGATTTGGTGGAATGAACAACGTCTCTGTTCTTGTGGAGTTCATAATCTACTGAGGAAAACAGACAATGAAGAAACCAAACCTGATCTGATATAACATCAGCACTGTGACGAAAAGAGAAGCGGGGTGGGGGCATAGGAAACAGGAGCGGGGACCAGGTGTGGTGACTCATGCCTGTCATCCCAGAACTTTGGGAGGCCAAGGTGAGAGGTTCACGTGAGCCCAGGAGTTCCAGACTAGCCTGGGAAACATAGCGAGACCTGTCTCTACAAAAAAAAAAAAAAAAAAAAAAAAAAAAAAAAAAAAAATTAGCCCGGCATGGTGATGCACGCACGCCTGTAGTCCCAGCTACCCAGGAGGCTGAGGTGGGAGGATCACCTGAGCCCAGGAGATTGAGGCTGCAGTGAGCTGATTGTGCCACTGCACTCCAGCCTAAGTGACAGGGTGAGACCCTGTCTCAAAAAAAATAAAGAAAAGAAAGGAAAAAAATAGAAAGGAAACAGGAAAGGGAAAAAACAAAGGGTGGGGGGAAGAAAATGGGAGAGGAAGTGCTATTTAAATGGGGGTTGGGGGGGGATCCAGGAGGACTCTCACAGTCGACACTTGATCAGGGGCTGCAGGAAGTGAGGAGGGAGCCCCAGCTGCAGGACCGGGCTCCAGGCTGTGGGAACTACACACACAAGAGCCCCCGGAGGAGAATTCACAGCCAGAAGCCAGAGTGGCTGGAAAGGAGTGAGCAAGGAGCAGGAGACTTTGGCTTTCACTTCTCGTGGGAAGGGAAACCGCTGGACAGTTTTCAAAAGGAAATGTCAGGCCAGGCGCGGTGGCTCACACCTGTAATCTTAGTACTTGTTGAGGCCAAAGCAGGTGGATCACCTGAGGTCAGGAGTTCGAGTCCAGCTTTGCCAACATGGAGACATCCTGCTTCTACCAAAAATACAAAAATTAGCTGGGCATGGTGGCAGGCGTCTATAATCCCAGCTGTTGGGAGGCTGAGGCAGGAGAATTGCTTGAACCCGGGAGGCAGAAGTTGCAGTGAGCTGAGATGGTGCCATTTCACCCCAGCCTGGCAAAAGAGCGACACTCCATCTAAAAAAAAAAAAAAAAGGAAATGTCGTGATATGATTTACTGTGGGCAGAATGGGAGGTACTTGTAAGAATCAAGTGAGCTCATTCATAAAAAGACTTACATGAAGGGTATCTGGCACATAGTAAGTGCTCTGTGGGATTTTCTCTCATTATTGCGATGGTTATCCTCATCTTATGGAAGAAGAAACTGAGGCTTCAAGTGGAAACTAACTCACCGGAGAGCAACCCGAGGGGTGGAGCCAGACTGTTACCAGAGCCCGGGCTGCTCTGCGCTGCTGTAGATTGAAGTCCCACAGATCCATGTCCAAGTCTTGGCCCCGCCACTCACTGGCCGTGACCTTGAATGATTAGTTTCTCATGGTTCTGTTTCTGCATCTCTCAAATGGAGGCATGGCTGACAACCTCTAACGTGGTCCCAGTGACCCTGCCTTCTGGTGTTTATGGCCTTTTATAATCCTCTCCACTGAGTCACTGACTTCTAATCAATAGAATGCCACAATGTTGAGGATGTTACTTTATGTCTGCTTACATTACAAAAGATTGTGAGTTCCACCTTGCTAGTAGACTCTACCACCTTCCACTGTGGACTTTGCAAAAGCAGGTGTACGTGTGGGAGAGGCCTGTGTGGTGAAGAGTTGACAGCAGCCTCTGGCCACAGCCTGGAGATAACTGAATTCTGCCAACAACCGACTAAGCTGAGAAAGGGATCTGTTCCCATTCAAGCCTTCAGGTAAGACCACAGCCATGGTAGACAGCTTGATTGCAGCCTTCAGAGACACTGAAGCAGAGAACCCTGCTAGGTCATGCCCAGGTTTCTCACCCACAGAAGCTGTGAGACAATAAATGAGTGCTGTCTTAAGCACTAAGCTTTGGGGTGATTTGTTACACAGCAACAGATAACTAATGCGGGGGTGATACTTGTACCTGCAACTGACCGTCACTGGGAATCAAACATAGTGTTTTGTATAAAGTACGTAGCTCCATGCCTGGCCCCAAGTGAGTTCTGAATAAATGGTAGCTGTTTTCATTTTAATAATCAAGGCTTCCCAGAGGGCAGATGACAAGCCTGCTCCACCTGGACTCTGAGCCTGAACAATGCCTGGAGTTTGGTGACAGCTTGCTCTGAGGACAGGAACGTCCCTGGCCATTTCGCTCTGCTCCCCACATTCCAGAGCCTTCTAGTAATGCTGATGTCCATGTCATGGCAGATTCCATGCTTTGCACCCCAGTTTCACCCTCAGAGGGTCCCCAAAACTGGCACATCCCCATTTCCTGACCACCTGCAGAAGGCTCCAGATCAACCTTCCCAGTCCAGGAGAGGAAGGGGTTGGAGGATGGGAGGGGGACACAGCCCATTCAGGGGCTGGAAGTTGGGCTTGGCCAGGCCTCTTCTTCCAGGGCAGCCTCTCCATGTCAGAGGAATCCAGGCAGTAAGCAAGCCCCAGGTGCTGGCCCTGGCTGCAACGTTTCATCTTCAAAGCCAGAGCCATCTCCTGTATAGCTCTTGGTATGGGCCCCACCCCCACCACACACATAGACACACACACACACACAGACACACACACAGACACACACACACACACACACAGCGGCCCCAGCTGTGAGTCATCGACTCTATTAAGGCCTATGGCCACGACCATTTCTCTTGGAGATCAGCAGCCAGGGCACGATCCCCCAACCCCCTCCCAGGGCCTGCCACTCTCTCAAAGGCAGGACGCACCATAGCCAGGCACCTGGACCATCCTCCAGCCTCCACCAGCAAACACCCTGGGTGTACGACGGGGTCTGTGGACGTCTGCTCTCTCTCTCTCTCATTGTCTTGTTGTGTCTGTCTCCCTCATGTCTCTGGTGTTTCTATCTCTGTTTCTTTCTCCTCTCCCTCCCTCCCTGCCTCACCCTCACATCACTCTTTCCCTGCCCCTACTTCGATATTGCTATTGCTGAGTCACTCACTCTGTACCCCACTTCAGGAGACTTCCTCCATCCATACACCTCCCACTCCCTAAAGCCGCCTGTGCTTCCCCGAGTGATGCCTGAGCCTACCCCTCAGCCCACTGCCATCTCCACTGCCCAAGTGCCACCTCCCCCTGAAGCCCACTCTCATTTCTTCCTCCTCCTTTACCCCAAACAGAATGCAGCCTCTCTCTACCTTTGGTCATGTGGTTCATGGGTAGGACCCCCATCCACTCTTCTCTGCCTCACCTACTCCACGCTAGGCTCTGCCAGCCTCAAGCGCAGTGGCAAACGTCAACCTGGCTCAGGTAGGTGTTCAGGAAGCCTTGAAAAGGGCAAAGGAGACAGGGAAGACAGAGGAGAGACAGATAAGAAAGTAAAGATGCCAGATGAACTTATTGAGCACCTACCGTACACCAGGCACTGTTCTGGGTGCTGCAGAATTACCAGCTGCCTTGAGTAGCAGGGGAAATGGATGTGAGCATGAAATTGTTATTGTCATAAGATCACAGAAAGGGAAGACCAGGGCTTCGGGACTCCATGGCCATGTTTCTTACGCTGGATGTGGGGGGTTTGAGAAGGCTTCCCGGAGAACGTTGTGTCTAAGCTGTGATCTGAAGAATGAGTCAGGAAGGTGAAGAGGAAAGGCAGCTGTGGAGGACTGAAGAAACAGAAGATGGAAGGCTCAGAGGCAGGAAGGCAGGAGGAGTAGATGGATGGATGAGTGGGTGGGGGAAGGAAGGTTTGGACGGAGTCGGGGAGAACTGAGCCAATGCGCAGGTGGGTCCCGGGTACGTGGTGGATGGGGCATTGCACAACCTGCTTGTCCAACTACAGGGTCGGAGCAGCAGGCGGAGGGGACGGTCCTGGGTCACATCCTTGTCCTTGTCCTCTGCGTGGCCCTTTAATCTGGATCTCAGGCAGACACTGATGACCCCAGCCTGCTCCCTCAGCCACACAGCCCTAACCCTCTGGCCTCAGTCCCTTCTGACCCTCTCTTGGGGGTCCTGGAGATAGGGTTATTTGTAGATGATAACCTCCCTGCCCCACATCCTCTCGGACACTTGCCTCTCTCTGGTCACTTCCTTCTATTCTTCTGCCCTGTGGGTGGAGCGGGAGGCAGCAGCCTTAGCTCCAGAGAAGCCTGCCCCTACTTTCTGTTCTCTTCATCTGTCTCCTGGCCAAGGAGACAGGAGGATCTCCATCCACCCAAAGGTAGACATAGGCTTCATTCTGTCTGGGGTAAAAGAGGAGGAAGAAATGAATGTTTCCTGCGAGGAGACAGAAATAAAAAGGCAGGCGCCCCCGCAAGTGTTCACGATTCTGGGAGCAGGGCTGTCAGGGTCTCCAGGGCAGGTGTCCCCCACTCAGCCTGTTCCTATTGCCAGTGTGAGTCGCACCCCGACATGGGATGCCCAGCCATGGAGCATCCAGGCATGTTGAATGCCCAGGCATGGGGCATCTACGTGTGGGATACCCAGGTGTAGGGGCTCCAGGTTCGCGGCCAGGTGGAGATGAAGGTGTAAGCATGGCAAAGAGCATGGCGTTTGTCTGTGCCTGGCTCTGCGTCCCGGAGTGAGCCACAGCCTCCCTCAGTCTTGGTTTCCCCACCTGGGAAATAGGGACGGTGACAATGTACATCTCCCAGCGCTAGAGTGGGAATTAAGGGAGACGCTAGAAGTCACAACAGGACTAAGAAGGTTTCCCTTCTTTTATTAAGGCCAGATGGTTCCTCGAGGAGCGCTGTAGGGAGAGAAAGAGGGTGACGGCCAGGCCTGCAGGACCTCTCGAAGGGCAAGGAGGGGGTGGGCTGGAGGGTGCATCTCCAACCTGCTGAGCTCAGGTCTGGCGCTCCCTCCCCTGGGCCTGGGGATTGCTGGGGAACATGTGCCTCTGGCATCCTGCCTCTGGCTTCCAGGAAGGACTGGCTCCGGGCTGCCGCCTCCTTCCTCCCTCCCAGCCCTAACACATCCCTTGTGCGCGTACACACACACACACACACACACACACACACACGCACACACACGCAGCAGAGATGGAGGGACCTCCCTCCCAGCATCTTCTTACAGCAAGTGAGGAGAGGTCCACAGAGACCCCCCAGTCTCTACCCCAGGCTTCCACTAGGAGCCCGACACACGCCTTTCTAGGTAGGTGGCTAAGAGAGAAATGCTGATGTCCTTCTCAATGATGTTACAGAGACCAGCAGGACCGGCGTCAAAGGAGAGAGACTCAAATAGGGGCTTTCAGGGTCTTTTCTTTTCTTTTTTGAGACAGAGTCTCACTGTGTCACCCAGGCTGGAGTGCAATGGCACAAGCTTGGCTCACTGCAACCTCCGCCTCTGAGTTCAAGCCATTCTCCCTGAGCATTTCATGCTGCCCTGGGATTTCATGCTGCCTCTTAAGTAGCTGGGATTACAGGCATGTGCCACCACCCCTGGCTAATTATTTTGTATTTTTAGTAGAGACGGGGTTTCACCATATTGGCCAGGCTGGTCTCAAACTCCTGACCTTGTGATCAGACCACCTCAGCCTCCCAAAGTGCTGGGATTACAGGCGTGAGCCACTGCACCTGGCCAAGCCATTTCTGAGTGCTCACTGAGCGTTTCTCCATTGATGTCCTTCTATCTCATTTATTCATTCAACAAACATTTTCAAGCAGGTACTATATGCCACGCACAGTGTGGCTGTGGAAGAGATGGAAAATAGGAAGGATCCTGGCTCTATTTTAGGAAATGGAAAACTAGCAGGTCAAGTTACCAATGATGAAAGCTGTTAGAACAAGAGGAAGTAGAGAGCTTGGACAGCATCTAAAAAGGTGACAGCTACTTTAGACAGGGAGATAAGCCAGGCTCTCTCAAGAGAGGACATTTAGCGGGAGCCCCAGCCATAGTGAAAGCAGAGGGTGACTGTTCTAGGCAGATGGAGCAGCAGGTGGAGGTGCAGGGCTGGGGAGAGTTCAGATTCAACCTGTCTTTCCCCAGATCCCAGGTCTGCTTGAATTGGTTTCTCCTCCAGCCACTACCTGTTTTCCGAGGTCATTTGAGACTCCTCTTCACCCCGGACTCACAGCCTGTCTGTTGCGAGGCTGCTAATTCTGCCTCTGAAAGGGCTCTGCTCTCTGGCTCCCACCCACATCCCTGCCTGGATTGTTGAGACCCAGGCTCCCTGGAGGCACACCCTGCCTCACCCTCCCAGTTCACACACCTCCCTGCTCCCAGGGATCATTCTAAAACCAACACCTTCATGGAGCTACCCTGCTCAAAAACCTCCCATGGCTCCCCGTTGCCTGCCCAGCCCAACCACACGGCTTCACCATGCCTCTCGGGCTTCACAGTCACATCACTTGTCTAGACCCACGTCCCCAACACCACTGCCTGCCTCTCACAGACCCTGAGCATTTCATGCTGCCATGTCCCCCGTGCTTGCTCCTGCAGGTCCCCCACCAGGAATGCCAGTCTTTTGCTGCTCCACCATCTCTAGACCAGGCTTAGCTGTGGCGCTCTTGCTCTCTGCTCATTCCTCTGCTGCACATCCCAGCACGCCACATGCTCCTCTGTCTGAATCTGCACCATGCTGTATAGACAGGGGATCTCTGCCTTGGCCACCCCCAGCTGGGATGCCTTTCTCATATTTGGGTCCTCAGTGCCAGTGCAGGCCCAATGGACACGGGAGAAGGAAATATAGCAAACCTTGTCAAAAGTTGTCAAAGTGGACTTAAGACAGCTTCGGGTGAGAGTCCTGGCTCAGCCATTTCACCTCAACTGTAAAAAGGGGATAATGTTAGTACCTCTTTTTTTCTTTTTTGAAGCAGAGTCTCACTCTATCAGCCAGGCTGGAGTGCAGTGGCATGATCTGGGCTCACTTCAACCTCCGTCTCCTGGGCTCAAGGAATTCTCCTGCCTCAGCCTCTCAAGTAGCTGGGATTATAGGCGTGTGCCACTATGCCCGGCTAATTTTTGCATTTTTAGTAGAGATGGAGTTTTGCCATGTTGGCCAGGCTGGTCTTGAACTCCTGACCTCAGGTAATCCGCCCTCAGCCTCCCACAGTGCTGGGATTACAGGTATGAGCCATTGAGCCTAGCCGTTAGTTCCTCTTATCAGATTGCTGAGATGATTAAACAGCCACATTCGGTTGGGTGGCACTGCCCCCAGGGATGATTTGGAAATGGCTGGGGGCATTTTCGATTGTCACAAAGATATAGGGGAGCACCACTGAACTGAGCAGGTGGTGGGTCTGGGAAAGCAGGTGATGAATTAGGGGTAGGATGGTCTTTGGGAGGCCAAAGTGGATGGATCACCTGAGGTCGGGAGTTTGAGACCAGCCTGGCCAACATGGTGAAACCCCCATCTCTACTAAAATACAAAAATTAACCCAGCATGGTGCCACATGCCTATAGTCCCAGCTACTCAAGAGGCAGGAGAATCGCTTGAACCCAGGAGGAGGAGGTTGCAGTGAGCCAAGATCATGCCACTGCGCTCTAGCCTGAGCAGCAGAGCAAGACTCTGTCTCAAAAAAAAAAAAAAAAAAAGAGTGGGATGGTGCTGCCCAGTGAGGAGCTGTCCCACAAGCCACGTGACTTTCCTGCATCCTGCTGGACATTCATGTATGGAAGAAAATATGTTTATCATTATGTGAGTCTAGACTTTAGCTCTGCTTTACATGTAAATATAAAGCATTTTGCACACTTTGAATATATACTGAATTTTCAAGGATGCAAGTAAAGACGAAAACAAGAGAAGAGAACTCTATATTTAGTTTTATTCAGAGCATGCCAAGAACTGCTCACAATTTTGGAAACGCGCATCTGACAGTGACATGATTCGAACGTTGGAGTCTCGGCTCGGAGCCCCGAATTCCTGCACATCCGTAGCTGTCCCCTTCTTGGTGGTCCTGGAGAGGCTGCAAGCCCCTGACTACTTCCTATGTGTTCCAGAACAGGTAGGCCCGAGCGCTTACTTGCTCAAGGGCAGATTTTATTTTATAGGACACTCTTCATAGCTCCTCTTTAAGTTACAGATAGGGCATTATTTATGGTTATTTTTTAAAATCATGCATGTAGATAGGTTACAACATCCATGGGTTTATTTCAGAATATTAATGGGAATGTTAGGCACCTTTAACATAAAAAGAAGGTGTCAGGCACACGAGGATCTGGAAGCAGGGTTGCAGAGTACTTACGAAGTGGTGAGAGTTTAGACACTATTGCTAAGGGCTCAACGCACATTTGATGGGTGAGCGAATGAATGGAGACAGGTTGTTGAAGGAGGCTCTCTAGTGCCCCTTATAGTACCACTGATGCTTGATCTAATGCTTGGACCTACCTGGAACTATCTGCTCCCAGTTCTAGAACCTCCTGTGGAGTGAGCTAAGTACAAGGTTTCCTTGCCTTCAGCAGTCGGTTGGCTTCTTGCTGGGTCAGGAAGCTGCTCAGGGCGACTTCACCCCTGCCTGGGAGGCCCGCCTGGATTTGAAGGCCCAGTCAGGGTTGGATCCAGGGAGCTTCGGGGATTTTTGCAACATCTGATAATAGGAGGGGAATTCCCGCCCAGGCCTGGTCAGGAGAGAGGGGAAGGGACAGTGTGGTTCCAGGTGTCATATTCCTTCCTGCTGGGATTAAAAATCATCACATTTGCTTCAAGTTTATTTCATTTACATATTTTCTCGTTATAAGTAACACATGCTTGTTGCCCAAAGACTTCTCATCGGGGTAGGTGTGTGGATGTCTCTGTTTCATCTCCTGTTTCTTACTAACATAGAGAGTAACTGCTTTCTTTGAGCTGTTACTGGTTTATAAACAACTTACCGTCATTTATTTGTTTTTATTTTTTTTTAACTTTTCTCATCGAATGACCCTATGTACATGCCTAAAAAAGAAGTAAAAAGTAAGTTTCTCTGTTCTCCCAAACACTCCAAGTTTGTTTTTCACTGTTATTTATTTTAAAAAAAAATTTTTTTTAAGAGACGGGGTCTTGCCATGTTGTCCAGGTTGGACTTGAATCCCTAGGCTCAAGCAGTCCTCTTACCTCAGCCTCCCAAGTAGCTGGGACCTCAGGCACGCACTACTGTGCCCAGCTTGTTGTTTTTTTTTTTTCCCCCAAACTAAATCATAGAAAACACATTTCTGGCTGAACTTAGAGGCTCACAGCTGTAGCCCCAGCATTTTGGGAGGCCGAGGCAGAAGGATCGCATGAGCCCAGGAGTTTGAGACCAGCCTGGGCAACATAACAAGACCTTGTCTCAAAAAAAGACAATAGCCACATATGGTGACGCTTGCCTGCAGTCCCAACTACTTGAGAGGCTGAGATGTGAGGTTTGCTTAAGCCCAGGAGATCAAGGCTGCAGTGAGCTATGATCATGCCACCACACTACAGCCTGGGTGACAGGGAGACACCTTGTCTCAAAATCAATCAATCAATTAATCAATTTTTAAAAAACTACATTTCTGTTTCTTTATCTACTCTAGGCACTACCTACTAGTGATTCTCCATAAAAGGTGAGGAAATTAACAATCAGTCCCGAATGTTTGCTATGTGATTTTATTTCATATTGGGAAGATTCATAGCATTTACATTCTATTTTATTTCTCTATAATTAGTTGTCCAAAGTGACAGCTGATAACCAGCATTTTTAGTAACAGCAAATGCTTATAAAGCCCTTGGCCATATCCTGGTGGTGCTCAGAGTGCTTCACATAGAGGCCCACTTGTTTAATCTTCACAACAACTCCAGGCGATGGCAACTGCTATTCACCCCACTATGCAGATAAGGAAACGGAGACGTGGAAAAGCCAAGGAATTTGCTCAAGAAGGCTCAGCTAATACATGGCAGAGTGGGGCCTGGAACTTCAACCGGTCCCAGGGTCTGTGTTCTTAACCACCACACTGGACTTCCTTTCTGGGACTATTTCAATATTACACTTTTCTGAAGCATGGCCACACCCCTTAGATCACCGAGACTCTCTTCTTCCCGTATTACAGATGGAGAAACATGCACCTAAATTATGATCTTGAAAAGGACCCTCACTCGGGAGGCTTCGCCGTGTGCCAGCCACTGTGCTCAGCACCTTGCAGGTGAGAGCCCAATTAACCTCACAGTTAGCTCCCACGTGGGGCCCAGTTGCCATCCCCATTTGCGGACGAGGTCATGGAGGGACACAGACATTAAGAAATCAGAAGAGGAGGGGCCAGGTCTCACACCTGGGTTAGTCTGGCTTCATGAAGCAGGCCCTCAATTAGGAGTCGGGCTGTGAGCCGTCACTCACTGTGGGTCCTGGCACAGGGACTCTCTAACCTGTCTGGGCTCTGGGTTCCCCAACCAATCCCACAGGGTCACGAGGCTCTAGGGCTCTGGGCTCTGCTTGACCCCACTTAAGTAACTACATGCCATCCTCTTGCCAGCCAGCCTCAGAAGCTTCAGCTGTGAGAGGGGGATAATAATGACCCTCCTGCATAAAACCATGGGAAGACTAAATGAGATGGCCTGGGTAATGCCCTGAGGACATGATAATGAAGAGAAGGAGGAGCAGGAGTCAAACAGCAGCCCCACCCCCGCCCCTTCCCCCGCCCCAGCCTGCTGCCCTGCCCTCTGCGAGTCCCCAGGGACAGCCTCCTTTCCCCACGCCCTCAGCCCCCTCAGCCGAGGTGGGGCTGGAGATTCCAGGCTGTGGCTCCAGGCCGCGGGAGGAAGTGAGAATGTCCTTTCTTATCAACTCTTGTTCTGGCAGGAACTCCGGGTGCAGGCCTTCAGGGCCACCTGCACAGGCCTGATCCCTGTGGTGCTGCAGGAAGACTTGGTTTAAGGGACACTGAGCCTGGGTCTAAGTGCGGTTGATGGCTCTTGTTTTCCCCGGCCCTTCAGGTTGCCTTTGGGAAACCACCCATCCCTCCGTCCCCTCCACCCACGTTGCATTGGATGGGGCTAAACCCGCCCCAGTCCTGACTCCAGGCGTGGTCACGTGATCCGGACCTGGCCAATCAGCCTCTTCTGTCCCCCAGGCCACAGTGATTGGTTTAGGGATGATCATGTGACCTACAGAAGGTTTCAAGATGGTGGCTTCCTTGGGTAGGGGAGGCTGATTGATGGTCAGACGGGGAAGGAGCCCACAGGCAGATGCAAGTGCCTGTACATGTTCTGATTCTTGTGTTGGATGACCAGGTCTTGGGTGTTTATTTATATAAATAAACAAAGGAGAACCATTTATGAACCTATGGCAAGAGGATGGCATGAAGGAAGGATCAAGATTAATAGAATTCTATGACCTCAGGTACAATACAGAGAGAAAGGGAGGGAAAAAAAAGAAAAAAAAACCCACCAAAAAACACCTCTGGAACTCGTTGGAGCTCTTGGGAAAGAAAAGCTGTGAGCGGATGTTCAAGATGGTAACCTAGGGCCTCAGGCACTGGGCATTAGTATGTTCTTACTGAATCAAAAACAATGAATGAAACCCACAGTGCAGAGAAAACATTGCGATATGAGGGTAAGTAAGAAAAACACCTAGACGGCAGCCCTGGCCCTAGGTCATACTGCAACCCCGTCAGTATTATACCCCAGTGGGGACAAGGACTGAAGGGCCAGGGAGAACGAAGGCACTGAATTTACAGAGAAGCCCAGTTGGTGGGCGACTGGGATTCAGCTTCGCTTTCCATTAGCGTGGTTTGTGCGGCGCAGGTATGGAAAGGTGGCTCCACGTGAGCGAAGCACGCACTGGGTGCACCACCCAGCACCCTCACGCATCCTCACAGGAGTCCGGGGGGCCCCTTTGTGATGCCCATTTAACAGACAAGGAAGTCAAGTTCCCGTGCGGCAGAACAAGCTGCAGCAGAGCCGGGACTCGAACTCAGATCTACTTGCCCCTCAGCCTTCTTTCCCCTGTGGAAGTCCTCTCAGGCTGGAGGACAGTGAGGCGACTTCTTTTGCAGCCCGTCGTAGGCGGTGAAGCTGGTGGAGACACCTGGTTTCTGCATCTTGGGACCTCACACCCTCAGGCTGGGGGAAAGTGGGAAGGAGGCTGGTAGGTTGTGGCGGGGGATGAGATTTTTAAAAAATTGTTCTTTAGGTTCTGGGGTATATGTGCAGATCATGCAATATTGTTGCATAGGTACATACATGGCAAGGTGGTTTGCTGCCTCCATCCCCCGTCACCTGTATCTGGCATTTCTCCCCATGTTATCCGTCCTCACCCTCCCCACTCCCCCGCTGTCCCTCCTTTAGCCACCCCACAACAGACCCCAGTATGTGAGGCTCCGCTCCCTGTATTCATGTGTTCTCATTGTTCAACATGCACCTATAAGCTTTTTTATGTTGCCCCACCTCTGTCTCCACTCAGGCAACCCCATTCCAACATCTGCACAGCCCAGGTGAGAGTCTGAGACTTGGTGGTGGCCCAGCACCAAGGGCAGACCCTGAATACCGGGCATCCGGACGGAGCTCCTACCCACCATGCACTCCATGCCCTCCCCAGCTCCCACCTTGGGGCCCCTCCCCTTACCCCCCAGCCTGGGGCCTGCTGCAGCTCCCCACTCATCACCTGAAGTGGGATTGACTACCCTCACCCCAAAGAGGGCAGCACGTGGGGCAGCGCTGATGGGAGAAGCAGACCGGCAGTCTGATGGGGCTCTGGGGAGGGAGGTGTTGAGTGCCGCGGGAGGGGATTGTGGCCGGCAGAGCTAATGGCATTAACAGGCCCTCAGGGTGGACAGGACTAAGCTCTCATCCTGAGGCCCTGGGAGCAAATAAAACATGGGACTAGATGCTGGAACATATGTCCTGTGAGTCCTGCCTTCTTCACTTAAGCCACGCGTTGTCCTTGACCAGGCAGAGGTTAGCTATCACATTCATAATCATGAAAAGTCCAGAGGTCACTATCATCTGGTGATCATTATCAGGCACAGTTGTAAGGGCCACTCCTGCCGGGTCTCAGGCTTTATAAGGTCTCTCGAAGGTAGCGGTTGCGTTGTCCCCATTTTGTCTCAGATGTAACCAGAAAGGTTGATTCATTGGCCCAATATCACACAGCATCTAACCCAGGTCAGAAAGGATCCATAGCCCACCCCTTTAATCTCAATGACTATGTGACCCTCCAGCTTCAATGTTCATCAGATCATTAGAGGTGCTGGTAAAATGCAGGTTCCTGGGCCCTGCCTTTATCCACTGAATTGGGATGCAAGGGAAATGAGACTCTGGAAGCCACTTTTTTTTTTTTTTTTTTTAAGTCAGAGTCTCACTTTGTCACCCAGACTGGAGTGCAGTGGTGCAGTCTCAGCTCCCTGCAACCTCCACCTCCTGGGCTCAAGCGATTCTCCCGCTTCAGCCACCCAAGTAGCTGGGATTACAGGCATGTGCCACCACACCTAATTTTTGTATTTTAGTAGAGACAGGGTTTCACCATGTTGGCCAGGCTGATCTTGAACTCCTGGCCTAGAGTGATCTACCTGCCTCAGCCTTCCAAAGTCCTGGGATTACAGATGTGAGCCACCACATCTGGCCTGGAAGCCATATTTTTGACAAGTGTCCCAGCTGATTCTAGTGATCAGATGCGTTTGGGAACTCCTGCCCAGGCATTCTCGTCTAGAGACTAGTCAGAGAGAGGTGGAAGGCAGCAGCCCGCAGTGTGGGGCTCCTGAGGCTGTGGCTCATGAATAATGGCAAGGAGGGGCCCTCCATGACATCTCAGAAGTGGCGGACGAGAGGCTGTCCCAGGTCTGGTGGAGGTGGAAGACTGCTACCTCCCCGCCTTCCCTGTGTGCCTTTTGGCGGCCTATACAGAGTAGGAGGTCAAAGGCCTTGTCTAAGGACATGGCAGGAGGGCCTCTCAGTGCCCAGTCAATCAGTGACAGGTCTGTCAGCTCCTGCACTGAGGCCGGGTGGGGAAAATGGCAGATGGACACCGCCGCCCCCAGGCTTCTCCCTGGGGTCAGGCAAGAGCTATCCCAGCTCATCTTCCCTGGCTCCTGCTTCCCCTCCCCAGCCCTATGTTGCCATCACCCTCAACTCCCAACTGGTCACCTCACCACAGCGACAGTCCTGCTCCCCTTCAAATAGGCACAGCAGGGACAGAATCCTGACAGAGTCATCGCACATCCACAGTCACAGCCACACTGATGGACAGACGGCTGCTGTGTGACCCCCCACCTAAACAGAGGAGACTGAGACCAGAAAGGTAGGCGGGGCCTGCATTGCAGAAGGACACCCAACTCAAGGATCAGGTTGAAATCCTGCCCAGCCCTGCCCTCTGACCTGGGCTGCATCTTTAGGGCTGGAGTGAGAGGGGCTTGTTTTTCAGGTGACACAACAGCACTGAGGTGGGCGGGTTCCGTCTGCAGGAGGAGGCAGGACTTGCCCAGGGTCCATCCCGTAGTTGTTGAGTGGTGCTGGGTCTTCAGATCCTACATCCTTTGTTTGGATTGATCAGTCAGTTCAGATTGCTTTAACCACAGGATGCTTGTTTCAAATAATTTCTTTTTGTTTGTTTGTTTTTGAGGCAGAGTCTCGCTCTATTGCCCAGCCTGAAGTGCAACGGCGAAATCTCGGCTCACTACAACCTCTGCCTTCCGGGTTCAAGCAATTCTCATGCATCAGCCTCCCAAGTAGCTGGGATTACAGGTGCCCGCCACCATGACTAGCTAATTTTTTTGTATTTGTAGTAGAGATGGAGGTTTTACTACGTTAGCCAAACTGGTCTCAAACTCCTGACCTCAAGTCACCCACCCGCCCCGGCCTCCTAAAGTGCTAGGGTTACAGGTGTGAGCCACCACACCAGGCCTCAAATAATTTCTTATACAAAATAATAAATAATAACCTTAGCTAACAATATATGAGCATGTCCTATGTGCCAGGCCCTTCTCATGGATAATCTAATTTACTACTGAAAATAAACTGAAGAATAGCTACTGTGATTATTGCCATTTAATAGAAGCAGAAACTAAAGCATCAATAAAATAGGGAAAAATCATGCTCTCACTGACTCCAGGGGGCCACCCCCACATCTCCAGCCTCCAAGGGTTCCTTGGAGCACAGTTTGAAAAACAGTGCACAGCAATCCTAAGCATGTCTGTACTGGAATCAGCAAACACATCAGAATCATGCACCACGTGAAGTTTAATTAGGAGCAGTTCTTCCTACACGTTAAGCCGCTTCCTAGGGTCTTATCATTCCTACCTCACCACCCTCGCTTTCTAGTCTTAGTAAAGAATGGAAATGCTCACCTATTATTTCACCTGCTCAGGTGGACCAGTTTTTCTGGGGCTCCTACCTTCTCCCAAGTCGATCTCATGCTTTTAGGAGCGGCTGTTCTGCTTTCATATGATCCCATTCCTAGATCACAGGTGACTGGTCCCATCAGAGTTCTGTCTCGGGTTGTTCAGGAATAGAAGAGCCTTCCCGCCTAGTCATGGGGCTGCTAAATGGGGCTTGGGAGGGCTCACTGGCCATGTCCCCTTCCCCCCTGCAATCTGAGCTCACTGTGGAGGACTCAGTCTGCAAGGAGAGGGAATGAGGGCAGCCTGCAGAGAGAGTGGAGACTCCTGTGACATGTGATGTCCTGCTTCCGGTTCCTGAGATCCGGCAGCATCCCAATCCTTCTCATCGGCTGTTCACTGCTTTCATGTGTTGGCTAAGCAAATACAGTTTCTGTTGCTTGCCACCAAAAACAAAGGAGGGAGTGGGGTGTAGGAATGGAAGAACCAAGCTGCTTCCTAGGTTGTAGCTATGTCATTCAATGCACAATTTTAGCTGACCACTCAGCAGCCATTCTTCTTCTTTTTTTTTTTCTTTCCTTTTTTTTTTTTTTTTTTTTTTGAGACGGAGTTTCGTTCTTGCTGCCCAGGCTGGAGTGCAATAGTGCAATCTCAGCTCACCGCAACCTCCGCCTCCTGGGTTCAGGCAATTCTCCTGCCTCAGCCTCCCGAGTAGCTGGGATTACAGGCACGCGCCACCATGCCCAGCTAATTTTTGTATTTTTAGTAGAGACGGGGTTTCTCCATGTTGGTCAGGCTGGTCTTGAACTTCTGACCTCAAGTGATCGCCCGCCTCAGCCTCCCAAAGTACTGGGATTACAGGCGTGCACCACCACACCCAGCTGCCGTTCTTGCCCTTCTGTTTTTCCTGGCAGAACCTGTATCTCAGCCAGCCAGGCTTCCTTGCGGGTTCGGAACTGGCATGGCATAAATCTTGCTTAATCAATGAGGTGCAAGAGGGAGCCTGGTGGTGAGGTGGTAGTCGGGGGGTGCTGGGTAGGTTTTCCTAGTTGTTCAAAGTGAACATGAGATGGGCCCTGTGAAGAGATGGCTTTTTGTCTGTTTTCTTCTTTTTATCTGTATAAACAGTACATATTTATGTGTGTATGCATGTATGTGTGTATTTATGAGATGGAGTCTTGCTCTGTCACCCAGGCTGGAGTATAGTGGCACAATCTCGGCTCACTGCAACCTCCGCCTCCCGGGTTCCACCAATTCTCCTGCCTCAGCCTCCCAAGAAACTGGGATTACAGGTACACGCCACCACGCATGGCTAATTTTCATATTATTTGTAGAGACAGGGTTTCACCATCTTGGCCAAGCTGGTCTCGATTGCCTGACTTCAGGTGATCCACCTGCCTTGGCCTCCCAGAGTGCTAGGGTTACAGGCATGAGCCATAGTGCCCGGCCTTAGGAATAGTTTTCAGATGGGCACGTGGCTCCCAGCCAAAAACTGCATTTCCCAACCTCCCCTGTAGGTAGATGTGGCCATGCAGTCATGTTCTAACCAACAATATGAGTATCATCGAGGTGTGCAGCGACTGTGGCTATACCCACAGAAGGAGGGGCGCGTTATCCCCTCTCTTTCTTCCTCCTCCCTGATGAATAGAGTACAGTCATGTGCCACATAAAGATGTTTCCATTTGGGAGGCCGAAATGGGCAGACCATGAGGTCAGGAGTTCAAGTTCAGCCTGACCAACATGGTGAAACCCCATATCTACTAAAAATACAAAAATTAGGCAGGCATGGTGGCTAATCCAGCTACTCAGGAGGCTGAGGCAGGAGAATCGCTTGAACCCGGGAAGTGGAGGTTGCAGGTTGCAGTGAGCCGAGATTGCATCTCTGCACTCCAGCCTGGCAACAGGGCGAGATTCCACCTCAAAAAAAAAAAAAAAAAAAAAAAAGATGTTTCAGTCAGTGACAGACCTCATGGAAGACAATGGTCCTGTGAAATTACAGTACCGTATTTTGACTATATCTTTTCTATGTCTAGATATGTTTGGATCCACAAATATACTGCGTTACAATTGCCTACAGTATTGAGAACAGTAACATGCTATACAGGTTTATGGCCTAGGTGCAACAGGCTATGCTGTGTAGCCTAGGTGTGTAGCAGGCTGTACCATCTAGGTTTGTTTAAGTGCACTCTGTCATGTTTGGACAACAATGAAATCATCTAATGACACATTTCTTAGAACATATTCCCATCACTAAGCAACATATGATTGTACTTACATGATGAGCCACCTTCAGCCTTGCAATAAGGGCAACAAGATATAGAAACCTAGTCCCCAATACCACTGGGCTGCCTTGTTAACCTTGAACTGTCCTGGGACTGTGAAAGAACAGGAAAATACATTTATAGTTTGCTTAATCCAGTGTGGTTTTGGGTCTTGTGATAGCAACTGGGCCAGTGTCTAATCAGGGATTCTTGCCTTCCTGCTTTAGATCTTGCTGTGATGTCTGGAGCTGTGGTAGCCACCTTGTGACCATGAGGGAAAAGCCAAGAGGCTAGATGAGAAGCTAACTGAGAGTTTTACCTCCACTGAGCTGCCGGATTTGCCAACTCTAGAACCACTTGTTCTGGGTATCTCGTTAGGGAAGATAATAAATTTCTCATTATTCAAGCTGTTTTCTTTGGTCTTTTATTACTTACAGACAAAGCATGACAACTGAAGTACTCGGTGAGGTTTGTGGTGAAGTTGCCTGGAGTCATACTCTGGGCAGGGACAGTGGACAACTATGTGGGCTTTGTGAGCCCACTTCGCCAACAGGGGGCTTCGCCCCTTCCAACCAGGAGGTTCAAATTCAGCCTCAAACTTTTCTAGACAAAGCATCTGTCAAAAGAGTATTGATAAAACAGAGCATCTCTGTTTAGTCCTCAACCAGAGATAGAGGGAGAGATGAGGATACCCTACGTAAGGTGTGTGCTGGAGAAAATGACTTCTGTCCTCTAAAGAGAAGTCAGCACAAGTCTCTCCTGTATTCCTGGCAGCCTCAACCTGGGAGCTTTATTCCTGCCCATGTTTGCACTTCATGGAGCCAGGAGTTCCTGTGGATTAGTCAGGATCTTGAAAGGAAACAGAAGTCACATTGTCTAGGATTTCAAGGAGGATTTAACAGAGGTATGGACAGGACAAAGGGAACTGGCAAAGGATGCTGAGCCACCCAGGGACCAGCAACAGCAGGAAGCCATTACTACCCCATCTCGAAGGCCCTGTGGGAGGGAACAGCATTAGGGAACCTGGCAAGGACTGGAGTGTGGGAGAGAGGCCATCGCACCAGAGCTGCCACCATAGAAAGATGCAGCAAAGGCCGGGCGCGGTGGCTCAAGCCTGTAATCCCAGCACTTTGGGAGGCCGAGGCGGGTGGATCACGAGGTCAAGAGATTGCGACCATCCTGGTCAACATGGTGAAACCCCGTCTCTGCTAAAAATACAAAAAATTAGCTGGGCATGGTGGCGCGTGCCTGTAATCCCAGCTACTCAGGAGGCTGAGGCAGGAGAATTGCCTGAACCCAGGAGGCAGAGATTGCGGTGAGCCGAGATCGCGCCATTGCACTCCAGCCTGGGTAACAAGAATGAAACTCTGCCTCAAAAAAAAAAAAAAAAGAAAGAAAGATGCAACAAAAACTTGGCGGAAATGCCCGGACTCCTCCCTCCTTCCACCCTCTGGTTTCCCGCCATTGGCTCCCATCACCTAAGCCCGACCACAATCAAGCGAGTAAGGGAGCCTGGGGGTGCAGTCCTTAGAGGTCAACCTCCTGGGGGAGGGAGGGGCAGAGCATGGACTGGGACGTGGTGAGAGAGAAGAGGGCAGGAGTGTCGTATTTGTGCTAAGGTATCCACTTGCTCCAGAACTTCGGCGGCCCTCACGTCGTGAGGAGATGTGGGTGAGGAAGGGAGAAGGACAAATGTCCCTTAGCCCTGGCAGTCCTGGTGATGGAGGGTCCAGGTTTGGAAGATGCTGCATGGGCAGCTGGGGCCGGGCTGCCATGCCGGAATGTGAAAGCACCCAGAAATGAGGGAGACCAGAGCCAGCCACCCTGCCAGGCGAGCACCAGAGGGGCTCTCAGAGCACTTGCAAATCAATGACAAATGATGAAAAATGCAGACAGATAAATAACTTAAAAGACCCAGGCTTGCTGGAAATGGTCTCTGATCTAAGCTCAGCTCCTGGGCAGCCAGGCTCACATGCTCTATTTTTAATCAGGGGCCGTTGGGTGAAGACAACCGGGTCCTTTGCGTTGCTTTGAAAGGCGGCTCTGCTTCTGTCTTCCCTGCTGGGCTGCTTTTGTACTGGTCCCAGGCATGCCCTTCTCCCCAGCCTCAGCATCAGAAAGGTCACTTCCTATGTGGACAGAAACGTGGAGAACACGGGTCTGATCTTAGAAAGGTGTGTTCAAGAGCCAGCTCTGCCACTTACGTTAGGTACTTTGGGGACAAGTCCCTTAAATCTCTATGAACCTCAGTGGCCTCACCTGTGAAATGGGGGTAACCATAGTGTCTTTCTCTTCCTGGATTTTTTTTTTTTTTTAGACGGAGTTTTGCTCTTGTTACCCAGGCTGGAGTGCAATGGCGTGATCTTGGCTCACCGCAACCTCCGCCTCCTGGGTTCAGGCAATTCTCCTGCCTCAGCCTCCTGAGTAGCTAGGATTACAGGCATGCGCCACCGTGCCCAGCTGATTTTTTGTATTTTTAGTAGAGACGGGGTTTCACCATGTTGACCAGGATGGTCGCAATCTCTTGACCTCGTGATCCACCCACCTCGGCCTCCCAAAGTGCTGGGATTACAGGCATGAGCCACCGCGCCTGGCTCTTCCTGGAATTTTGATATGCAATTCTTAGCACACACAGTTCCTGCAGAGAGGAAATAGTCAATGTCAAAAGAAACTGAGCTGTGGCTAACTGTGGTAACTCAACGCCTGTAATCTTAACACTCTGGGAGGCCAAGGCGGGCAGATGATGAGGTCAGGAGACCAAGATCATCCTGGCCCACATGGTGAAACCCCGTCTCTAGCAAAAATACAAAAATTAGCCAGGCATGGTGGTGCATACCTGTACTCTCAGCTACTTGGGAGGCTGAGGCAGGAGAATCACTTGAACCTGGGAGGCAGAGGTTGCAGTGAGTGGGGATCGTGCCACTGTATTCCAGCCTGGCAACAGAGCAAGACTCTAAGAAAGAAAGAAGAGAGAGAGAAAGAAAAAGAGAAAGAAAGAAAGAAAGAAGGAAAGAAAGAAGGAAAAAGAAAGAAAGAGAAAGAAAAGGAAAGAAAGAAAAAGAAGGAAGGAAGGAGGGAAGGAAGGAAGGAAGGAAGGGAGCTGACATTCTGGGGAAAACCAATCCTGGTTCTGCTTTTCCTCTCTAAACTTTAGTTTCCTCCTCTGTAAAAAATATGTGCATTCAACTTTGTCCACCTCCCACATTTAACATGAGGGTCAAGAGAAATGGCGCACGTAGGGTGCCCAGCCCACAGTGAGCGCTAGACAGTGGTGGCTGCTCCGGTCATCACCGCGGTTGCTGCTGTTTCATAAGAAGACTGGGATGAAGGCGCAAACAACTCCAGGTCACTACCATAGGGAGGAGCCCGGGCTGGGGAAGGAGCCCTTGTAGGCTGGACTCCTACCTATCCCAGCGTCCTTCATTTCTCATTACTTGTGTAAGAAACAACGTGGGGAGACACCCCTCACGGTCACAAAATGCAACCTTGGGGTAGACAGAGGTTGCTGGTGAGTTCAGCGTCATGCGAAGAGCTCACCTGTTGGCTACGGAACCTGGGGCAAGTCCTTTCACCTCGCTAAGCCTGGGTTTCCTCATCTGCAGAATTCCTCCCAGCACAGCTGTTCAAATCCAATGTAAAGGAATTAGGGTCTGGCTCATGATAAGGGCTGATTGTTTTTAAAAACTATTATTTGGACAGACTCAGGATCTCCAGCACCTGGGAGGGAAGGGAACCAAATTGTCTTTCTTGCTTGAATGAGGGAAGAAGATGCAAGAGAGATTGTGGTCATACCCAGTGAACAGACCACCCCAGTGATGCCCGGCAGCCCGGGCAGGGAGCAGCAGGGAAGCTGGCACCTCAGCCGCCACCCTTCTGCCCCCTATCTCCCCTCCAAGGGCCTGATTTTGAAGTTGATGCCATACACGTGGGGTTGTCTGAGTTGCCCAATACCTCCTCCAGCCGGCTGGACTCCCCTGAAGACCTGGAGATTCATGCCTTTCATATCTCACCCATCTCATCTGAGTCCTGGCCTGGCGTACAATCCATGCCCGATAAATGGAGTTGCACATTTGTGGATTGTGTTTCTGTTTACAAACATATCCGCATCCATCATCAACCTTCCATCCTACAGAACGGGTCTTACCAACCCCAACTCACTTTTTCAAATGGACCACGGCTGGTGGGATCTAAGGATGCTCCCATCACACCTTGGGTGGCGGAGATTCCGCTAAATCGCTAGGTGAAGGCTATTTGCTGTTTGGTTTGGGGGTTCTTTCTTGTGTGTATTCACTGCATTTCACACCGCCTGCTGTGTGCTTTACTGCTGTGACTGCATTTAATCCTCATAACAGCTTTGTAAGGTAAATGTTGCGATTGCCCCCATTTTGCAGGTGTAGAAGGTGAGAGTGTTCATGTAGTTACTTGCTCAGGGTCACACAGCCATGAGAATGATTATGATTATGATTATGATTATGATTATTATGTTACTATTATGATTATAGACCAGGCTCTTCTACCCCCCGACCCCATGCGCTCAGCCACCATCCTCCTCTGCCTGTCATTTTCTTCCCCAATTCTGCAAACCTCTTTCTACAAGATATCAATGTCGCTCATCCTGGTGGCCTCCTTTCACCTCATCTCCTGTACCCAGGACAAAATAAGGCAGAGGGGCGAATATAGGAGGTGACGTAACGTGATCAGGGTGGTGCAACTGATAAGTAACAAAGCCAAGACTAGAACTGACGCTGTAGGATCCCAGAGCCTGTGCTCCTAACTAGCACACGCTGTTGCCTCCACTCATAAGTAATTCGATTAGTATTTAATTATCTAGAATTACGTACAGTTGATGAATTTCTGTGTTCATGGTTCTCACCCACTGCATTATGCTAAAGGGTTCATTCGTTATCGTTAAGGGACCGACAAAACCATGTATGTCCAGTGCTTGGGGGACACAGTCCCTGCAATGTAGGGTGTCATCAAGTGGTTATTGAACCCCTATACAGCAAGGGCTGGGTCGTGGTCACCTTTTCAGTGGCAGCACCTACCACAGTGCCTGGCACAGTGCAGGTACTTAGAATTAGAGCAATGAATGAAATGAATGAATGCATGAATGGAAGAGTTGGCCCTCCAACCACGTTTTCCAATTTCCAGTGCTCTTGCCTTGACATTACAACTTCAAAGAGCTTGAGTTTAGGGAGCACTGAGGGGCACCAGGGCACATCTCAGGAGAGATGTGAACTGCCAAGGGGTGGACTGCAGATGGCCAGTTGGCCAAGCATGTGGGCTCTGAACCCAGCTTGCCTGGGTTCAAATTCTGACTCCACAACGTATTACTTATGGGACTTCAGGCAAGTTACTTAGCCTCCCCGTTCAGCCTAAGGAGTGACCACCGTCAAGGCTTTAGGGATGGGAAATCACCTCCATCTGGGCAGAGGGACCTCCATCTTGGACTCCACTGACGGACAAGGCAGACGGGCACCTGCAGTCCGCACCTGAATACCTCTCTTCCCTCAGACTCCCATTGCGGCCAGCTTTGTACTCCTGCCTGGCCAAACGCATAAAGCCTTGTTAATAATGAATAGGCCCCTGTCTGCCTTACTTAACACTGAAGCTCCAGGCAGATGCACAGCCCTTTATAAACGATCCAGTCCAGCTGATGAGGCCCCGTGGGGCGCATTCCTGCAGCCAGCCTCTTGTTCCCCGTAATGGAATCATAATGTTAATGTGATTTCAATTAGGGCTGTGTTACAGAACACAGGTGCTGGAGTGAGCCTGCAGGCAGGGAGGCCTCCTTGGGGACTCATTTTCCTGGGAAAGGTACGTGTGTTTCCAAGGCCTCAGGAAAAAGCAAGTCACCCCAGCTGAAGGGAAGCCATGAAAGCAGGGACAAGAGGTATCAGAGCTCCACTGCCAGCTCTTCGGGGGCCCCAGACCTGTTTCTTACTCCACTAGAGTAGTAGGCCCTTTTATAGGAGAAACTGTCTCTTGAGGGCTGCTGAGATCCACAGGTCCCAATTTGAGAAACAATGTCTCAAGAACCAAAATCTGATTCCAGAAAAATGCCTTTCTATTGTGAATTATCATCGCAAAAAAGATGAATACATGATACAGGGGTTTTCAATTTTTCTCAATAAAAACAGCTCACATGTACAGAGGCTTCACTGTGTCCCAGACATAACTTTTAGAACATATGTGGATGTACAACCCATTCCTTGGATTTTATTATAAAAATGAAAGCACACAAATATTTTTTGGACAATTTTCTTTTATTTATTTATTTATTTATTTCTTTTCTTTTTTCTTTTTTTTTTTTTTTTTTGAGACAGAGTCTCCCTCTGTCACCCAGGCTGGAGTGCAGTGATGCAATCTCAGCTCACTGCAACCTCCACCTCCCAGGTTCCAGTGATTCTCATGCCTCAGCCTCCAGAGTAGTTGGGACTGCAGGCACATGCCACCACACCTGGCTAATTTATTTTTGTATTTGTAATAGAGATGGGGTTACATCATGTTGGCCAGGCTGGTCTCAAACTGCTGGCCTCAAGTGATTCGCCCACCTTGGCCTCCCAAAGTGCTGGGACTACAGGCATGAGTCACTGTGCCTGGCCATTTTTTGGGCAATTTTCATAGAATGCAAGAACCTCCTAAGAACACATTTCTAGACTGTGGTCTGAGAAACCCCAGCCTGGGGTAGCTGGGTCATATGGGGCCCTCAGGGAGCACTGGGCCAGTTTTTATCCTACAGGTGAGGAAGCTGAGAGCCAGAGAGGGGAAGGGACTTGCTCAGGATTCCTTGCAAGTCGGTGGTCAAAAGTACATCAAACCCCAGTGCCCTGCCTCCCAGGCCCTGAGCCTTCCTTCTACCGTGCTCATTACGAAGAAAGTATGCGGAGGAGTTAAAAATTATCGCAAACCCCACTACCCAGAAATCTCCATTGCTGACATCCTAGAATATCCTTCCAGCCTTTTTCTCCAGACATATATAACCGGCCCTCCATATCTGCAGTTTCTGTGTGTGCAGATTCAACCAACTGAGAGTGAAAAATATTCAAAAAACTAAAACCAAAAAATGCAACAATAAAAATAATACAAGTTAAAAAAAATACACTGCAGTGGCCAGGTGCGGTGGCTCATGTCTGTAATCCCAGTACTTTGGGAGGCTGAGGCAGGTAGATCATGAGGTCAAGAGATCAAGACCATCCTGGCCAACGCAGTGAAACCGCATCTCTATTAAAAATATAAAAATTAGCTGGGTGTAGTGACTCATGCCTGTAGTCCCAGCTACTGGGGAGGCTGAGGCAGGATAATCGCTTGAACCCAGGAGGTGTAGGTTGCAGTGAGCTGAGATCACGCCACCGCACTCCAGCACTCCAGCCTGGCGACAGAGCGAGACCCTGTCTCAACAACAACAACAAGAGCAAAAATACACTACAGCACTGTTTATATAGCATACACTGTATTAGGTATTGTAAGTAATCTCAGGTGATTTGAAGTAAATGGGAGGATGTGAGTGAGTTATATGCAAATACAACTCCATTTTATGTCAGGGACTTGAGCATCTGTGGAGTGTGTTACCCCCGGGGGATCCTGGAAGCAATCCCATGGGCATACTACTGAAAGATGACTGCACGTGATAGCACACAATCGAACAGCAGTGACTAGACCATGCTAATCTGTTATCTTTCACCTCCTAAACATAGTATGTCAACTGGGTAGCACTGGAGCATTTATTTCAGATGCCCATGCCGTTCTAATGACACCCGTGGGCTCAAGGTGGCCTCTTTTGAAGGTCTCATCTTGCCCAGCTTCTCCCATGATTCCTTTATTGCAAACACGGAAAATGATTTGCATTTCCCTGATCGGGTCTTCAATACATGCCTCCATGCCCTTGCACTTGCTGGTTTCTACCCGCAAAGCCCTTCCCTGCTTAGCAAAATCACACTCAGCTCACATGTTGCCTCTGCAGTGAAGACTTCCCCAGCTACTCTAGCATCGTCCTCTCCTTTCCTCGTGCCTTATCTTCTTGCAGTGCTTCTACAGAACGTTTTACCTCGTCCTGCTGGAGCATCTGTCACTTTGCATTTCTACGGTACAGGGTATCCTTAAAATCTGGAAACAAACATACAGAATGTTGTCAAACACATCTTTCATATGTAACATATGTATTCATTGTTATGACTTTCTAGGCTTCTGGACTTCATGGATACCCTGTATTTTCATGGAGCAGTCCCCTTTGTTTCGTGGTGAGTGCGGGAAGTCAGACAAACACTATCTTCTTCGTATGTGTATCTCCAAGGGAGTATTTAGGTGATTATTGATCACCGTTTCCTCATCTGTGGCATGAGAGCCTTTGGATAGCGGTAGATGAGATGAGATAATGCAAGAAAAGCAATTAGCACAGTGCCTGATGCACAATAAGCTTTCCACAGATAGTGGTTATTACTGTTTGTAGTAACACCGTTATTGTTACTAAGCCTGTAGCTTTTTGAACAAGGAATGTGCAGAGCGAGGGAGGGATGACCAAATGACCAGATGATGGATGAATGGATAATGAGGGAAAGGATGAAAATGGATGGGTGATAAATGGAGAATGATGGAGGCTGGATGAATGGTCTTAGAATGGATAAGCGAAAGGATAGAAGGATAGGTGGATGGATGGATGCATGGATGGATCAATGGATAGATGGATAGGTGATGGATGAATGGGTGGATCGATTGATGATGGATAGATAGGTGGGTAGGTGAATGGGTACATAATGGATAGAAGGGTGGGTGAGTGATGGATTGATGAATGAGTAAGGATAGAAGAAACAAGGGAAGAGGTTGACAGGAAGACCAAAGGTCTTGGTGGCTAGAGACAAGAGTCAAAGTCTTCTTGTTATCCCAGCCTTCTACCATAGCCCAGATCTCAACTAGGTCTTATAACTTAGCCTCCCAGTGACTGTCCCTAAGCCAACTTGAGGTTATATCTCTGGAATAAAAAGAGATTGCCTGTGGAATAGCTGAAGGAGCAAATGCAGGGCTATAAATCTGCCCTTGGCCAAGAGGTTTTCTTAGAATTCACTTTGAAGTTCGCGGGTCATGAAGTTCGCAGGTCATGAAGTTGCTCCTTGGGGAAGAGAGCCCTAAGCCTTCCTCCACTGGCAAGGAAGAGGGAGTCATTACGGTGACCTTAACGTCGCAGAAGCAAACACTACATTGCTGCCCACCTGGTCCTAGCTGCAGGTCCTGAGGAGTCTTCTCAGACACATCCAAGAGAGGTCTCAGGGAATGATCCCCAACCAGCCACCCAAGTGAGATTACAGGCTTGGAGGGGTCCCAGAATCCTGGAGCACCAGCACCAGCTGGGACTCAGGGATCCTCCAGGCCACCCCACCCATGGGGTAGTTGGAGACACAGAGGCAAGAGAGGGTGGTGACTTCCCCAGGTGCCCCCCAGGTCAATCAATCAGGGGTGGATCTGGTGCTTGAATGCAGGTCCCAGGCTGTGGGGTCTCTCCAGCCCTCACTGTTAGCTATTTTTTGGCTGTGGGGTGAAACCACCCAGGCTCTCCAGGAATCCCTGAGCTGCTCAGGCCAGGTGTGACTGGAGGCAGTTTCCTGGGAGCTGGCCTGTACTCGGACACTGCTGTGCCCTTCACCACAACCCTCATAGTGTTCCAGGCAAGTCACTCTCTCCAGGATTCTTGGATGCTGAGTGATCCTCCCAGTCCTGGAGGCTGATAAAAAAGTGTTGGATCAAGTCCCTCTCTGCTAGGTGAGCCCATGGTGATTATCTTTGGGACTCTGACTTGAAGGAGGGCAGGCAGACAGAAGAGTGGCTTTTCAGGAGCGGCAGGTCAGGCTGCGCCCAGTGGAAATTCAACCACACCGGAGAAGCCTACATCCTTTTGTTGGGGAGCCTGGGCCGGGGTCCTGACTCTTCCCCTTACTAAGGTGGGCTGAAAGGAGGTACCTCCCCTCTGCCCGCATTTCATGGCTGAAGAGAGGGGGATGGGGACGAGGGATGCCAAGAAAGACTGGCCTGCTAGAAAAGAGGAAACTGAGGAACACATTTGGGCCCTGAAGCCCAGGGAAGTGTTTTCAAATAATGCAAGAATTCAGAATGGCAGACTGAAGGCCTGTTTACTCTGCTCCTTGCACTGAAAGCCGGCTGAAAATAACAATTAATTTGAAGGGAAAGAAATAGAGCAAGGTCTCTCTTTTTTTTTTGTACGGAGTCTCGCTCTGTTGCCTAGGCTGAAATGCAATGGTGCGATCTCAGCTCACTGCAATCTCTGCCTTCTGAGTTCAAGTGTTTCTCCCGTCTCAGCCTCCTGAGTAGCTGGGACTGCAGGTGCCCACCACCATGCCTGGCTAATTCTTGTAGTTTTAGTAGAGATGGAGTTTCACCATGTTGGCCAGGCTGGCCTAGAATTCCTGACCTCAAGTGATCCTCCCTCCTCAGCCTCCCAAAGTGTTGGGATTATAGGCACCATTTTTTTTATTAAACCAGAAAGTATACACACTACTAAATGCCACAACATATAAAGAGGGCACAGAGAGGCGAGGAGGAAGCGGGCCTCCCTGCAGACAGCACACTGGGAGGCCTCCTCTGTGGATGATGGGGTCTGGGGCAGCTCAGGCCACAGGGGCGGGAGACACATCCCCCTTTGGATCCATTTCAGTAGCACAGGACAGTGGGGAGTGGGAGGGGATGTGCTGACTGGCTATGTCTCCTACCTGACACCCAACTACTCCCAGCACCAGGAAACTGCTGGGGCGAGGCATGGGAAGGAGGGCATTTGAAGGCCTTTGCTGAGTCTTGCCAACCCCCAGTGCTGAAGTGGGAGGTGATGTGTGTCCAGGTAATAATAATAAAGGGTTTGGAAAGAGCATGTCTCCGGGCACAAACCCCGATCACTTTCTGGATTGCATATCTCTCACTTCAATACCATCCTGCAACAAACGACTGGCCATGATCTAAGGTGAATGATAATCACAAAAGAACCACAATGGGACTAGAGAAAACAAAAAGGCAATAGAGGTAAGGAACGTAAGCAAAGGGCACAAGAACTGACATCAGAAGGAGGCTTATCAAACAAACAAAAAACACAGAGGGAGAGTCTGACACATAGCGCTTCAGGGACTCAAAGAGGTTGCAGGTGATCTGACCTCCCTAATAAGCTAAAAGACGTCTAGGGTTCCAGAAAACACTCATGAGGCAACATGCAGAAAGACAGCTGCTCTCAGGAAAGAAACAGAAGCAACAAATGAAGACATTTTGAAATTAAAAAGACATATAGGCTGGGTGCAGGGTGGCTGATGCCTGTAATCCCAACAATTTGGGAGGCCAAGGTGGGCAGATTACTTGAGGTCAGGAGTTCGAGACCAGTCTGGTCAACATGGTAAAACCCTGTCTCTACTAAAAATACAAAAATAAGCTGGGTATGGTGGGGGGCACCTGTAATTCCAGCTGCTCGGGAGGCTGAGGCAGGAGAATCGCTTGAACCCAGGAGACAGAAGTTGGAATGAGCCGAGATCCCACCATTGCACTCCAACCTGGGTGACAAGAGCAAAACTCTGTGCCAATTAAAAAAGAAAAAAAAAGACATATGGATACAAACAGCCAACAAACATATATAAAAAAAAAAATGCCCAACATCACTCATTTTCAGGGAAATGCAAAAGAACACCCCCCATGAGCTACCACAGTACTCCGTCAAGCATGGCCATAATTAAAAAGTCAAAAAATAATAGATGTCGACGTGGATGTGGTGAAAAGGGAACACTTGTACTCTGCCGGTGGGAATGTAAACCAGTACAACCACTACTGAAAACAGAACGGAGATTCCTTAGAGAGCTAAAAATAGACCTACCTTTCCATCCAGCAATCCCACTGCTGGGTATCTACCAAAAGGAAAAGAAGTCACTATATGAAAAAGACCTGCATGCCTGTGTGTATAGCAGCACAATTTGCAATTGCCCAATTATGGAACCAATCATATTCAACCAACCACATTCCAAAATATGGAACCAACCATATTCAATCAACAAGTAGATAAAGAAAATGCGGTGTATATATACACCACGGAATACTACTCAGCCATTAAAAGGAATGGGATAATGTCTTTTGCAGCCCCTTGGACGGAGCTGGAGGCCACCATTCTAAGTGAAGTAACTCAGGATTGGAAAACTAAATAACATGTGTTCTCACTTACAAGTGGGAGCTAAGCTGTGAAGATGTAAAGGCATAAGAATGCTATAATGGACTTTGAGGACTCAGGAGGAAGGATGCTATGGGGGTAAGGAGTAAATGACTACATACCGGGCACCGTGTACACTGCTCGGGCGACAGGTGCACCAAAATCTCAGAAGTCATCACTAAAGAACCTACGCATGTAACCAAAAAACACCTGTACCCCCCAAACTATTCAAATTTTTTAAAAATGAAGAAGAAAGACATAATGATAACGAAAGACAGCTCCTGGGCTAAACAGAGACGCAGAGTGGAGAAGGCCACATAATGAACATCTGGGAAACACACGAATATGAAGGAACAGACAAAACATACACAAATAGTCTGTTAATTTTCTCGGGCTGCTGTGGCCAAGGACCGCAAGTACTGGATGGCTTAAAATAAGAGACATGTAAACTCTCACAGTTCTGGAGGCTGGAATTCTGAAATCCTGGTGGTGGCAGCATTGGCTTCTTCTGGGGGCCCTGTGGGAGAAGCTGCTCCACCGCTCTAGCCTAAACTTCCAGGGGTGGCGGGCAACCCTCGGCGTTTTTTGGCTTCTATCTGCAGCAGTCTAATCTCTGTCTGATGTTCCATGCATTCTTCTTTCTGTGTGTCTGTATCTCTCTCCTCTTTGTATAAGGACACCAGTCAGATCGGATTTAGGACCATTTTAATTCAGTTTGACCTCATCTGAATGAATTACATTGACCCTATTTCCCAAGAAAGTCACATTATGAGAGCAGGGCATCAGGGCTTCAACATGGCTTTTTGAGAGGATCCAACTCAGCCCATAAGAGTTACAGGAAAAACTAAGAGACGTGGAGGACAGATCAGAGACGGACAACATTTGCACAGTCGGTTTTTGAAAAGAGAAAGAGAACAAACGGAACAAGAATGAAAAATATTCTGATATAACAGGGAAAAACATTCCTAAAATAAGGATTTGAATGTGGAGATAAGAGACTGATTCAAGACCATCAGCGTCAAGCATTATACTCTAATAAAGGTATTGAAATTCAAGGCTAAAGAATCATATGGGAGTCTGGGTAAAAATCTCAAATCACACAAACGGGAGAAATCAGGCTGGCTGCAGGCTTCTCTCTTGAAATATACCAGAGTCTATGGGGCAGAGTCTACAAGCTCCCAAAGGATAGAATGTATGACCCAAGAAATTTATACCCAGACAAGTTTTGATATAGTTTTGTGGCCTTTCAAATAGAAACGTGCCTCTTAGTTCTTGAAACAAACAAACTATTGCGCAATGAAATGGAGTCAGCAAAGGGATTTATCAAAATAAATAGCTGAGAATGGAGAAGCCAGGATAAACATATTGGTGATAAGCTCTAAATCCATTTAAATATAGAAATAAAAATCTTTGTGAATTTGGAGTGCAGGACACAGTGCAAAGGTTATATAAACATTAACAATAAAAATAATATTATTAAGTGACTAACAAGGATTGGGAGATCTAGGAGAGAAGCAGAGAGAAACTGAATCTGCTAATTTCCTCATTTTTCACAGCAAGAGTCAACTGGGAAGCAATAAAGTTGGGAAAAGGTCATTTAAAAAATAGCATAATTTGCTGGGCATGGTGGCTCACACCTGTAATCCCAGCACTTTGGTAGGGCGAGGTGGGCGGATCACAAGGTCAGGAGATCAAGACCATCTTGGCTAATATGGTAAAATCTTGTCTCTACTAAAAATACAAAAAATTAGCTGGGCATGGTGGTATGGGCCTGTAGTCCTAGCTACTCGGGAGGCTGAGGCAGGAGAACTGCTTGAACCCAGGAGGTGGAGGTTGCAGTGAGCCGGGATCATGCCACTGCACAAACCCTAATTGGCTGGCCACAGAGACTCATGCCTGTAATCCTAACACTTTGGGAGACCAAGGTGGGTGGGCCATCTGAGGTCAGAAGTTCAAGACCAGCCTGGCCAACACGGTGAAACCCTGCCTCTATTAAAAACACTAAATAATTAGCTGGGTGTGGTGGTGAGCACCTGTAGTCCTAGCTACTCAGGAGGCCAAGGTGGAAGAATCTCTTGAACCTGAAAGACGGAGGTTGCAGAGCCAAGATCATGCCACTACACTCCAGCCTGGGCAGCAAAGCATAACTCTGTCTCAAAAAATAAAATAAAATGAAATGAAAATAAATAAATAATAACATAATCTCATCAAATAATTGATATTACACAAAATTGTGTTTCTCAACTTTAAAAAGCCTGGTAAAAACTCATATTACTTGAGGTAAAAAAGGATTTATCTAAAATTAAGCAGTTCTTTGATTGTAATTTACTAATTTATTTTTAAGCTTTTTATTTTAAAATAATTTTATTTGATTTTTAATTTTAATTTTATTTTTGAGACTGGGTCTTACTCTGTCACTTGAGTATCTTCTGGGCTCAAGTCATACTCCCACTTCAGCCTCCCAAGCAGCTGGGACTACAGGCACGCAGCACCATAGCTGGCTAATTTGTTCATTGCTTTGTAGAGATGGGGGTCTCACTATGTTGCCCAGGCTGACCTTGAACTGTGGACTCAAGCAATCCTTTCCCCTCAGCTTCCTAAAGTGTTAGGATTACACACGTGAGCCACCATGGCTGGCCTATTTTTAAGTTTGTTTTTGAAGCAAGGTCTCACTCTGTCATCCAGGCTGGAGAGCAGTGGTTCAATCGCAGTTCACGGCAGCCTCAACCTCCGGCCTCAGGTAATCCTCCCAAGGAGCCACCCAAGTAGCCGGCACTACAGGCACGCACCACCAGGCCAGGCTAAATTTGCATTTTTTGTAGAGATGGGGTTTTGCCATGTTGCCCAAGCTGGTCCTGAACTCCTGGCCTCAAGCAATCCACGTGCCTCACCCTCCCAAAGTCCTAGAATTATAGGCATGAGGCACTGCACTGTCGAAAATAACTTTAAATATACAGAAAATTTGCAAAGTGTTCCCCATACGCCCTTCCCTCAGCTTCCCTAATGCTAAACATCTTACCTATTTGTCCAAACTAAAATACTAACATTGGTATAAGGCTGTTAACTCAATTATAGACTTTATTTCGCCTGTTTTTCCACTAATCTATTTCTGCTCTAGGATTTCATCGTTTACTAATCAATGTCTCCGTGACCTCCAATCCCTGACAGTTTCTCCGTCTTTCCTTGTCTTTCATGACCTCGACACTTTTGAAGAGTCCTGGCCAAATGTTTTGTAGACGATCTCTCAGTTTGCCTTTGCATGATGTTTTCTCATGACTACATTGAGACAGATTTGGGAGAAGAACGCTACAAAGGCAAAAACGCTTGTCAAGTGGTGGATAGTAAGAACATGACTTATTACAGGCGACGTAACCGTGATCACTTGGCTCAGGTGGCATCGACCAGGTTTGTCTGCTGTAAAGTCACTGCTTTTTCTCCTTTCCTACTCTATTTGTTAGAAGCGGATGACTAATCCAGCCCTTACTCAATAGGAGGGGAATCATCTCCTTCTCCCTGAGGGAATTGGTGGACACAGATTAAAACCACCACAGTAATTAATAAGCATTTTGGAGAGGAACTTTGGGGATTCCATCAGTGGATCCTGCCCGCGGTAATTAGCACTTGTCTTCTAATGGTGATGTTCTATTGCCCCCATCCTGCTTATTTGGAATATTATTCACATGATTATATCCCACATGTATTATCTGGAATTCTCTATAAAGAAGATTTATCTCCCATCACCCCCCATTTATTTATTTAGTCCATCATTTGCTTGTACCAGTATGACCTTGTGAATATTTATTTTATTCTTTGCATTGTAATCCAACACTATCATTATCTGTTTTGTTGTTCAAATTATTCTAGCCTCGGCCACTGGGACCTTTTTTCAGGTTGATCCTTTGTCCTCTTTCCTTTGCATTACTTAATAGACTATATTTTAGAGCAGTTTTGGGTTTATAGAAAAGTGGAGTGGAAAGCGAAGAGAGTGCCTGTATATTCCCTCACACTCCCAATCACACGCATAGCTTCTCCCATGATTAGTATCTTGCCTTGCTGTGGTACCTACGTGACAATTGATGAGCCAATACTGATACATTATTAATCACTAAAGTCCATAGTTTACATGAGGAGTGACTCTTGGAGTTTGGCATTCTGTGGGTTTTGACACATAGGTCCTGACAAGTGTTCACCATTATAGTTCATACACGATAGCTTCATAGTCCTGAAAATCTCATGCTCTACCTAATCATCCTCCCTCTCTTTCCCTGAACCTCTGGCTACCACTGATCCTTTTACTGTGTTTATATGTATTAGTCCATTCTCACATTGCAGTAAAGAACTTCCCAAGACCGGGTAATTTATAAAGGAAACAGATTTAATTGGCTCACAGTTCAGCATGGCTGGGAGGCCTCAGGAAACTTACATAACGGCAGAAGGTGAAGGGGAAGCAAGGCGCCTTCTTCACAAGGTGGCAGGAAGGAGAGTGAATGCAGGAGAAACTACCAAACACTCATAAAACCATCGGATTTTCTGAGAACTCACTCACTACCATGAGAATGGCATGGGGGAAACTGCCCCCCTGATTCACTTACCTCCACCTGATCTCTCCCTTGACATTTGGGGATAATGAGGATTAAAATTCAAGATGAGATTTTGGGTAGGGACATAGACAAACCATATCACCATAGCTCCAGAATGTCATATAGTTGGAACCATACAGAAGCCTTTTCAGATTGGCTTTTTGGAGAGAGAGGCTCTCTCTGTCACCCAGGCTGCAGCACAGTGCTGTGATCCTAGCTCACTGAAGCCTTGAACTCCTGGGCTCAAGCAATCCTCCCACCTCGGTCTCCCAAGTAGCTGGGACTACAAGCACGTGCCACCATGCCTGGATAATTTGTTTATTTGTATAGAGATGGGGTCTCATTATGCTTCCCATCATGGTCTGGAGCTCCTGGCCTGAAGCAGTCCCCCCTCACCCCACCCTGGGCTCCCAAAGTGCTTGGATTACAGGTGTGAGCCACTGTGCCCACTCAAGAGATTTATTTTGTTTTATTTTGTTTAGAAAGAGGGGCCTCACCAGATTGGCTTCTTTCAGTTTACATTACGAATTTAAGTTTCCTCCACACCTTTTTGTGGCTTGAGAGCTCATTTCTTGTTATCTCTGAATGATATTCCATTGTTTAGATGTATCACAGTTTATCTGTTCACCTCTCGAAGAACATCTCGGTTGCTTCCAAGTTTGGACAATTATGAATAAAGCTGTTGTACATATTTCTACGTGTGTGGGTTTTTGTGTGGCTCTAAGTTTTCAACTCATTTGAGTGAATACCAAGGAACACAATTTCCAGATTGTTTGGTGAGAGTGTGCTGAGTTTTGTAAGAAACTTCTAAATTGCCTTCCAAAGTGGCTATGTCGTTTTGCATTTCCACCAGGAATGAATGAGAGTCCCCATTGCCATAATCCTCACGGCATTCGGCGCTGTCCGTGTTTTAGATTCGTAGCGATTCTAATAGGTGTGTAGTGGTAACTTGTTGTATTTCGCAATTCTCTACTGATTTATGGTGTCGAGTATATCGTATCCTTTAATATGCCTCTGTCCCCTTTGTTTCTGTAACCACTTTCTGGCATTACAAGATGCTCCAGGCTCATCTTACATTTTCTCTGTGCATTAGTTCACTCTTGAATTGCTATAAAGAAATACCTGAGACTAGGTAATTTACAAAGAAAATAGGTTTAATTGGCTCATGGTTCTGTAGGCTGTACTGGAAGCATGGAACTGGCATCTGCTCAGCCTCTGGGGAGGCCCCAGGGAGAGTTTACTCATTGTGGAAGGTAAAGGGAGAGCAGGCATCTCACGTGGCTGAGTGAGAGCAAGGAAGAGCGGGGCAGGGGAGGTGTCACACTTTACAATCAATCAGATCTCACGTAACTAACTTACCATCACAAGGGTAGCACCAAGCCAAGAGGGATATGCCCCCATGAGCCACACAGCTTCCTCCAGGCTCCACCCCCAACACTGGAGATTAGAATTCAACATGGGATTTGGTAGGGATATATATTGAGACCATATCATTCTGCCCCGACCCCTCAAATCCCATGTCCTTCTCATATTTCAAAATACAATCACAGCTTCCCAATAGTCCCTCAATGTCTTAACTCATTTCAGCATCAACTCAATCATCAAAAGTCCCAAGTCCAAAGTCGCATCTGGAAATGAGTTCCTTCCACCTATGAGCCTATAAAATCAAAACAAGTCATTTACTTCAAATATCCAATGAGGATACCAGCAGTGGGTAAACATTCCTATTCCAAAAGGGAGAAAATGGCCAAAAGAAAGGGGCTCTAGGCAGGCCCCACACAACTCTGAAACCTAGCAGGGCAGTCATTAACTCTTAAGGCTCCAAAACCGTCTCCTTTGACTCCACGTCCCACATCCTAGGCACCCTGGTGCAAAGGGTGAGCTCTGAAGGCCTTGGGCAGCTCTGTCCCTGTGGCTTTGCAGATTTCAGTCTCCGTGGTCCCTCTCACAGGTTGTTGAGTGCACACTGCTTTTCCACAGAGTGCAAGCTGCTGTGGATCTCCCATTCCGGGGGCTGGAGGATTGTGTCCCCCTTCCCACAGCTCCACTAGGCAGTGTCCTAGTGTGGACTCTGGGTGGGGGCTCCAGCCCCACATTTCCCGTCTGCACTGCCCTTGTAGAGATTCTCCAAGCAGACTCTGTCCTGCAGCAGGCTTTTGCCTGACACACAAACAGTCTTTCTCATACGTCCTATGAAATGGGCAGAGGCTGCCAAGCCTTCACTCTTGGACCCTGCGTACCCACAGGCTTAACACCATGTGGAAGCCACCAAGGCTTACAGCTTTCATTTTCCAAAGTGGCAGCTCAAGTCGTACCTGGGCCCTTGTGAGCCCCAGCTAGAGCTGGAGCAGCTGAGATGTGGGAAACACTGCCGTGCAGGGCAGCAGGCTCTCTCTCCCCAGACCATTCTTTCCTCCTAGATTTTAGGGCCTGTGATGGGAGAGCCTGCCTCTTATATCTAAGAAATGCCTCTGAGGCTTTTCCCCCTCATGGAGGCCATGAGGCCGTCCATGCTTCTCTCTGTACGTACGTATAAAAAGATGTCAGCATCTTAGCTATTAGCACTTGCCTGCTTTTTAGTTATATGAATTTCTCTAGCAAGTGGTTGCTCCATGGCATGTTTGAATTCCTCTCCCCCTAAAAAAGACTCTTTCTTTGCCACATGGCTAGCCTGCAAGTCTCCCAAACTTTTATGCCTTGCTTCCTTTTTAAATGTAGATTCCAACTTTAGGTCATTTATTTGCTCCCACATCTGAGCGTAAGTAGTTAGAAGCAGTCAGGCCACATCTGGAACACTTTGCTGCTTAGAAGTTTGTCCTTCAAGATACCCTAGGTCATCACTAGCGGACGCAGGTACTTCCCATGGCATAGCAGGAGCCAGAGAGAGACAGTGGAATGGAGGGAGGTGCCAAACACTTAAATAACCAGATCTCACGAGAACTCACGATGCTGAGGGCAACACCAAACCATGAGGAATCCACCTCCACGACCCAAACACCTTCGACCAGGCCTCATCTCCAACACTGCAGTTTATATTTCAACATAAGACTTTGACGGAGGCTACAATATCCAAACCATGTCACTCTGTTTCACCCCTAGAATCTACCATTTCTCCAGGCACCCAGGATTCTTTATCAGTGAATGTTGTTTAGAATTCAAGATGTGGATGCAAGGCTGGGTACAGTGGCTCATGTCTGTAATCCTAGCACTTTGGGAGGCCAACGTGCGATCGCCTGTGGTCAGCAGTTTGAGATCAGCCTGGCCAACATGGTAAAATTCCATCTCAACTAAAAATTTTTTTAAAAAAATTAGCTGAGCAGGGTGCTACATGCTACATGCATGGAATCCCAGTTACTTGGGAGGCTGAGGCAGGAGAATTACTTGAACTGGGAGATAGAGGTTGCAGTGAGCTGAGATTGTGCCATGCACTCCAGCCTGGGCCACAGAGCAAGACTCCATCTCAAAAAAAAAAAAAAAAAAAAAAAAAAAAAAAAAAAAAATTGTGGATGCTAGGTGTGCTTGTCGTTACTGGAGTATCACAGCTTTTAGGCCCTCTCAGAGGCAGAGGTATGATATATATGTATGTGTCCACACAGAACTATATATCTCTATCTATCTATATTTACGTTAAAATAAGCCTGAATTCACACTGACTCTCATGAAGCATTCTAGTCTTTATTCTAGATTTCCCATTTCCTCACTTGTAACTTTTTTCTCCAAAAGTAAAAATCCTGGCTCTAGTTATGTATAAAACTGTATACTTACGTGTTCAACCTAGCATGCACGCGCTGTAGTTTCAGGATTGCTAACCTGGAGAAACAGACCAATGACAGTAGTGTCTGTGTTTTGTTCTTTTCCTCTCTAATCCTGCAGTATCCAGTCAAAACACCGTTTCTCATTTACTTAGGTCAGCTCCTTTTTCCCCACGGAACTTGGCTTTTACGCTCTTAAAGAAAGTCAAATAATATCAGACATGATACTTTCAAGCTGGAAACAGGATATTTAATATGCCATATTATTACGCTACACTTCTCTACTTTTTCTCTTATTTATCCGTCCATGCTTCTCTCTGTACATACATATAAAAAGATGTCTGGAATTGCACGAATCCAATGTTAAAAACAGTTGCTTCTAAATGATGGGGTGTAGAGTGATTTTTCATATTATTCAGATACTGTTCCATTATTCATTTTTATAATAGGTATATATTATTGTTACAGAAAACAATAAATTGTTGTCTAAACTAAGGGGGGAAGTGGGCAAAAGGTAAAACATTGCTGAGGGGGAAATCCCTGTTGGATTTCATGGAACAGAGGTCATTTCTGAGCCTGATGAGAGTCGTCGCTTCTGGAAGAGTCAGTTGGGGAGTGAATGGAAGGTAAGGAGAAGGCAAGTGACCCAGATGGGTGCTTCTCATCTTAGTAATCATTATCCCTGTCGCATGACTGGGCATCACACTTTCAAACATATTTCTGGTCCCCATCCTGCAGAGGTTCAATTCTGTAAGTCTAGTGTAGAGCAGATCACTGGCTTTTTTTTTTTTTTACCAAGCTCCCAGTACTGCTGGTCCCATGTCCCCACTGAGAGGCGCTGGTGTGGATGTGTCGTCTGGGAAGATTAATCAACAGTGAGAGAGGGAGGAGAGGGTGATAGCTGGGATGGCTTGTGGGTTAAGGGAGCTTGCTTTGTTCAGATTATTTTGGTTGTTGCTTTTTTTTTTTTTTTTTGTATGCATCTAATGCTACATAAGCAAAATAATGAAAGAATCACTGAAAGAAACCGACAAATCCAAAACCTGACTGGGAGATTTTAGCACATCTTTCTCAGCAACATAGAGCAAGCTGACAAAAAAACCGTCACTGAGTGTATAGATGATATGAATAACATGAATCACAAACAACGCCTGGGAAATACAGAGAAATACATCAAGCAATGACAGAATTACTTTCAAGGGCACACGGAATTTGCCAGAACAATCCTACTGGGCCATAGGATCAGTGCTAACAGATTTCAAAAGATTGAAAGAAGAGGATGGTGTGGATTTTGGCCACTGTGAAATCAATAGCCACATAACATTTTCAGATCTTAGAATAGTTGTAATACGCGTCTACTTTGGTAACTGTTTACTTGGAAAGAATTTTAAATTTACCAAAACAAGGTGCAAAAATAAAAATAATAGTAAGACCACTCATACAACCTTTACCCAGATTCTCTTAATTGTAAACATTCTACCCACTTGGCTGTATCATTCTCTTCCTCCTTCCTTCAAGTAAACCCTCTTTACCTTAAAAGCCCTTCTTTAAAGAAGGGTCCCCCCAGCCTCCAGTTGAGCTGCCCTGGTTGATGCTGCATAGAGCAGAGCTGAGCCCTACCCAAAAGTACAGATTTGTAAACCAAATAAATGTTTCTTTGTTTTTATTTTTTATTATTTTTAATTTTTTTTTTTTGAGACAGGGTTTCATTTTTGTCACCCAGGCTGGAGTACAGTGGCACAACCTCCACTCACTGCAACCTCCTCCTCCTGGGTTCAAGTGAGTCTCCTGCCTCAGCCTCCCGAGTAGCTGGGATTACAGGCATCCACCACCATGCCCAGTTAATTTTTGTATTTTTAGTAAAGACAGGGTTCCACCATGTTAGCCAGTCTTGTCTCAAACACCTGACCTCAGGTGATTCCCCCCACCTCGGCCTTCCAAAGTGCTGGGATTACAGGCATGAGCCACCAAGCTCAGCCCTGTTTTTTGTTTTTGTTTTTGTTTTTGTTTTTAGAGACAGGATCTCACTCTGTTCCAGGCTGGAGTGCAGTGGCGCAATCAAAGCTCATCGTAACCTCAAACTCCTGGGTTCCGGTGATCGTTCAGTCCTAGCCGGTTGAGTAGCTAGGACTGCAGGCGTGCACCACCTTGTCGGGCTAAATTAAAGCCAGTGAGCTTTGGAGTGTCTTGTTACACAGTAATAGAAACCAGAACAGACACTGCGGAGCAGGAGAGGGAGTGATCCTAAGATACCTTATTTCCGGGGTACCAGTCTACCCTAGGCGTGGTTTCCTCCCTCTGCCCTGGTGCAGGTAAACAAGCAGCCGAGAGTTAACTCATCTGAAGTTGGAATTTCATAGATGGAAGAAAGGATTCAGGAATTGGCAAGAGTGTCATTGAAGAGGACAACCTCTGAGGGGTCTAACTTGAATGCGAAGAAAGGGAAGGTGGGAGATGGTTACCCGCAAGGAAGTAGACAGGGACGTCAGGGCGCTGTGGAGCCAGTGAAGGGGAAGGACTGTGGTAATGGGAGCAGTTCAGTAGACAAGACAGACACCAAGACCAGGACCTAGCAGCAAGCTGCATTCGCAATCCTGGCCATAGGGCATGGCAGTTTGGGATCTTGATGGGGACTTGATGGGGACTTGATGGGGACTGGCTACCGCTGACTGTCGTTCACATTCCCCCTTCCCTGGCCTCCCAACAACCTCTGTCAAGAGCCCTGGCCGCCCTGGATTCTCATTGCCTCTTCCCTGTTGGCCTTCCCAAGAACTGGTGCTGTGTGTCGGTCATTGCTGTGTCCCCAGCTCCCAGCCTGGCACATCGGGAGGCTAAATGAACTGATGCTTGGATGCGGGGAGTGAAGACGGACCTCCGAGTCCAAACAGTCTTTGAGAATGAGAGGAGTCCAATGCCTTCTCAGCCTCGCCTTCCAGATGGTAAAATGTGAGGCCAGAGAGGTTAGGACACTGTCCAGGGTCACACAGCAGACCAGCCCTGGCGACTGAAGCGGCAGCAGGATTAAGGGAGAAGAGAGGCGAGTGCTGAGAGGAGGTCCCTGAATCCCTGCTCTGTGACATCAGCACTAGCTGGAAAGAGTGACTCCCTCCTCTCCTCCCACCATCCCCACTCCGCTGGCTGCAGGGGTCCAAGGCCAGCTGAGGGGCCAGAGGTGGCTGCCCCAGAACTTTTGGCAGCCCGTGAACTTAAGCCTCACTCGGCTGGGTGGGGAGCTGGCTGAGGAATCACCTCATATCCTAAGCATTCTCCAGGTTTCTGGGGAAACAGCTGGACTAACCCAGATGTATTTTCCTCCTCTCTCCTCACCCCACCACCCCACCCCCAGCAAGTAAAAGGAAGAGGACAATGAAAAGGAAATCCAGAGGAGGGAAGGCGGTTTTACAAGCTAGGGTTGGGGCTGCCCTGGGAGGGAGGAGATGCCCAGAGGAAATCCCAGTAAACGAATGTTTATTTTAATGGGAGATGAAGGGAGAGGGGCTCAGAGCAACCTGGGCGGGTGGGGAAGGGGAAGGGCAAGAAGAAGATGCAGGGTCTGGGCTCACAGATGGGCTTTTGTGAGCTTCCCAGGGCTGTCTAGTGAGTCGGGAACCAACCAAGATGCTCAGGCAGACAGCGAGATGGGAGGTGGGGGCTGGGGCTCCATGGGAGGCGGAGGCTGTCGGCGGGAGGCGGAGGCTGCCAGCCAGAGCCGGGGCAGTGGCGCTCTCAGCTCACCCTCGCCCACCTTAGTGGGAGGACTGGTTTGAACATGCCCTATCCTCAGCAGGAACATCTCCCCAGCCTGGCCGACTGGCTTGTGCTCTTATTCTTGCTTTCACAAACTCATTCATTCCTTCATTCATTCATGCATCCATTTCCTTTCTCCTTCACGCCCCACCCATTCACTCAGGTCTCCAACATCCCCTGGGCTCTTATGTATCCCAACCGTAGGCTAGGGGCTGGGCAAACAACAACCAATCAGCCCTAGTCCCCAGCAAGGGAGGGAGTGGGGAGACCCCTAGCTAATCAGTCTATACTAACAGGGTGGGAGCTGGGACAGCCAGAAGCACAGGCACTATGGGAGCACTGGGAGTCTGGAGGCTGACAGGTTACAGGGCTGGTTGTCTTCCCAAGGCTGTCCCACCTTTTAGGACCCGGGGTCCTGAGACAGGGAACTCAGGGGCCTGTCCACACTGCCAGGCAATGTCCTAGAGGGCAGCCACATCCTGAGTGTCTAGGAAACCTAGCCAGATGCTGGAGCCCCTCCCACAGCTTCTCTGGCCTGTCCTGATTCTGGTCAGGGTGGGTCCCTGTCATCCTTGATGGGGCTGAGGATATCCTCAATAACCAATTAGACCCTAATATTCTTCAAGGTCAGGTTCACTTCCAGTCCTCACTCAGCCACAACTCGGCACCAAGTCCCTAGGGAGTATTCAAACTCAAGGCAGAAATGCTACATTAAATTGCTCACTCATTCATTCAGCAGACATTCATGGAGCAGCCCCTGTGGGCTGGGGCACTGCTCTGGATCCTAGGGATCTATGGTGAAAAAAAGCAATTCAAAATCCCTGCCCTTTCCTGGTGGAGTCATTCATACCTATAATCCCAGCACTTTGGGAGGCCAAGGAGGGAGGATTGCTTAAGCCCAGGATGTTGAGGCTACAGTGAGCCATGTCTGTGCCACTGCACTCTAGCTTGGGTGATAAAAGGATACCCTGTCCAAAAAAAAAAAAAAAAAAAAAAAAATCCCTGCCCTTGTGGAACATCTCTCATAAACAGATGATAAAGAAAGGAATGTCAGATAGTAACGAGTGAAACAGAGAAATACAAGGTGAGGGAGAAGGTAAGGGCAGTCGTGATAATAATCATGATATTTCTCTTCATTCCAGTACTAAGAGGTGCATCTGACACTGATAGAAACCTACAAGTTTTTTTTCATGCTTCATCCTCACCACTGGCCTTCAGGTTGGTTCTGTGATTAGCTCACCTTTTGTGAATGACAGGTGGACTCAGCCCCCATCTAGGAGCCTGGTCTGAGGCAGAAACGGAGAAGGAAATAAGAATTCCTCAGCCACAGGTGGCACCTCATCTGGGGGCACCGACTATGGGTTGGGTTCCTGCTTTGGTGCAGGCCCCAGGAAGCCTTCATTGATTGGCAGTCTTGCTGTGTGTGGCTTCTATCTGGGGAGGGCCCCAGGACTGACCATCTCCCGAGACCTCTTAGGGGGACCCAGCTGCCCCTGCTCAGCAGCTGAGAAGCAGGGTGCTCAGGAGAAAGGGCGCTGGGCGGCAGGCAGAAGGTCTAGGCTCTAGCTCCACCTCGCTCTCACCTACCTTGTCAATTACACACGTCAAGGTCCAGCCACTTCTCTGCCTCTCACTTTTCCACAAATGAAGTTTTAGGTGGAGTCGGTGACTCTGGAGGGAGGAAGATGAGAAGGGGAAGCTGACTTTTCATTGCTACCCTTTCAAATTATGTAAACTTTTAAAACTGTGTATATTACTAATTAAAAATAAAAGTTTGGGCAGGGTGTGGTGACTCACACCTGCAATTCCAGCACTTTGGGAGGCCGAGGTGAGCGGATCACAAGGTCAGGAGTTCAAGACCAGACTGGCCAACATGGTGAAACCCCATCTATACTAAAAAATACAAAAATTAGCTGGGCATGGTGGCTCTTGCCTGTAATCCCAGCCAATTGGAAGGCTGAGGTAGGAGAACTGCTTGAACCGGAACCCAGGAGGTGGAGGTTGCAGTGAGCTGCGACGGCGCCACTGCACTCCAGTCTGGGCTACAGAGAGAGACTCCATCTCAAAAACAAGTAAAAAAATAAAATTTTTTTAAAAGTTTAAACTTAAGCCCTTCCACATTTCCTCCCCTTCCTGAAACTCCAAGAACCTGCTTAGGAGAGTTCCTGACTTTATCCTTGGTCCTGTCTTGCTGATAATGGTATCTCAGGGACTGGCAGATAGTGAGAGCGTCCCCCAGCACCCTTAATATTTGCTCCTGCAGATGCTGCGTGCATCTGCCTCCCCCATGTACACGCCTGCTGAAGTCAGGCCCTTTGGAACACACAGGCTCTCCTGGGTTCATCCCAGAAACCCCCTTCCCACCCACAGATGTGCAGATACCACATACACACACACACAGAAATGCACAGACACACTCTCACGCAAACACAGACCTACACCGAGACACACACAAATACACGCGTGCACACACACTCCCACCCTGTCCCCTGGGTTGCTTTGCATACCTCTTATCAGGAATTGAGACATATTTGCTAAATAATAAATGAATGCGAATCCTCAGATCCAGAAAGCCAGACAGCTGGCTGGGTCCTGCCTGTCTGCAGCCTCCCTACCTCCCCAGCTCCCTGAAGCCTGTTTGAGCAGGGCAGGGAGAAACTGCTGAGCTGGCCGGGCGGGCTGGGGTTGGCCATGACGTTTTGTTTACAAGTTTCGGCAACTGGGAGAGCTGGCATTGGGTGAAGGGGTATTTATCTAAGGGGACGGGAAGGATGAGTGGGAACTCTGGGAGCATTGCTCTCGCCTGTCCTGGCCTGGGAATGTCTCTCCCCCCACATTCCCGTGGTCTCTAATGGACTCTCCACACCCTGTAAGTACTTGGGGGCCAGACCAGGTAGGCCACATGTGCTGAGCCTCCCACGCCTTGAGTCATGTCTTCTGTGGCCTGACCCACCCAGCCCGACTGGAGTGCTTCTCTGCTGAACTTGAACTTGACTCTCCAGCTGCAACACAGTTCATAGGGAGAGGGTATTAGCCCACACTTGTCCTGTGCGGAGCTGTTCTGAAGGGTCTTTTAGGGATCTGGTCACAGGATCACTGGAGGAGTGGACGGCTACCTGTTGAGCTGGGGGTGGTTGTGGGGGAGAGGGTAGGATTGAGGTCAAACTGTGGGGCTGAGATGGCTTGTGGAGGGCAAGGCACTGGTCTGCCCCACAGAGAAGTCTACCTTCGCCTGCACCTCTACAGACACTGCTTCCTCCAGGGCACAGATGTGAGCTCAAGCGGGAAGTTGTACACATCAACGTTCCAAATTAGAGCCCTTAATGGAGGCGGACCTATTTCAAGAGTACGTCCGTATTCGATCATTCTTTCAGTGCTAATAAAGACACATCCAAGACTGGGCAATTTACAAAGAAAAAGAGGTTTAGTGGACTCACAGTTCCGCGTGGCTGGGGAGGCCTCGCAGTCTTGGCAGAAGGCAAGGAGGAGCAAAGTCACATGGCAGCAGGCAAGAGAGAGCATGTGCAGAGGGACCCCCATGTATAAAACTATCAGATCTCATGGGACTTACTCACTATCATGAAAACAGCATGGGAAAAGCCTGCTCACCTGATTCAATTACCTCCCACCAGGTCCTCCCTTGACAAGTGGGAATTATGGAAGCTACAGTTCAAGATGAGATTTGGGTGGAGACACAGCCAAACAATGTCAACATCTAAGACAGAGAATCTACCCAGCTCTGGAAGGCCCTTCAGGAATTGTCTTGTCTGGTGGTTCACAATTGAGGATTTTATGCAACAGCTGAAAATTAACAACAACAAAAAAAATGGGGGTGCTGTCTCACAAGATAACCATCTATTAGCCCTTATTTCGTAAACGAAGTGGCATTCCTGAACGTCAAAACTGTTGGAGGTGGGCGTGGTTTCACGATAATGGACAGCTCTTCACATGGAAACACGTGACTTTTCAGAAAGCCCAATACACAGTGCTTGGCTTTCTCACTTGGAGAGAAAAATATCCTCACTCTCCCAGTGGGCAGGATGGCATTTGGAACAATGAGGAAACTGAGGAAGGCCCAGAAGGAAGGGAGGCATAGAACCTACAAAGTGAGGGGCCGAGGGGGATCAGAGGTCAGATCTTTGGACTTCAGGTCCAGGGCTCTGTCCTTGCAGCTGATTCCTCAGAGCTGGAAGGGACAGCGGAGGCCCTGGGTGTAATACCTGAGCATGGCCCCCTTCTGCTTCTCAGCAGAGGCTGGGAGGGGTGGCTGTGGCTCCAGGCTTCCTGCCATATCTGCAGGGGAACTGAGCCTGCCTCTCTCAGCTTCCCTCAGGCCCTTGGGGCCCACCCTAGAACCAGCTCAGACTGCAGCTTCAAACACTTGCCTCCTGCCTGAATGCCAGTTCCCTCTGGGAACACTCTGTGCCCTTGGCTGCCAGCATCCCTGGCATGACGTTGCTCCAGTGCCAAGAGGGAGGGGGCCACATGTTCCCCATATGCCATCAGGGTGGGAAGTTTATGCTGAACAGCTGAGCCGGCCTTCCTCCTCCTCCTCCCCCCAGCAGAGACTTTCCTGCCTCTCTTCCCTTTGTCCTCCTTAAAGGACCTCCCACTCCCATCCAAGGACGAGACAGAGCAGAATGTTTCAGCATTTGCAGCATTGCCCTATGCTTTCCAAAGCATCTACATGCATGGGTTTTCGTTCAACAAATAGGAGTGCCCTGAAATCAAATAGGCATGTGTCCTGTTCGGGGAACTGCAGGGACAGGTGAAGGTGAGCTCCTCAGGGAACAATGAGCCCTCCAGCTCTCCATCCCATTACCCATCCCTCTGTCTCTGCATTTCTCCATCCGTCCTTCCCTCTATTTCCTCCTCCTCTCCATTCCTTCCCCAGTGTCTCCATCTCTTTATTCTTCCTTCCCTCTCTACCTTTCAATCTCTTCATCCATCTCTCTCCCTATTCCTCCAGCCACCTCTCCATCTCCTTTCACCCCTCCCTAATGCCTCCTCCTATCCCTACACCCTGTTATCCCTCTATCCAGCCACCATCCATCTTTTCCTACCCTTTCCATCCCCTTACACATCCATTCACCTCTCCATTCCTCCCTGGATCCCAGTCCCTCCATTCTTCCATTCACTTTCTACCCTTCCATCCCTTCGTCCTTCCATCTCTCCATTTCCCCACCTACCCCTCCATGCTTCCTGCCATGTCTCCATGGCTCCACCCATCCCTTTAACCTCTTTATCCTTTTGTTCAGCCATCATTCTCCCCTTCCTTCCATCCCGTCATCCCTCCACCTCTCTATCCCTTCCTGAGTTTCTCCATCCCTTTATTATTTCATCACTTCCACCCTCCCACCCTTCATCTACCTATGTCTCCATTCCTGCACCCATCCCCGCTATTCCTCCCTCCTCCCTCTGCCCAGCCCTCACCTCTCTATCTTTCATCTGGCTAATCACTCTTCTCTCCCCCTCCCTTCCACCCCTCTCCATTCCCCTCTATCCCTCCCTCCATCCACCCTTCCACCACTTATTGAGAGTTCGCCATGAACTAGGAAGTGCCACGGTATCTCCTCAGGGGACCAGCATGCTTTGCCTTGTGGCATCTTAATAAATGCATATTGCCTGGACCTAATGATGCCCCCAGCCTTCAGGAGATTGCATGACAGAGCGTTCAATCCACAGCTGACACCAATTCTGCTGGGTCTGCAGGTGGAATTGGGTCTGTGCTTCGGAAGCAGGTGGGCAGAAGCAAAACATGGGAAAGATCCAGTTTTCAAGAGTGCTTACAATGAGCAGAGGCCTCTCACACATTCTCTCTTTTCCTCCTAGTAGTCCTACAGGGAAGATGTTATTTGTTCCTATTTTATGACTGAGGAGCTGACCAGCAGCCCTGGCCCAGGAAGGGATTTGAGAGCGCCTCTGCCCTACCATCTGCTCCATTCTGGGGATCATATCTGTGGTGCCTGTTTTTTTTTTTTTTTTTTTTTTTTTTAAATACAAGTAAGAGTGAGTTGATTTATTCCTTTCAGCAAACAAAAATATTAAATTTAATGTAATCCCAATACAATTTCTCAAAGGCTTGACTCAAGCAAGGAGAAAGCCGGTGGAAATTTCTAGTTTGGCAGAGTGACAATTGGTTTTTGATCCTCTTTGGCCCTTATTCTACAAAACCCCCACTTTTTCAAAGTAGATATGTACCACTTCCCATTGTTTTTACAAGCGTCTTCCTTACTGATGCTATCCAAGACAGAGATAGGTGGGGTATGGCTCTCTCCCTCTCCTAAAAGCATCTGCTGGCATCACGATGACAATACAAATAACAGGGAATATGTTCTACTTTCCTCAATTATCAGAAAGTCATTCCCACCTGGGTGAAAGAGGGAGACTCTGTCGCAAAAAAATTTAAAGAAGGGAAGTTGTTTTTTTCTGTTCCTTGCAGGCACATTCATAGCAATGCTTGTACCATGAATTTAAAACTCCCAGCTTGATAACGTATTTTATTTTACATATATACATATATATATATATATATATATATATATATATATATAATTTTTTTCTTTTTCTTTTTCTTTTTTTTTTTTTTTGGTGATGAAATCTCACTCTGTGGCCCAGGCTGGAGTGCAGTGGTGCAATCTTGACTCAACTGCAACCTCTGCCTCCCGGGTGCAAGAGATTCTCCTGCCTCAGCCTCTTGAGTAGCTGGAACTACAGGTGCCTGCCACCATGCCAGGCTAATTTTTCTATTTTTAGTAGAGACAGGGTTTTGTCATGTTGGCCAGGCTGGTCTCAAACTCCTGACCTCAAGTGATCCGCCCATCTTGGCCTCCCAAAGTGCTGCGATTACAGGCATGAACCACTGCCCCTGGCCCTGATAGCATGTTTTAAAGGGAAGGACAAATTACATGTTATATAATAAATAGCTTTAGCTACTTCTCTTATGCTTCAAACCTTTTGTGCTTAATTATTATGATTATTATTATTTTGGCATGGGGTCTTTTTGTTGCCCAGGCTGGAGTGCAGTGGTGTAATCATAGCTCACTGCAGCCTCGGACTCCTGGGCTCACGTGATCCTCCCACCTCGGCCTCCCAAAGTGCTGCGATTACAGGCATGAGCCACCACGCCTGGCCTAAAAATTTTTTTTTAATATAAAAGGATTGATTTATTATAGTTCAATTATATAAACTGACATTCAAACATCTTAAAATCAAACATCTTAAAATCATTCAAACAACAAAACATTTTAAAATCATTCAAACATCAAAACATCTTAAAATCAAACTTTAGAAACAAAAGTTTAACATTCAAACAGGAGTACAATTTTCAGGGGACATCCAGAAAGTAATTCATTGTCTAGTCCAAAATAATGACAAAGATCACTTCATGATCAATAACATGCATGTTACCAGTAATGTTTTTTTCTTTTTTTCCCTTTCTCGTGTCTTCATAAAATCACCAGCAGTTCTATCCCAGCCCACAGTTGATGACTGTGGCCCCATACCTCTCAGTGGCCCTTGTGTTTCTTTTGAATTCTTCCCTTGCCCGGTCCTTCAGGTACTTGTTATCAGAATCATTTGAAACTAGCCGAATTGCTTGGAAAATCTTTTTGTAGCAAAGGAAATCTTGTTGCCTTCTCATGAACTGCTTTAGATTTTTGTTTTGTTTTGACAGAGATTTGCTCATCGCCCAGGCTGGAGTGCAGTTGCACAATCTGGGCTCATTACAACCTCTGCCTCCCAGGTTCAAGCGATTCTCCTGCCTCCGCCTCCTGAATAGCTGGAATTACAGGTGCCCACCACCACACCCAGATAATTTTTGCATTTTTAGTAGAGACAGGGTTTCACCATGTTGTCCAGGCTGGTCTCAAAACTCCTGACCTCAGGTGATCCACCTGCCTTGGCCTCCTAAAGTGCTGGGATTACAGGCGTGAGCCCCCATGCCCAGCTGAACTTCTTTAGCATTTGGGTCACCAGTGGGGAAACGGGCATCAGCTATGTCTCCTGGACAGCTTTCCCCTCAGCCCCCTTTTTTATTTCACCGTAAATCTCCCCTTCAGCAAATTCTCTGCCCCACCAAGCACAGCTCTCTCCAAGTCTCCATGTGTTTGCTTCTACCGTTTCCTTTAGCTTGGAATATCCCTGTCTGTTTTTCCACCGGAAGACATCCTACCCACCTTACCATACCCATCCCTGAGGACCCCTCCCCCAGAAGGCCTTCCCAAATTGCCCCACCTCCCCCAACTTGAGCAAGAGTTGATGGTTTTTTCACTCCCACAAAGCTTCATTTACTTGCCCGGTACACACATGCTATTCTCTGCCTTATCTGCACAACTGTTACGTGTGTCTTCTCCCTTTGAGCTCCTTAAGCGGGATGGGGCCTGCTGTCTAAATCACCTGGGTCCCCCCACACCCCAATACATGCACGCATAGCCTAACACCAGAATAACATGCAATGGGCAAGGGATAAAGGTAGTTGAAGCAGATTTCTAACCAGGGTGATATTAAGAATATTTACTGGCTAGACGAGTTGCGTCATGCCCGGGAGACCGAGATGGGCAGATCACCTGAGGTCAAGAGTTTGAGACCAGCCTGGCCAACATGGTGAGACCCCATCTCTACTAAAAATATAAAAATTAGCCATGTGCGGTGGTGCACACCTGTAGTTCCAGCTACTCAGGAGGCTGAGGCAGGAGAAGCGCTTGAAGCTGGGAGGCAGCGGTGGCAGTGAGCTGAGATCGCACCACTGCACTCTAGCCTGGCAACAGAGCGAGACTCTGTCTCAAAAAGAAAAAAAAAAAAAAGAATATTTACTAGCCAGAGCAGAGTATGGACACCAGTTGGTCAGAAAGGGAAGCAGGACTGCTGTCTGTAATTTCCAAAGAGCTTCGGCCTTTGCCAGCCCCTCATGACCTGACTTCCACCTGAGCATGGGCAAGAGGCTGAGAGGCGTTCGGTACTAGGGAAGGTTGAGAGCAGCGGGTAACCCTGGGCTGCAAACCTTCCCAGGACTTTCTAGCTAGTAAGCACAGGCCGGGGCTGGAATTCAAGCAGTAGGACTCTCAGGACCCCTAGGCTGGTTTTGGAGTAGGCCAAGAGGAAGCCTGGGTGCAGGTGGTGGGCAGGACTTTTGGGAACGGGGAAAGGCTGGAACTGCGGGGCCAGGCCTGAGCTAGTCACTCCTGGTTGCACCATGTGTGGCAGCTGAGCCTGCAAGGGCCATTTGGAAAAGAGGCCCTGTCAGTGCCCATGGGGCTCCCTGCACCAGCTCTGCAGAGGGCCCAGCATTGGCAGCCACATGGCGAGGCTGTGTGCAAGACCGAGAAGGCATTGCTGAAGTCCCGGAGCCTTGGCTTTAATCTGTAAAATGGGTGCAATGGTGTTGATGCTATAGGCTTGTTAAGAGGAGGGCTTGTGATAAAGCACTCACCTGGGTCCTAGAAGGCTCAAACTCACCTTGATCCCCTTCCCCTCTGCTCCTCTGCTCTGTACTTGGGCAACCAGGTGGGGCACGGAGGAAGGGGGAGGAAGGATGTGGGGCTCCAGACACAGCTCAGGCCCCTTCTTCTGCCCAGCTCACTCAACAAGGCGGGTGTCTTGGCTACTGACATCCTGACCTTCCGTGTTGGTCAGAAGAGCAGGCCGGGAAAGCAGCAGGCTGCCTTGTCTCTCCTAGACCATGCCATGGCCAGCCCAGGGGCGTCCTCATAGGGGTGCATTCTCATTGCCACTTGGCAGATGAGACAACTGAGGCTCAGAGAGGCCCATTCTCCCAAGTGGCCACCTAGCGAGTGGCCATGCTGGGGCAAGGCCCCAGACCGAGTCCCCTCCCTTATCCCTTGCTGTCTCTCTGATAAGGATGAGTGATTATGCCCAGCGCTACACCACCAGGCACAGGGAGGCAGTCACAGGGCAAGGTCTGGGCACCAGGGCACTGGCCGGGAGGGCAGTTCTGCAGCAGCAAGGAAGGAGCAGCAGAGGGCTCCCTGGAACAAGAGGAGGATGATCAACTCCCAGGCCTTCAAGGTCCCCAAGAGAGGCCTTGGCTCCATCAGGAGCTCCCTGCCCTGAGATCTCCCTACTCAATGCCCTAAGCAGGAGTCATTGTCTCTCCCAGACCTTGGGTCCCACGTTCCTTGATGGCAGTGACAGTCTTCTGTGGCCGCCTTCCTGGAAAAGCAGGAACAAGTCAGGAGCCTCCAGCTTGATTACCTTCGTGTGCCCAAGGCCTGCCATAAATGGGTACCAGACAGTGTGTGCAACCCATGGCTTTCAGCTTTCATAAGCGGAAAAGCTGGCGAGAAGAGAACCGGCCAGAAGGCCAGAGGGAGAGGGGGACGTGAGCAGAGACAGGGAAAAGAGCAAAGAGCCCCTAACTTTTCCACGTTTTTCTTGGGGGCCCAGAAACCTGACCTGACCCTGGAGGCCCAGCCCCGTATCCCTGGCCTCTCCCATTCCACAGCCTCCAGGCCGATTCTGCTCCTTAGAGCTCCCCAGTCAGAGGGGAGAACAAGGCCGGCTGCAAACAGGAGTGTTTCTTTCCTTTTGTGTCTCCCCTACTTTGATTCAGGCAGGAGGAGAAAAGGCTAAGTCAGCAAAATCCACCCCATTCACTGCCCCTCCCCCGCCCTGCAGCTGCCTCCTCCTACCCCCTAGCGCCCCAGGGCTGCACGCTCTTCTGAGCCGGAAATCGAAAGCGCTGGGAAAGCAGTGGCAAGGAGGCCACCCGCTGGGAGGCGGGAAAGCCCAGCTCTTCATGGGGATTCCCGGGTACTGCTCCTCGGCTGCCACTGGGCTCCGGGGTGGGGTGAGGCGGGGAAGGCAGTTAGCATTGGGCAAAGTCACTGTGTGGCAAGCCTTTTATGTCTCCTCCTGTCTTCACAATAACCTGTGTTAGGCATCACTGCCCCCCTTTTTTTCCATGAAAAGGCTGAGGCTCCGTGAGTGACACAGCTGGGGAGCGGAGAGGTTGGGACCTGAGCTTAGATGTCTGTTCCTTCCGGGCCTGCCCACCAGGTTGGGGAGGTGGGATGCGGGTTGTTCTCTATCGTTGACTTTCCCAGTGATACCGCTCTTTGTTCTTGGTCGGCTAAGAGGAGAGCTCTTTGCCCCAAAAGGGTCTGAGCGCATTCTCGGACCATCTTTAACATTTCCTGGAGAATGTCCATTTCATACCATGAGTGTTCTCACTGACAGTGACTGTGGCCACTGCAGGCAATTCTCCAGGGCCGTGGTTTTGTGTGGACAATGCATGTGGCCTGAACAGAACGTCATGGCTTCAGCCACCCACCCCTGGATTCCTAACATGGGAACGAACTCAGGGTCCATGGTCCCTGGCAGGTGGCTGCAGGGTCCCCAGCCCAAGGATGCCCTGTGCTCATTAAACACCCGTGAAGGAAGAGCACGAAGACACTGGTGCTGTGAGAAGTGCATGCACCAGAAGGTGGATGCTAGATTCAGGAGACATGGCTCGTAAAAGGTTTTTGCAGCTGTCCAAGAGAATTCAGGCTGGTGTTTCCTGGAGAGGTGATCAGAGTTTGAGACTAGGGAGCCTTCACTTGGGGATCCCTACAATCTCCAGACCCCATCACCGCCCTCCAAGCCTGTCTCCAGGAGAGACAGGGGGATGGGAGGTTCAGCTTGCCAAACATCCTCCAGCCTGGTACCCCCTGTATCCTGTGCTGAGAAGGTATCCTTGGTACCTCCCAAGCTAACTTCAGCTTCTGACAGATTTACGATTCAGCATGTTTTGCTTGGCTAGCTCTCCAGCCCATCCGCTGTGGAACTCCAAGACACAGTTCAGCTTGTATGCATGTGAGCCCCCTACCTACAAACCCACCTAGTAGAAAATGCAAAACACTTTCCTTCCACAATCTGCCCATTTGGGGGCGGAAAATGCCCTCCGGTCCCAGAGCTCCATTAATGGACACTTCAACAGACAGGACCCCAGGTAGAATGGGGTGTCAAAGCCCGGAAGCAGGGGAGGAGGAGAGGGGGATGGTGCATGGAAGCCCCTGATCCACCACAGCTGTTCAAACATCCAGGCCCCCTTCCTCCTTCCTTGCAAAATCCCTGGTCAGCATTCAGACTTGGCTCGTGGCCACCCTGGCTCCCTGGGTCCCTGCAGTAAACACCTTGCAGAGATTTCCTCCCGCAGACAGGAGGCTTCTCTCTAAACCTCAGACGGCAGAAGGCCACCAGGTTGAGGGGAGCCACCAGGGCTGGGCAGAGCCAGGAGTGGAATGGATGGCTCTGCTGAGCTCAGAGACAGGCAAGGTAAGGAGCGTGGAAGAGGTCAGAGGTCACGGTGTTGCCACACCCAAGTCTCCTTGCCTGGGCCCCTTCGCCAGTGGGGCATCTGTGTGATGCCGGAAGTCCCGCCATTAGTGACTTCCCCATTCACTGCACACAGTTCCACTCCGTACATGCCTGGCTACAGCCAACACCAACCCTCCTGCCCTAAACCCTCTCCATGCTTCTACTCTAGCCATTGTCTACACTGTCCACAGAGTGGCCTTTATGTTTTTTCTGAATGCGTAGATTCTGCTCACTCTCAGGCCCCTAGTACAGTGCTTCCAGATGGGAAGCATCTCCCACCTTTGCCTGCCCCTTCCGCCACCCCCAGTGCCTTATCTCTTGCGTCACTGGTCATTTTCTGCCTTATATGGTAGATATTTGGGTGAGGGTCATACCTGTCTTCCTGGAGCTCCAGAGGCCAAGATGAGCTGAGTCCTGACAAGTGGTCTCCAGAATGTCCTTAACCCAGTGCCCAGGGAGAGAGAAGAGAAAGTGACATTTGGTAACTTAGAAACTTTGCACTTGCTAGTTCTTGACTGACTTGTCTCGCTGAATCCTCAGGTAAATATGCTGAAGTAGGCACAGCCCCTCATATGCCACAGAGGGGGCAACTATGGTCAACACCATCATTTTCTGTTATTTACATTTTCTAATTGTTTGTACCGGGACCTAGAAATACTGTGGATTTTTCCATGTTGATTTTGTGCCCAGCAACCTCGCTGAATTCTCCTTAATCCTAATAGTACATCCATGAATGGCTTCACGTTGACTGTATAAAAAGTTGCATCATTTGCAAGTACATTTTTTTCCTTTCTTTTCAATCTTCGTATCATTTAATTTTTTAAAAATTTACTTTATCTGGTTTTCTTCTTTTACTGTGCTGTACCTCCAATACAACAGCATCCAGAAATGGCATGAGCAGGCATCTTTGTCTTCTGCCCAATTTTCTTTTTATTATTTCCAATGTTTATTTTTAAGAGATAGGGTCTCATTCTGTTACCCAGGCTGGAGTACAGTGGCATGACCATGGCTCACTGCAACCTTGAATTCCTGGGCTCAAGCGATCCTCTCCGCTTAGCCTCCTGAGTAGCTGAGACAACAAGTGTGCATCACCACACCCAGCTAAGTTTTTAATTTTATTTTACTTTCTGTAGAAATGGGGGTCTCGATATGTTCCAAAGGCTGGTCTCAAAATCCTGGCCTCAAGCAATCCTCCCTCCTGAGCCTACCAAAGCATTGAGATTAGAGGTGTGAGCTGCTGTGCCTGGCCCTGCCTGATTTTAAAGGGAATGTTTTCATTTCTTCTTCATGCTAACTGCTTGCTCTAAGGTTTCTGTTGCTACCACTTATCAGGTTAAAGAAAATTTTCTTCTCTTCCCATTTTTCTAGGAGTTTTTGTCATGAATGAATGTTGGAATTTGTTGCCGTCTTTCTCTGCACCTGCTGAGATTATTATGTAGCGTCTGCCCTTTGACTTGTGAATTACATTAATCTCTTTCCCAAAGTCAAGCCAACTTTGCATTCTTGACATAAATTAATGTGTTGATCAGTTGATAAGATAAATCGATGAGATAAATTGATGGACAGAGTTACAAGATTCTGTTTGCTAATACTTTGTCCAAAGTTTTGTATCCATGTTCAAGGGTAAGGAAGGGTCTTTTTTCTATGGTGTTCCCTCTGGTTTGGGTATCAAGGTTATAATAACCTCAAAATAAGCTGCAAGGGCTGAGCATGGTGGCTCATGCCTGTAATCTCAACACTTTAGGAGGCTGGGGCAGGCAGGTCACTTGAGCCCAGGAGTTGGAAATCAACCTGCACAACATGATGAAACCCCATCTCTACAAAAAATACAAAAAGTATGGAGGCGTAAGGGCCTACCCTATCATCCCAGCCACCCAGAAGGCTAAGGTTTAAAAAAAAAAAAATGAGCTGAGGGCTATCCTCTTTCTTTTCTGGCCTCTGGAATGCTTTGTGTAAGATTAGAATTATCTGAAGCTTGAAGGTGGCAGAAGTTGCCTGTAAAGCTGTCCAAACTTGGTGTTCTCATTGCAAAAAATTTGAAACTTTGGATTCAGTTTGAGAACTACGGCTATCAGTGGTCACTGGTCCACTCTAGAGGACACTGTTTACATCACATTTCCTTTGGCATCTATTTTCAAGTTTTTTTTAATTAATTCATGTTACATACTTTAAAAAATGTATTTGGATTAAAGTTCATAATGTCCTCTGATTATTTTAATAAGTTAATTGAGAAATAATTGACATAAATTGACTTCACTTATATAAAGCATACAATTTGATGAGTTTTAACATATATAATGGGGTTCAGGATACACTACTCCAAAACACGGCACCTTGGCATTTGAGAAAACAGCAGAAACACGAAAGTCTCTCTGACCTCCCAGCCTTCGCTCCCAAAGCAGATCATAAGACAATTCTCAAGCCATCCTCTAAAGTAAGTCATGAGACCCTCATGCTAGAGAATCGCACCCTATATCCAGAGAAAGGTAATTTCCTTCTCCCCCAAAACACAGAGATGCCAAGAATCTGAACTAATAGGGATCGCCAAGATCCCCCCAGATTTTCCACTAGATCAGACCCCTTTAGCGCAATCATGCTTCTACACGACCATCCATAAAAATAGTTTTCCCTGTCTCTCTGGGTCTTCATTTCTAAAGTTATTTCTGTGATTGCATTCCTCAAGTCACAGAAAACTTATATTGAATAAAACTGCATGCTTCTCTCTTGTTAATCTGTCTTTGACTATAGGTGCCTTAGCCATGGACCTTGAGATGCGTGAGAAATCTTTCCTCCCCTACGCGTACACTAGTGAAACTGTCAGTGCGTTCAAGGTGCTGAACATTCTCTCATGGGTCTTGATGCTTCCTCCCTGTTCCTCTTCCAGCTTCCACCCAGGTCCATACCAATCTGCTTTATGTCCCTATATACTTGCTTGCATTTTCTAGAATTTTATAAAGTGAAATAATACAACATGCACTCTATTTTGTCTGGCTTCTTTCACTCAGTGTCATTATTATTTTTTTTTTTTTTCTGTTGCTGTTTGTTTTTTTGAGATGGAATCTCACTCTGTCTCCTAGGCTAGAGTGCAGTGGCACGATATTGGCTCATTGCAGCATTGACTTCCCAGGTTCCAGCGATTCTCCTGCCTCAGCCTCCTGAGTAGCGGGGATTACAGGTGTGCGCCACCACACCCGGCTGATTTTTGTATTTTTAGTAGATACGGGGTTTCGCCGTGTTGGTCTGGCTGGTCTTGAACTTTTGACCTCGGATGATCTGCCTGCCTCAGCCTCCCAAAGTGCTAGGATTACAGACGTAAGCCACCGTGCCCTGCCAGTGTCATTATTTTGAGACTCATCTAAGTTCCTGTGTGTATCAATAGTTCATTCCTTGTTATTGCTAAGTAGTGTTTTCTTGTATAGATACACCATCGTTGGTTTATTTTTCACCTTTCAGTGGACATTTGGGTTGTTTTCGGATTTGGCTACTGCCATCACTGTTGGTGTAGAAATCATTAAATGAACAAGGTTTTTATTTCGACTTGGTTAAACAGAGGTTGAATGGTTGGGTCATATGGCAGATATATATTTAACTTTTCAAAAAACTGCCAAACTGTTTTTCAAAGTAGTTTTACCATTTTACATTTCCACAAGCAGTGTATGGCAGTTCCAATCCTTGCCAACGTTGGGAGTCAGTCTTTTTCATGTTAGACTTTCTAATAGATGTGTAATGGTGTCTCATTGTGGCTTTAATCTGCATGTCCCTCTTTGGCTAGTGATGCTGAATATCTTTTATGAGCTTAATTGACATTTGCACTGTACATCTTCCTGGGTGAAGTATTTGCTCAATATTTTTGTCCATTTCTAATTTTTATTTGTTGAATTTTAAGAGTTCTTTATGTATTCTGGATACAACTCTTTAATCAGACATGTGATTCACAGTTTCTCCCTGTTTGTGACTTACTTTTGATTTTCTGAACAATGTCTTTTGATACATGTGGCCAATAAACATATAAAAAAAGCTCAACATCACTGATAATTAGAGAAATGCAAATGAGATTTGTTTTTCTAAGAAAATAAAAGCCATGCCGTTTGAAGAGCAGAAGTTCTTGCAAATGAGATGCCACAAAAGAGGTATCTCAAACCACAATCGAATACCAAAACTACAATGAGAACCATCTCATGCCAGTCAGAATGGCTATTATTAGGAAGTCTAAAAACAACAGATGCTTCCTAGCTTGTGGAGAAAAAGGAACGCTTTTACACTGTTGGTGGGAATGTAAATTAGCTCACCCATTGTGGAAGACAGCATGGCCACTTCTCAAAGACCAAGAGGCAGAAACATCATTTGATCCAGGAATCCCGTTACTGAGTATATACCCAAGAGAATTTAAATCATTCTATTATAAAGACACATGCACATGTATGTTCATTGCAGCACTGTTCACAATAGCAAAGAGATGAAATCAGCCTAAATGCCTATCAATGATACACTGAATAAAGAAAATGTGGTACACCATGGCATACTATGCAGCCAGAAAAAGGTATGAAATTATGTCCCTTGCAGGAACATGGATGGAGATGGAAGCTATTAGCCTTGGCAAACTAATGCAGGAATGAAAAATCAAACACCACATGTTCTCACTTGTAAGTGGGAACTGAATGATGAGAACACATAGACACATGGTGGGGAACAACATACACTGGGGCCTGTTGGAGTGAGGAGAGGGAGAGCATCAGGAAGAATAGCTAATGGATGCTGGGCTTAATAATTGGGTGCTGGGGTGATCCGTGCAGCAAGCCATCATGGCACACATTCACCTATGTAGCAAACCTGTAAATCTTGCACATGTACGCATGAACTTTAAAAAAAATTGAAAAATGAAAAAAAAAAGTCTTTTGAAGAGCAGAAGTTCTTAATGCTGATGAAGTCCAGTTTTTTAATTTTTTTCTTAAATAGCCCAAGGTCACAAATATCTTTCCTTATGTTGTCTTCCAAAAGTTTTATAATTTAAAGTTTTACACTTAAGTCTGTGGCCCATTTGAGTTGTGTTTTATATATGATGTGATATATGGATTGAAGTTATTTTTTAATGTGGATATCCAATTACTGCAGCACCATATGTCCATGTGTCCGCTGAATTGCCTTTGTACCTTTGATCAAAATCAATTAACCACCTATAAGCCGGTCTAGCTACAGACCCTTATTTATGCCATTGTTTATTTTGATGCTAATATCACACTGTTTTGATTACTGTGGCTTTGTACAAAGACTTGAAGTGAGATAGTGTAAGTCCTCTGACTCTGGTTTTTTGTTTTTTGTTTTTTTTTTACCAAGACCGTTTTAGGTATTTTAGGTTCTTTGCATGACGTCCAAGTGAATTTTAGAATCAGCTTGTGGTTTTCTATAAAAATAACTTGCCCATATTTGGAATGGGATAGAGTTGAATCTGTAACTCAATCTGGGAAGAACTGACACTAACAATATTCAGTCTTCCAATCCATTAATATGGTATATCTCTCCATTTATTTAGGTCTTTTTTTAAACTCCTCTCAGCAATATTTTCTAGTTTTTAATGTGTAGGTTTTCATGTCTTTTGTCAGACTTATCCCTAAGCATTTTATATTTTTGATATGTTTGTAAGTGGTATTTTTGGTTTCAGTTTTCCCTTGTGACTAGCATATAGACTACAACTGATTTTTACATATTGATCTTATATGCTACCATCATGCTTAACTCACTTATTAGTTATAACAGTATTTTTATAGATTCCATAGGATTTGTTGCATAGATCATCATATCATCTGCAAAATAAAGATAATTTTACTGTAAAGAAAAACAAACTGGATGACTTTTATTTATTTTTGTTACCTGAACACACTGGCCAAAAATTCCCGTACTATATAGAATGGAAGTGGTGACAGAAGACATTCTTGCCTTGTTCCTCATCTTAGGGGAAAAGCATTCAGTCTTTCATCATTAAAGACAATGCTAGTTGTATGTTTTCTATAGTTGCCATTTATCAGATTATGAAAGTTCTCTTCGCTCCCTTCCCTTTGCCCTTCCCCCCTTCTTCCTTCCCCCTTCCCCCTCCCCCCTCCCCCCCTCATCCCCCTCCCCCTCCCCCCTCCCCCTTCCCCCTCCCCCTTCCCCCTCCCCCTCCCCCCTTCCCCCTCCCCCTTCCCCCTCCCCCTTCCCCCTTCCCCCTCCCCCTTCCCCTTTTCCCCTTCCCTTCCCTTCTCCTTTCCCTTCTCCCATCCCTTCTCCCTTCTCTTCTCTTCCCTTCTTCCTTCCCTTTTCTTCCCTTCCCTTCCCCCTTCCCCTTCCCTTCTCCCTTCTCTTCCCTTTCTTTATTGCTGAGAGTTTTAATAAGGAATGGATTTTGGATTTGACAAATACTTTTACTGCATTCATTCAGATGACCAGATGGTATTCCTTTTTTAATCTGTTAATATAATGAATTACACTGATTGACTTTTGAATCTTAAGCCAAACTTATGTTTCTCTAGTAAAACTCCACTTGGTCATGATGCATTATAAATTTAATATATTGTGCTGCAGAGGTATGGTGTATTAAAAATTAATATATTGTTATGTTTAATTCAATAACACTTTGGTTAATAACTTTTACATTTATGTTCATGAGAAAGATTTGTCTATATCAAACACATAGTCTTCTATTTTTATAATGTCTTTATTTGGCTTTGGTAACAACATAATGCTGACCAAGTAATATGAGTTAAGAATATGTCACTTTTTACGTTTTTGAAAGAATTTATGTAGAATTGGCATTTTTTTTCTGTAAAAGTTTGGCAGAATTCCCGACTGGGCACGGTGGCTCATGCCTGTAATCCCAGCACTTTGGGAAGCCAAGGCAGGTGAATCACAAGGTCAGGAGTTACAGACCAGCCTGACCAACATGGTGAAAGCCTGTCTCTACTAAAAATACAAAAATCAGCCTGGCATGGTGGTGTACGCCTGTAATCCTACCTACTCAAGAGGCTGAGAAAAGATAATTGCTTGAACCCAGGAGGTGGAGATTGCAGTGAGCTGAGATTGTGCCACTGCACTCCAGCCTGGGTGACAGAGTGAGACTCTGTCTCAGAGAAAAAAAAAAATTTGGTAGGATTCTCCAGTGAAGCTATCTGGACCTGGCATCTCCCTTGTGCAAGGTTTTTAACTACATAGCCAATTTCTTTACTAAGAATAGAGTTATTTAAGTTATTTTCTTCTTGAATAAGCTTTGATAATTGGAGCCTTTGAAGGAATTTTATTTATCTAAGTTGTCAAACTTATTGACATAAAGCCCATAATATCCATGCATTTTCCTTTCAGTATCTGTAGAACCTCTAGTAATATTACTTCTCTTATTCCTGATATTGGTAATTGAAGTTATATCTGTTTTTATCTTAACCAGTCTGGCTGGAGGTGTCAGTTTTATCAATCTTCTCAATGAATCAGCTTTTAGTTTTACTGGTTGTCCTCCACTACTTATCTATTTTAACATTTTTCACTCAGATCTTCACATTTTCTTGGGTTTAATTTCCTTTTCTGTTTCTACTTTCTTAAGATGAAAGCTGAAGTAATTAATTTCAGATGCTTTTTTCCCTAATACGTGTACTTAATAATTTAAGTATCCCTCTAAATATTGCTTTACCTGCATCCTCTAATTTTTAATATCTCATTTCCATTTTCATTTAATTCACAATAATTTTCTTTTGATTTTCTTTCACCAATGAATTATCTAGAACTTTTCATTTGTTAGTTTCCAAATACTTGGAGATTTTCCAGGTGACTTTCTATTAATAATTTCTAATTTAATTTTATTATTGTCAAAAAATGTACCTTTTTCAATTTGGATACTATAAAATATATAGCAACTTGTTTTGTGGCCAAGAAAACAATCTGTCTTGGTAAGTAATCTATATGTACTTTAGAAAAAGAATGTGAATTCTGCTATTGTGAGTGGAGTGTTTTACAATATCAGATTGAGGTGATAGACTTGTTCAAATAATCACTTACTAATTTTCTGTTTTGTCTCAGCTGACCTTGAGAGAAGACTGTTGAAGTCTCCAACTGTAATTATGGATTTCTCTATTTCCCCTTGTAGCTCTGTTAATTTGGGCTTTGAAACTCTTTTGTCAGGTGCATAAACATCTAGGATTGTTATTTTTTTTCCTTGATGAGTTCACCTCTCTATCATTTTGAAATGACACTCATTATACTTGGGCATAGTCTTTACTTTGAAATCTACTTTGTTTACACGTGATCTTAGCCAACAGGCTGAGAAGCGATACTTTGTTTAATATTAATATGCTTACTTCGGCTTTCTTTTGATTGGTGTTAGCCAGTATAACTTTTTTTTGTACTTCTAACCTATTTGTGTCTTTATATTTATAGGCAGCATATGATTAAGTCTTGCTTGTCTATTTAATCTGGCAATCTCTTCCTTTTAATTGGGGTGTTTAGGCCATTCATATTAATGTGATTACTGATATGGTTGAATTTAAATCTAGCATCTTGCCATTTATTTTCTCTGTGTCTCATACGTTCCTTGAAAACCCCAATTTTCTTCTTTTTCTGCCTTTTTTTGAACTGAGTATTTTTATCTCATTTATCTTGTTGCCTGTAATTCTTTATTGTATTATTTTAGTGTTTAGGTTTTATAGCATAGTATAACTATAAAACTTACATAGTTGTAGTATAACTATAAAACTTACAGTATATAGTTATAGTATAACTATAAAACTTATAGTATATAATTATAGTATAAATATAAAACTTATTGGTCTACTTGCAAGTGATACACCACTTCATGTGTATAAACGTGTACAAGAGTGTACTACTATTTCTCCTCTTTCTGTCTTTGTGCCATTTTTATCATACATTTTACTTCTACATGTATTATAAAATTCTACCACATTGCCATTAATTTTGCTTTAAATAGGAGATTATTTTTTTAAATATTTAAATAATAATTACATACATTTTTATACTCATAAAGTTAATATTTTACCTTTTATTCCTTTGTGTAGATCCAGATTTTCATCTGGTATCATTTTTGTTCTTTAGAATGAAGGACATTTAACATTTCCTATAGTGTAGGTTTGCTAGTCATGAAATGTGTTAGCTTTTATATGTCAGAAAAGATTTAATTTCACTTCTGTTTTTGAAAAATATTTTTGCTGAATAAAGAATTCTAAGTTGGCAGACTTTTTAAATGCTCCTCTGCCTTCTGACTTGCATTATTTTCAACAAAAAGTCTGCTGTCATTTTTATGTTTCTCCTTCTGTTCATAATGTGTCTTTTCTCTCTGGCTGCTCTTAAGATTTTGTCTTTATCACTGATTTTAAATAACTTGATTATAATGGTGGCTTAGTGTCATTTTCTTAATATTTTCTATATATATTTATATCATCAAGTTTGGAAAAATTGTGGTCATTATTTCTTCAAATATTTTTTAGCCTCCCTTTCTTAATTTGAAGACTCCAGTTGCACATCTATTAGGCAGCTTGAAGTTGATCCCACATCTCACTGATGCTATATTCATGTTTTTAAAATTTTTTTGGTCCCTTTTCTGGCCATGTTTCTTTTGGTTAATTTCTATTGCAATGACTTCAAGTTCACTAATCTTTCTTCTGTCGTGTTTAATCTGCCATTAATCCAAGAATTTTTTTTTATCTCAAATGTTGTAGTTTTTGCCTACCTTCCTGGTAATTATTAGTTGAGTGGCAGACATTATAAACTGTACCTTGTTAGATGTTGCATATTTGGTATTCCTATAACTTTTCTTGAGCATTATTTTGGAATTCAGTAAAGATACTTGGAAACAGATAGATTCTTGTAGGTCTTGCTTTTAAACTTTATTAGGTGGGACTAGAGAAACATTTAATCTAGGGCTAATTTCCCTCAACACTGAGACAACCCTTTCAAGTATTCTACCCACGATTCGTAAATTACAACATTTAAAAAATCCTGGCAGGTGCTAACAAGAACTATCCCCAGACCTGTGTGAGCTCTAATCTTGTCAAGTGGTTTTATTCCCCTAGACTTGGGTTATGTTCCTCACATGCATCCGTTAATCAGTACTCATCTGAATATTCAAGGAGTATTGTCTGCCTCCAAAATTCTCTCTGTGCAGCGCTCTCCTTTCTAGGACTCTTCCCTGTGAACTTGACTTTTTGGTCGCTTGTAACTCCTAGTTTCATTACCTTAACTCAGAAAGCTGACAGCCTCCACCAGGACTCTTCTTCTCTGTATTATGGCCTGTAAACTCTCAATACAGTACGTTGGGGACAATTAAAAATGTTCTAAAATTGTTGGTTGCACATATCTGTGATATACTAAAAACCATTGAATCATACACTTTAAATTGGTGAATTATGTGATATATGAATTATATCTCAATAAAGCTGATATTTTTAAAACTATATACGCCAGGTACAGTGGCTTAACTTTTATTGAGAAGCTGATACGGGAGGATCACTTGAGTCCAGGAGTTCGAGACCAGCCTGGAAAACATAGTGAGGCTGCTATTTGTACAAAAAATAAATAAAAAATTATAAGCATGTAGTCTCAATGATCAAAAATAACTAGCTTAGAGCTGGAATTTAATTTCTAATTTAGTCTGAAAAATTTATCTTTTAGTCAGAACACTTAGACCGTTTATATTGCTTGTGATTACTGATATATTTGGGTGTATTTCCACCATCTTATTTTGTGCTACATGTACGGCTTTTTCAGTTTTTTCTCTTTCTTGTCTCATTTTGAATTAAACAAATTGGATCCTCACTGAAAAACATACAGTATGAATAACTCAAGGGAGAAAACTAACAGTATGAACAAAACTTAATGTTATTCACCAGTGCCTAAAAACCTAGCTCTTAAAATGTCTGTCTGTTTTTGGTTGAGTTCTGTCTCTTTATAAGACTCTAGCCATACTTACAGCTCCTCTGTGATCTGCTTACAGGGTCAGTCATGATCAGGACTAGTTTTGTGTGTGTTTTTAGTTCCATTTCCCCCTCTACTAGTTAAGCAGTTTTATATTCTCTATACTTAACGATGGGGGTACATACTGAGAAATTTGTCATTAATGATTTTGTCATTGTACAAGAATCACAGATTATACTTAAATACAAACCTAGATGGCATAGCCTACTACATACTTAGGCTATATGGTATAGCTCATAGCTCTTAGGCTACAAACCTGTACAGCATATTACTGTACTGAATACTGTAGGCAATTGTAACACACTGGTAAGCATTTGTGTATCTAAACATAGCTAAACGTAGGAAATATAATGCATTGTTCTACATTATATGATGGCTGATGCCTATGATATCACCAGGTGATCAGGATTTTCAGCTCCATTATAATCTTATGGGATTGCCCTTGTTTATGAGGTCTGTCATTGACCAAAACTCATTACGTGAAACATGACTGTATATCCTTATCCATAACAGTTTAACATTCTTACTTAAGAGCTAAGATGAAGTCCATATAATTTTACTCTCTTCCCAAACGATACAAGGATGTCATAACACTTTAATTCTATTTACTCTCCTTCCACCTACCAGCTACTATTGTCCAATATTTTAGTTTTATCTTGTGAAATCAGCTCCCCACAATCAGACATTATTATTCTTGTACATGCAGTCATTATGTTGAACTTAACCACACATGTATCATTATCTTTGCCCACCACTCTTTCTCGTACCTCAGAGCTTCCAGCTCTCAGATACTTTCCTTTCTGTCTAGAGTACATTTTTTAAAAAGCTTTATTGAGATATGGTTTGCATACCACAGAATTCATTCATTTAAATTGTAGAATTCAGTGATTTTTAATATATTTACAGAGTTTTGCAACCACCACCCACAGTCAACTTTAGAACATTTCCGTCATCCCAAGAAGAAACTTTATAACCGTTGGTAGCCACGTCACATTTTCCCTCAAATCTCCCAGCCCTAGGCAACCACTAATCTACTTTCCATCTCTGTAGAGTTCCTTATTTTTGACATTTTACATAAATAGAATCATACAATATGTGGTCTTTTGTGGCTGGCTTCTTTCACTTTGCATAATGTTTTCAAGACTCATTGCATTACAGCATGTACTAGTACTCCATTTTCTTCTTCCCAAATAATATTCCATTGTGTGAATATAACATATTTTACATATGCATTCATCCACCAAAGTTACATTTAGGTTGTTTCTACTTTTTTGGCCACTATGAATAATATTCCTATGAGCATTTGTGCATAAATTTTTATGTAGCTGCATGTGTTCTGTTTTCTTTGGTATGCATCTAGGAGTGAAATTGCTGGGTCATATGGTAACTCCGTGTTTAATATTTTGAAGAATTGTTAAACTGCTTTCTAAAGCGGCTGCACCATCTTACCTTCCCACCAGCAATGTGTGAGGATTTCCATTTCTCTGCAGCCTTGCCAACACTTGATACTTTCTTTTTCTTTTTTTTTTTTTTTTTTTTTTTTTTGAGACGGAGTTTCGCTCTTGTTGCCGAGGCTGGAGTGCAATGAGGCAATCTCAGCTCACCGCAACCTCCGCCTCCTGGGTTCAGGCAATTCTCCTGCCTCAGCCTCCTGAGTAGCTGGGATTACAGGCACGCGTCACCATGCCCGGCTAATTTTTTATATTTTTAGTAGAGACGGGGTTTCACCATGTTGACCAGAATGGTCTCGATCTCTTGACCTCGTGATCCACCCGCCTCGGCCTCCCAAAGTGCTGGGATTACAGGTGTGAGCCACCGCGCCCGGCCTGATACTTTCTTTTTTTTCAATGTCCCTCCTTGTGTGTATAAAGTGGTATTTCACTGTAGTTTTGATTTGCATTTTCCTGCTGATTAAAGACATTAAGCCTGTTTCATGTGCTTATAGGCCATTTGCATATATTCTTCTTTTGTTGTTGTTGTTGTTGTTTGAGACGGAGTTTTCCTCTTGTTGCCCAAGCTAGAGTGTAGTGGAGAGATCTCGGCTCACTGCAACCTCTGCCTCCCGTGTTCAAGTGATTCTCCTGCCTCAGCCTCCCGAGTAGCTGGGACTACAGGCACCCGCCATCATGCCTGGTGAATTTTTGTATTTTTAGTAGAGGTGGGGTTTCACCGTCTTGGCCAGGCTAGTCTTGAACTTCTGAGCTCATGATCCACCTGCCTAGGCCTCCCAAAGTGCTGGAATTACAAGGCATGAGTCACTGCGCCCGGCCCATTTACATATATTCTTTGGAGAAGTGTCTATTCAAGTCCTTTGCCTATTTTTCAAATAGACTTTTGTCCTTTTAATATTGAGTTGTAAAAGTTCCTTATATATTCTGGATACTAGTCCTTTATCAGATATGATTTTCACAAATATTCTTCCATTCTATAGTTGTCTTTTCACTTTCTTCATGATGTCTTTTAAACCACAAATGTTTTAATCTTAAATTAAGTCCAATTTATCTATTTTTTCTTTTGTTGCTTGTGCTTTTGACATCATGTCTAAGAAGATTTTGCCTAATCCTGGGTCACTAAGATTTAAACCTGTGTTCCTGAGTTTTATTGTAAGCGTTTTGTAGTTTTAGCTCTTTCATTTAGGTTTATGATCCATTGTAAGTTAATTTTAGTATGTGGTGTAAGGAAAAAATCCAACTTCATCCTTTTGCATATGGATATCCAGTTGTTCTAGTGCCATTTGTTGAAAAGAATATGCTTTTCCCATTGAATTGTCTTGGCATCCACCCTTTTTCATAAATGTACGATTTTATTTCTGGATTCTCAATTCTCTTCCATTGATCTATATGTCAATCTTTTTGCCAGTACTACAGTCTTAATTACTTCAACTTTGTAATAAGTTTTAAAATGGAGAAGCGTGAGTTCTCCAACTTTGTTCTTTTTCAAGTCTGTTTCATCTATTCTTGGCCCTTTACATTTCCGTATGAATTTTAGGATCAGCTCATCCATTTCTGTAAAACAGCCAGCTGGGATTTTGATAAAGGTGGCATTGAATCTGTAAATCAATTTGGAGTGCATTCCCATCTTAATAATATTAAATCTTCCAGTCCACGAACAGAAGCAATCTTTCCATTTATTTAGGTCTCCTTTAATTTATTTCAATCATATTTTACAGTTTTTAGGGTGCAAGCATTGTTCTTCTTTTGTTAAATGTATTCTTTAGATTTTTAGGTTATTTTTAATGCTATTGTTAGTGGAATTGTTTTTCTTAAATCCATTTTTCTTGGATTATATATTGCTAATGTATAGAAATACAATTATTTGTATACGTTGATCTTGTATCCAGCGATTAGTCTAATAGTTCTTTAGTTGATTCTGTTTCTAGATAGAAGAACATATCATCTGCAAATAAAGATAGTTTTACTTCTTTAATTTTTTTCTTGCCTAATTGTCTGGCTGCATCCTCCAGTACCATGTTAAATAGAATTGGTGACAGCAGACATCCTTATCTGTTCTTGACCTTAGGAAGGATAAAGGACATTCTTTAGACTATCCTTTAGTGAGGTCCATTGTGGTAAACTCAGTGTTTTGGGTTTTTTTCCCTTTTGAGACTGGGTCTCAATCTGTCACCCAGGCTGGAGTGCAGTGGTGATCTCCCCACCTCAGTGTCCCAAGTAGCTGGGACTACAGGAGTGCACCACTACACCCAGCTAATTTTTATGTTTCATAGAGACGGGAGGTCTCACCATGTTGCCCAGGCTACTCTCCAACTCCTGAGCTCAAGCAATTCTCCTGCCTGCCTCCGGAAGTACTGGAGTTACAGGCATGAGCCACCATGCCTACCCACTCCCAGTTTTATTGTATCTTTGTTTTTGAAATGTGGATTCACCAGATAAGAATTCTACATCAACCACTACTTCAGCAATATACATTTCAAATACACTAAAAATATTATTCTACAGTCTTCCTAATTGAATTGTTGCTGCTGAGAAGTCAGCCACCTATCTAAGGGCTGTTTCATGTGATCTTTGTTTTTTTTTTTGTTTGTTTGTTTGTTTTTTTTTTGGTCTTGCTGGCTGCCTTTATGATCTCTCTTTCTTTGAAGTATAATTTCTTTTTAATTGACACATAATAAGTGTACATATTTTGGAGAACAATGTGATGTTGTGATACATGTAAATATTGTGTAATGATCAAATCGGGGTAATTAACAAATCCATCACCATTTATCATTTCTTTGTCATAAGAACATTCAAAATCTTCTTCTAGCTATTTTGAAAAATACAATACATTATTGTTAACTATAGTCATTCTATTGTGCAATAGAACACTAGAACTTATTTCTCCTAACTGTAACTTTGTACCCATTGACCTTTCTCTCCACACTCATCCCTCCTCTCTCCACCCCACCCCCACAGCCTCTAATAACCACTATTCTACTTTATTTCTATGAGATCAACTGAGATCAACTTTTTTAGAGCTCATTTATGGATGATAATCTTTCTTCCTTTCTTTTTTTTTCTTTTCTTTTCTTTTCTTTTCTTTTTTTTTTGAGACAGAGTCTCACTCTGTCGTTCAGGCTGGAGTGCAATGGCGTGATCTCAGCTCACTGCAACCTCTGCCCCCGGGTTCAAGCAATTCTCCTGTCTCAGCCTCCCGAGTAGCTGGGATTACAAGCTCACACCACCATGCCCAGCTAATTTTTGTATTTATAGTAGAGATGAGATTTCACCATGTTGACCAGAATGGTCTCGATCTCTTGACCTTGTGATCTGCTTGCTTTGGCCTCCCAAAGTGCTGAGTGTGAGCCACCGTGCCCACCCTTCTCTTAATTCTGCTGCTTCACTTTAATGTGTATAGTGGTGGATTTCCTTTTATTTTTAGTGTTTAGAAATTACTGAGTTTTCTGGGTCTAAGGTTGGATGTCTTTCGACAATTCTTGAAAACTGTGTTTCCATCTCTTCAAATATTGCCTCTTCCCCATACTTTCCCTCTTCTCTTTCTAGTATTCTGACTGAACATGTTAGATCTCTATCCTCCACGTCTTTTACTTCTCTTTTCTACTTTCCAACTCTTTTTCACTTTGAACTATATTCAGGATAATTGTCGCAGTTCTGTCTTCTATCTTACTAATTCCGTCTTCGTATGTATGTACTCTTACTTGACCCATACTTTGAATTCTGTCATTTCAATGACTATATTTCCCATTTCTAGAAGTTTCATTTGGCTAGGCAAGGTGGCTCATGCTTGTAATCCCAGCACTTTGGGAGGCTAAGGCGGGTAGATCACTGCAGTCAGGAGATCGAGACCATCCTGGTCAACATGGTGAAACCCTATCTCTACTAAAAAACAAAAAATTACCCAGGTGTGGTGGTGGGCACCTGTAATGCCAGCTACTTGGGAGGCTGAGGCAGGAGAATCACTTGAGCCCAGAAGGCAGAGGTTGCCATGAGCCGAGATCGTGCCGTTGCACTCCAACCTGGGAAACAAGAGCCAAACTCCATCTCAAAGAAAAAAAAAAAAAAAAAAAACAGTTTTATTTGATTGATTTCCAAATCCACTTTGTTGTACAGGCTCTGGTTATTTGCTAGTATTTTCAAGCTTCTCTTAGTTTTGAAACGTCCTATGTTTTGCATCCAATTTTAATGTCACGTGTCTTTTCAGTTCTGATTCTCCTGTCTGTTGTTTATGCTGACTCTTATTAGTGGTATTTTGTTTCTTTGTGTGTTTTATACTTTTCCTATTGAGACCTCTTGTTTCCTGGAACATTATCTGTAGGAGTCTTTACAATTACATCCCTCCAGAGAGAGCTTATATTTGATCCTGCACATCATGTTTCAGCATTACAAACCTAGGACCATATTAAACTGAAATTTCTACTGGAAGTTTATCGATGCATGTAGGTGCTGCCAATTCAGGGTGCAAAGGAACATCAGGGTTGGCTTATGCTTCTGTATTCTCATTGTAGACATTTTTCCTCTTCCACATGATGTCATGCTTAAGATGGATACATTTCCTTGCTTCCCCTCTATGCGGTGGAGTTATTAATTTATTTATTTATTTGAGATGGAGTTTCACTCTGTTGCCCAGGCTGGAGTGCAATGGTGTGATCTCGACTCCCTGTAACTTCTTCCTCCTGGGCTCAAGCAATTCTCCTGCCTCAGCCTCCTGAGTAGCTGGGATTACAGGTGCCTGCAACCATGCCCAGCTATTTTTTTTTTTTTTTTTTTTTTTTTTTTTTGTATTTCTGTATTTTTAGTAGAGACAGGTTTTCACTATGTTGATCAGGCTGGTCTTAAACTCCTGACCTCAGGTGACCCACCAGCCTCAGCCTCCCAAAGTGCTGGGATTACAAGTGTGAGCCACCGTGCCTGGCTGGAGTTATTTATTCTTTACCCTTACACTAAGAATAGAGTTCTGTAAGATCCCAACTTCATGAGGAGTTCTCTCATAGACCCTCCACCTTGAGCAAGCCACATAAGCCCTACTACTATTATGTTATTTTTGGTGGTGGTGATGTGTGTGGGTGTGGGTTTTGTGAAGCACCTTGCAAGACTAATTTTCTGAGGGACACCCTTGAAGTGTTGGTTTAACCGCACCTGCTGGGGCAGCCTGGTGATCTTCCCCCAGGTCAGGCGGGGGTCTTGGGCTGGGCGGATCACTGCAGACCCTGTTGCCTTCTGATCTCCCTGGACAGAATGGGAGGCAGGCTTTCCCCCTCCTAGTGCCAAGCCAACCAACCTTCAGCATTCTGAATTCTGGGGCTCCAGGTGCCGGGGAATAGAGATTGACAGCCAGATTGTATTTCAAGGTTGTTCCTGAATAAAACCTCCATCCAGGTGTGTATTTGGGAAGAAGAGAGAAGAGCCAGTGCTAGGAGTTAGGATTGGGCCTTTGGCCACACTAAGGAGGGAAAATCCCTGCAACCAATGTCAGGGGGCGTGCTTAGAATTTCCACGGGCAGCAAGGTCCGAGGTCCACTCCCACGTGGTCCCCCAGTGATCGCAGGAAATGGATGTTGACCTCGAACCTTGAAAGCATTGATGGAAAGTCCTTGTCCTCTGGCTAACCCTGACAGCAAAGGACCAGCCATTTAGCTTTGAAATGGACCTTGAGGAATTCGTAGTAGACGCCCCACAGGCAACTGAGATGGACTGAGGGTCCCCTTGTAAGTGGGGCAGGGGCTTGCGGTACATGACCTCATTGAAGCCTCACACCCGCCCGAGGCAGTCCCTTCATCATCCAAGATGAAGCTGACCGAGATAAAGTCCCTGGTCCAGGGCCACCGTGCTGGTGAGGGGAGGAGCCTCAGTGTGCATTGGGGTGCGTCTGGCCGGGTTGCCAGGACCATAACTGCTGGAGCTGAGCAGCGTCCAACTGGGGGGATGCATCCAACCAGATCTCACCTACTGAGGAGGCTGGGTCGGGGGAGGACCTTCATGTTGGTCCTAGAGCACAGCCCCTCCTCCACCCAGGATGTGTCATCCTCACAGGGGCAGCCAGGGGTGAAGGGTAAGCTGGCCTGGGGGCGGGGTGGGACCAGGGAGGGTGACGTCACCGCTGGGCTTAGTAATGCTTTGGCAGAGCCTGAAGCTCCCACCTTGGGAGGGAGGGGAAGGAGGAGGGGAAGCGCCGGAGCCAGCATCCAGGAGGCTGCCAAGTCTGTGATCAGGGACAGGCACCCTGCCAGGAGCACCCCAGACCAGGCCTCCTGGGCAGGGGGGCCTCCAGGAGAGGGGAGACACTCTTGGCGTGCTGGGAGAGGACCCTGGAAAGTGGTGTCTGTATCAGATTGAGTGCTGAGTGATCCTCAGACTGTCTGTCCATCTCACTAGCAAGGCTGGCAGCCAGCGTCCCCTGATCAATGTCTGACTGTCTGACCGCCTGGCCGTAGAGTTCTGTCACTGGCAGATGGACTGCCCAACTGATTTACATGACTGACACTTGGAGAAGCCACAGGGGATAGGCCACATCTCTGTCCACATCCATGAGACCTTGGGCTATCCTCTAAACCTGACGCCACCTCTTATGAACACCCAGGGTCAGGCAAAAGAAGAGAAAAGTAACATCTACTGAGGTTTATCGAATACCCAGCCTTGGGCCGGGTGCTGGAGGAACAGAGCCACATCTGACAGGGACTCGCCCTCAGAAGCCCAGATTCTAGTAGGGGAGACAGAGTCACAGCCATAATGACAGAAACCAGTGCATTTGATAAGCAAAAGAGAAAACAACTTTATTCTTGTGACCCAACATCTTTTTTACTTTTTATGATTCATTCTCAGGTGGAAGTTCATCCCCTCATTCCTGGATGAAAACTTGTCGGATGAAAAGTCCCACAAGTTTTCTGACCCCGGTTAGGTGGTAAAAATTCTTAGGTGGCCGGGCTCGGTGGCTCAAGCCTGTAATCCCAGCACTTTGGGAGGCCGAGGCGGGTGGATCACGAGGTCAAGAGATCGAAACCATCCTGGTCAATATGGTGAAACCCCGTCTCTACTAAAAATACAAAAAATTAGCTGGGCATGGTGGTGTGTGCCTGTAATCCCAGCTACTCAGGAGGCTGAGGCAGGAGAATTGCCTGAGCCCAGGAGGCGGAGGTTGCGGTGAGCCGAGATCGCGCCATTGCACTCCAGCATGGGTAACAAGAGCGAAACTCCGTCTCAAAAAAAAAAAAAAAAAATTCTTAAGTCACTTTAAAATTGCAAATGCAGAGTCAGGTTAGCATTCAAAGCAGCTGGTCCCAGGTAGTAACCGCATCTTTGAACTTGGTTCAAAGCTAACCCTCCTTTCTGCCCTTGCTGCCCTCTGCAGGCAGCAAGCTGGAGAAGGGGCTTGGACCAGCTGTGCCCCTGCATGTGTCCTTGCACCGGGCCCCTCTTCCCCCATGTTACTACAGACTGAGAGTCCCTAATTCGAAAATTCAAAATCAGAAATGCTCCAAAATTCAAAGCTTTTCGAGCACCGATGGCATTACACTATGCGTGGAAAATTCCACCTAATCTTTGCTTTCTGATGGTTCAATATGCACAAACTTCGTTTCAGGCACAGCTATTTCAAATAGTCTATAAATTACCTCCAGACTGCATGTAGAAGATGCATATGAAACATAAATACATCTTGTCTTTAAGGATCGTGTATCTGTAAATATTCTCAAATCCAAAACTATTCCAAATCTAAGTCATGGTGGCTCATGCCTGTAATCCCAGTACTTTGGGAGGCTGAGGTGAGCAGATCAGTTGAGGCCAAGAGTTCAAGACCAGCCTGACCAACATGACGAAACCCCATCTTTACTTAAAAATACAAAAATTAGCCAGATGTGGTGGCACATGCCTATAATTCCAGCTACTTGGGAGGCTGAGGCTGGAGAATCGCTTGAGCCTAGGAGGTAGAGGTTACAGTGAGTTGAGATTGAGCCACTGCACCCCAGCCGGGGCAACAGAGTGAGATTCTGTCTCGAAAAAACAAAAAATCCCAAATCTGAAACAATTCTCGTCCAAACATTTTGGATAAGGGACATTCACCCTGTATTTGCCATTCCAGAGGCTGCCAGGGCATAGCCCGGAACTGGGAGAAGTTGGGAAGAAAAGGTTTTTGCCTCATTGGTCTTGTTGTGAGATGGCTTCTGTTCACAGGGCCTGGCAGGGGGCAGTGCTGACTCTGTGGGTCCTTCTGGATGCCTCCCTCCTGCCCTGGGGACCTTTGGCTGCCCTTCCCACACTGCGAGCCAGGGGTATCCTGCAGGCGGCTGCTGCCCGCTCTAACCCTGGATTTCCGCGTCCGCCCCACACTCACGCTCTGCTCTAGCGCTTCCCAGATTTAATTGTCCACACAATTCTGAAGAGGAGGAGGAGGAATAGCTGTGTTTTGTGAAACTTCTTGGCAGAGTAGGCCCATGTTTGGACCCCAGAAAATATACCTGTTTTCTGCACTCTGATGAACTCTGGTGTATCCCAGCCAATCCCGCCTCAGATCCAACTCCTTCTGCTTATCCCTAACAGGTGGCAGTTCTTTGCTGGCCTTTTTAGATTTTCCTGGTGGGAGCTAACTTCGTCCAGGCCTCTGAGTCCCCAGCTCACTGGAGACATGTGTTACCATCTTCTCACAATCCACTGGGAAGCTCTAACCAAGCCATGGGAGGGGCAGGCACTTCCCAAACACCCCCTCATGGGGGCTGGAAATCTAAGCATCCCTAGATCTCTCGCCAAAGAAATCCTTTTGACAAAATGTATCCTTCTCTCTAGTCACTTGAGAGAGACTATACCCTCCACAGTCGGGCCGTTAGCCTGTTCTCAGCCCAAGCTTCCACCATGACTCTTCTTCCATGGTAGGACCCCTCACCTGCCATCTGCCCCCAGCTACGCTCCTTCCCCAGGGTCCCCAAGCTCAGGAAATAAGGCTTCAGCATACTCAGCTGCTCAAACTGTATCTGGGTGTCTTTGCTGACCCTTGCAGTGTAACCCCAATGGGCCCTTTTGCTCTGGACTTGCCCATCTCACACCTCTCAACCTTGGCACCTGCTCCGTCCGCTGCCTCCTCTCCCCTCCAGCGCCTGGCGAATACTGCGACTCTCTGGCTGTCCAGGGTGGCTCTCGGTCTCCTGCCTGCAAATACAGCCTCAACTTTAAGGTCGTGCAAATGCTGCCCTCTCCAAGCTCTGCACAGGCTCTCTGGGTCCTATAGACCCGTGTTTCATTGGACAACACGTATGTGGGCATGCTGGAACTTACCCATTCATTTGCTGAGCACCTACTGCATGCCAGGCACTGTGCTAGGCACTCAGGATACAGTGGTAAAGAATCAATCACAACCCTGTATACACTCAGGAGCCCCACAGCATACATGTGGACACACACGCACACACATGCACGCACACACACACACACACACGCACATGCACACCGACATAAAGACCCCAGTTTACAACAGCTTTCCTAAGGGCTGAACTCCATGAGGCTCAAGTTCACAGTCAATATTTAACAATAAAATGTCCCTCTCAGCAGGGCTGGGTGGGAGGCCGGGGCGGGAAAAATCACTTGAGGTCAGGAGTTCGAGACCAGCCTGACCAACATGGAGAAACCCCGTCTTTACTAGAAATACAAAATTAGCTGGGCATGGTGGCATGTGCCTGTAATCCCAGCTACTTGGGAGGCTGAGACAGGAGAATTGTGTTAACCCTGGAGGCAGAAGTTGAGGTGAGCTGAGATGGCACCATTGCACTCCAGCCTGGGCAGCAAGAGCGAAACTCCATCTCAAAAAAATGTCCCTCTTGCTGCCTTCTCCCCTCCCCACGTGTGCTGCGCCAAAAACAGGCTAATGGCCTGCCTATGCTCAGGAGGCGGAAGGCAGAGACTGAGATGGGCATCTTACGTTTGGAATGTCCTCATTGAGTGCTAGTCCTAATGCCTGCTGCTTTGGGAATCCAGACTGACCACTTCCACTCTGGACCATGATAGAAATGGGAGACGCTGCTGACCATCACCCACCTCGCCTTCCTCCCCTTCCCCCAACCCGTCTAGGCTGGGGCAGCTCTCCTTCCAGGGCCTCGGTGCCTCCTCCAGGCAAGGCCTGCTGGGCTAATCCCAGGCCTGAGGTTTTGTCCTGACTGGGCCACCTTTGGAAAGTGTTGTGCCTGCCCCACTCCCTCCTAAGCAGAGTGGACAGAGGACATCATGTTCAGGGTGTCCCTGATTTATAGGACCCTGAACTTGTCACACGCTGGGGCTGCAGTCACCTTCCTCTGACTTCCAGAGGTGGTCATTGTGAGGTTGGAGGCTGGAGCCCCAACCTCTTGGGCCACTGGTGGCAACACGCCTCCACCTCTCCTCCTCCTTCCTTGGAAGACTGGCACCCATCCTCAGCGCTGGCCTCCATACCTCCTTCTCCAGGAAGCCCTCTAGATTTCTCTCCCCCTGCCTTCTATCTCACAGGAGTAACCCCAGCCCAGCCCTCTGAGACGTTAGTAGTATATTCACTTTTTTCCTCTCCAAGCTTTGCTCTAAGCCAGCATTTCTCAATCTGAATATAGACTGAGGTACTTTTTTTCTTTCTTTCTTTCTTTCTTTCTTTTCTTTTTTTTTTTTTTTTTGAGAGAGAATCTTACTCTGTCACCTGAGCTGGAGTGCAGTGGTGCGATCTCAGCTCACTGCAACCTCCGCCTACCGGGTTCAAGCGATTCTTCTGCCTCAGCCTCCCGAGTAGCTGGGACTATAGGCATGTGCCACCACGCCCGGCTAATTTTTGTATTTTTAGTAGAGACGGGGTTTCTCCATGTTGGCCAGGATGATCTCCATCTCTTGACTTCATGATCTGCCCACCTCGGCCTCCCAAAGTGCTGGGATTACAGGCGTGAGCCACCGCGCCCACCCAGGATGCTGAGTTTTGTTAGAGGTTGTATAGGAACGCCTACAACGGTGTGTCACACTCTGGGCTATGCTCAGTGCCTACACGCTAGACATCATTTAAAAACCTGACAGCTTTTCTAAGCCTGAACCTGTGCTAAATCACTTAGTCCTGGCCACGGCCCTATGTAGTTGAGACCATTATTACCTTCATTTCCCAGAGGAGGGACTAAAAAGAGAGGGCAGAGTCTGTATTTGAACCCATGGTCCAGGTGTTGGCACACAGGAGGCCCTCTCCAGAGAGGGTCACGGGAGAGCAAGGCCACCTCTGTCGTTGGGGCCGTGGTCTGGGGAGCTCCCTGAAGGCGGATCTGGAGGAGAAGCAGGAATTAGGTGGAAGTAAAGAGGAAGATTGTTCCAGGAAGCAGAGGAGCACAGCTCATTGATGATGGAGATATGGCAGAGAGGTTCAGGACACTAGGAGACTCCGGGGCCAGCAACGGCGTCCAAGGCATCGGGCAAACCAGTATGGAGCATGACCTGACCTGCAGCCCATGATGAATCCAGCAGGGCGTCTGTGCATTTGCAAGTGTGACCCACCCTGAGAAGGGAGGCTGGTAGCCACGAGGCTGAGACCCTGGCATGGGAGTCAGGGTGGCTGCGTCTAAACTTTCTGTGGTCACTCACTCACCCGGACCCTGGGCAAGTTACTTAACCTCACTGAGAACTCAGGTCTTAGAGTCATGGTGGGAATAGCTAAGATCATGTTTGCAAAGTGCTGAACACTTAATAAATTCGTACTGGTGTCTGTGTGGTTATGTGGCTCTGAGAATATTTCTATTCAGTTTCAAGATGAGGAGACGGAGGTCCAGAGGGGCCAGGGTGACTGGTCTAAGTTTCTCAGCCAGTAAGGGCTCCCAAGGCTGAGCAGGGATGTTTCCAGCACCCAAGTTACCCCAGGGGAAGGCAAGCACGTGTAGTTGTGGGACGGCAGATGCCCTCATTGCCTGGAAGACCCATGGGCCTCCCAGCTGCTCACCTCTGTATCCTCCTGCTCCCACACACTGCTGAAGGCTCCATGCAGCTAGACTCTGATTGGTCGGGACATTGGGTGTCTGCTCCCAGCTTGAAAGAGGAACCCTGGGTGGGGGCTGGTCTCTGGGACCCTTGAGAGACCTGTAGCTAAGCCCCCGCTCCTGGGATGTGATGGCCCTGGGAGAAGACAGCCTGAATTTCCCATTTGTAAACAGTGCAGCCGGGGAGGGGCAAGGCCCAGTGCCCAGTGCCTGGTGGTGGAAGATGGCAACAGTTCAGCAGCCAAGCAGAGGGGCGGGTGGGGATGAGTGATGGCTCTGCCTGTCAGCTGCGGACACAAGGGAAGCAGGCTGGAGTCTGTGGCTATTTCTCCTCTCTCCAGGGCATGTGACCTCCTCCTGTCCTCCTTGGCCAGCTCACACCATTACCCAGCGCTTGAGCTTCATGCCCAGCATAGGCGCCAGCCAGCTCCGAGAGTTAGGGGGCATTTTCCAGCAGTGCCCCCATTCTTTCTCCTCTCTACCTTCCAGCCTCTACCTGCCATACACAGAGCACAGAGGAAGTTTCAAAAATCCCACTCCCGCTTTTTTTTTTTTTTTTGAGACTGAGTTTCACTCTTGTTACCCAGGCTGGAGTGCAATGGCGCGATCTCGGCTCACCGCAACCTCCGCCTCCTGGGTTCAAGCAATTCTCCTGCCTCAGCCTCCTGAGTAGCTGGGATTACAGGCACGCACCACCATGCCCAGCTAATTTTTTGTATTTTTAGTAGAGACGGGGTTTCACCATGTTGACCAGGATGGTCTCGATCTCTCGACCTCGTGATCCACCCGCCTCGGCCTCCCAAAGTGCTGGGATTACAGGCTTGAGCCACCGCGCCCGGCTTTTTTTTTTTTTTTTTTTTAAGGAAAGTTACAGCCGTAGTGACAGAGTAAGAAGAGACCCTGCCTGAATTCAGCCAAACTTGGAGCTAAATCTTGTTTTGGTCACTTACTAGCTAAGTGACCTCCAGGTGGCCACTTCACCTCTCTGGAACCTCAGTTTTTTCAGCTGTAAAGTGAGGATAATCCCAACAACCCTAGTGTTTCCATAAGTGCTATATGGGTTGAGTGAGAGCATGCCATAGGGACCCAGAAATGTGTCATGCAAGAAAGAACGCTCTGAAATCAGCACATAATAGACCCTCTGTAAATATTTACTGATTAAATAGGAGGTGGAATCAAAAAGAAAGAAATTATCCCGACATCTGTGTCTTTTGTCTTTCTCTCCAGAAGCCCAAGGGAATTAGAAGCATTGGCTGGGGATGACAGAAGAACAGGGTGAGACAGAGCATAATTCTTGGGGAATGGAAGGCTGAGAACATGCTTAATGATGTCAGCTCCCGTGTGCAGAATACATTACACTCTCTTAAGTGATGCTGGTTCTCTCTGACATTAAGGCTTGTTTGAAAGGGTGATTCAGACACCAAGCCCATGAAGACAGACTTAAGGTTCTCATCTGATCTCTGTCTCTTACTGTTCAGCAGCCTTAGACCAGACTCCTGTCTCCTCTCAACCTCTGTTTTCTTAATCTATAAAGTGTGCATCCAGATGCCAACTTTCAGAGCTATTGTGAGGATTAAATGAGTCAGGAGAGTCATGCAATGTATGTCAAGTGTTCAGTGCTGGGCCTGATGTGCAACAGGCCTTCAGCAAATGGTAGCTGTCATTATGATGACCTATCCTTTCAGTTAGATATTGCTGTGTGATGAACTACCACCACCATTTATTTAGCTCATGATTCTGTGTCAGAAGTTTAGATTGGGCTCAGCTGGATGGTTCATCTGGTCTTCTCTTGCGTTTGAAGTTGGCTGCAGGTAGGTGGTGATTCTGCTTCTGGGGTAACTTGGCTGTCATCTGGGATAATGGGGTACTGACCCACTTGCCTTTCATGCTCTAGCAGACTAACTTGGCTTCTTCATGAGGCAGTGGCAGGGTTTTGAGAGTGAGAGAGACAGAGCGAGAGAAGAACTGAGGAGAATTGTGCAAAACTCCTTGAGACTCAGACTTAGAATTGACACACTGTGTCTTCCCTCACATTGGGGGGAGGAAGTCACATGACCATTGGCCAAAGGAAGTCACATGACCAGCCATCAGAGAGGTGCTAGCCACATAGGCATGTTTCAGAGAGCATAGATACAGGAAGGGGAATAACTATTTTTGCAAACAATGACCACATGCAACTAAGTCGGGGACATCTGAGACAGAACCAAGTCTCTCAACGCCCAGTGCCATGACTCCCACCCTAGCTGCTCATGCTGCCCTGTGACACTGGCAGGAAAGCTGGTTGCTCTCCCATGTGGCTTCCCCACTCCATTCTCCATTCCCCAGTCTGAGCCAGGCTGCCACCTTCACATTTCTTTGCTGAAGGTGATGGAAACCAGACTCCATATAGGACCAGGCACAGGCATCCCACACAATGGAGTCATGGGGGTCTGATGACTCGCATCCCCCATGGACTGACCCAGGATGGAGTCCCTGCCCCCTCAGTCCTCAGAGGAAGGAAATACACACAGCCCACCTGGACAAACTTTCCGCCCAGCTGTCTGCTAAATAAACTCACTGAGCAATCCCTGACGAGGCATTTTAGATCATCACAAGCTACAGATAGTTTCCCTTGGCCTCTTGGAAAAGATTTTCCTGCCCACATAGACAGGAGTCCCAGATCAGTTCCCCTTGTGGGTAGGGGGTGCCTGGTTCTCATTTGTATTCACACTGTGAATTGGCTTCCGTGCATCCTCTTAAACTCTGGGCCAGGCAGCCCATGGGACCAGATTCATTCCCCCATGTCCTGGTGGAGTGGCAGCCTCCACAGTGTCCCAGGACATCAAGAGGCAACAGCCAGTTTGGGGACCAGCTTGTCTTACCTGTGCACTTCCTGGCAGGTAGAGACAGCACCTTCATCACCTTTGTTCCCTCTCTGTCCCTGACACAGGGCTCTTTTTCTGCTGTTTTTTTCCCCTATGCCTCCTCCACACCCACCTTGGTGGGCCCCGATTCCTTCCACAATGTCTGACATAGAGTGGGTGCCCGATAAATCCTTATTGCATAGATCGATGGAGGAAAAGTTGGGTTTAACGGAACTTGTGCCCATTAGAAAAGGCCCATGCCTCTCTTCTTTTTATGAACCAGGGTCTTCATTCCCAATGGCCTTGAGAACTATTGGCAAGGACACAGAGTCACAGGCCCCAGGGGCCAATCCCAGTTTCTCCTGTAACTGTGGCTCTGGACCTGAAGGTGGATTTGTGAACCCGACGTGAATGACTCCTGGACTGTGTAGTAGGTCAGGGCTATAGCAGACAGCTCAGTGTTTCCAAGTTTTGGTTTCCACACTGTAAAGGGGTTGGGGGGAGCAAGCATGTCTACACTGTTGGGGGTGTCAGGGGGATGATGATTGGGAAGGAGACAGGGTGCCATGGCTGCTGGGCCCATGAGGCAGCCCTCGGTGGTGGCTGCCTGCAACCTCCTCTTGCTGCCCTGCTCCCTCTTTGCCTGCTGTGAGTCCCCCCTTACCCCAAAGGGTCAGCCCCGCTCGCCTTCCCAGCTCCCCTAGCTGGGGTCCTGCTCATAGCATCGTTCTCACTCCCACTGTCTGTTCCTCCCCTCTGTGGGCTCCCCTGGGTTTAGAGCCTGCCCCTCTGGGGAAGGGCCTTGATATAATTTGGCTCTGTGTCCCTACCCAAATCTCATCTTGTATTCCCGTAATTCCCATGTGTTGTGGGAGGGACCCAGTGGGAGGTGAGTGAGTCAAGGGGCGGTTTCTCCCATGCCATTCTCGTGGCAGTGAATACGTCTCAGGAGAGCTGATGGTTTTATGAGGGGAATCCCTTTCGCTTGGCTCTCATTCTTCTCTTGTCTGCCACCGTGTGAGGCGTGACTTTCACCTTCCTCCATGATTGTGAGGCCTCCCCAGCCATGGGGGACTGTGAGTCCCTTAAACCTCTGCTCAGTTTTGGGTATGTCTTTATCAGCAGCATGAAAATGGATTAATACAGGCCTCTCTCCTCCCATTTTCACCAGACCCCTACTTACCCACCAAGTGAGTTCCTCAACAGCTTCCCCATGGGAAGAATTCAGACACCACCCCAAGCACCTGAGTCCTCTATGAACCAGGACCAAGAGGACGGGCTGCTGCGATCACAGGGTCCCTGTCACCCTGGAAGCCCCAAGCTGGGCTCACCCAGGTGTGTGATGCAAGGGCAGAGGATGGAGCCCTCCACTCCTTCAGCTGCCACCAGCATCCCCTCCCACCCACACGGTGGCCCAAGAGGCTGCTGGGGACTCTCCAGCTCTCTCCCTCCACTCCTCACCTCGGCACAGCCCTTCTGCACTCCCAGCTGTTCCTGCCAGCCGCCCCTCTGCCCCCAGCATCCTGCAGGAAGCCCACTCCTGTCCCAGGGGCTACCGCTTGAGGCATCTGAGGTCACTGGGAAAGAGGGGCTTGGCTCTGGACCTGACATTCCCCCGGCTCAGAAGGCAGGTGCTGGGGAAATGATGTCAGAGGGGCAGCTGGGGGCCCGGAGCTCACAGCTCCAATGTCCCCTAAAGGCTCTCCTACTTGCTCACCTTCCCACTAGGCAAGAGGCTGAGCACAGGCTCTTACCTGCCCCAGCCCCAGCCCCAGCCCCGGCCCCTTGGGCCAATCAGCCATCCCTGCCCCAGAGGCACCAAGGCCCAAAGTCTTCCCATGGGCCTCCTTCCTGCTCAGAGAAGGTAGCCCCAGGGGACGGGAAATCCCACTTGAAGCTGGGGCCAGTCCTGGAATGGGCTGCTTGGGGAATGAGCTCATTGTGTACGTGACCGCATTTGGCTCCCACAACAGCACTGGGAGTGAGGAATGAGAGCACCCATTTTCCAGATGAGACTAACAGAGGTGAAGTCATGCAGCCTGTCACCTCCAGCAAGCAGCTGCTCTGATTCTATTTGATTTCAGTTTGGAAGGGGATTGCTAGAGCAATGGCTGATTCCTGCACTGTGGCTAGAGGGGACCGGGCTGAGCGATGAGTCCTTCCCCCCACTTTCCTGTTTGTTCCACGCGCTGTTCATTTTACTTCCTTCCACAGGATAGGGCCTTGGATGGGCCCCAGGGATCCCACAGCAACACGCGGCTTAGATTGTGCTGTCAGCAGTTGGCAGCGGGTTCTGGCATGTACCTCTGTACGTGTGGAGGGTGTGCCGGTGTGCATGTGTGTGCTGTATGTGCGCACACGTGTCCTGGTGCATCAGCTGTGTGCGAGCATCCCTACACTCATCAGAATGCAGGTGCTATGGGGGCAGGGGGTTTGTGTTTGTTCACTGCTGTTTCTAAGATCCTACAGCTGTGCTTCACAAATAGTCTGTGCCCATTAAGTATTCATGGGATGAAAGAAAGAAAGAAAGAAAGAATGAATGAATGAATGAATGAATGAACCTTAGCCCACAGTCTCTAAAGACCCCAAAGAACAGCCAGACATTTGGCCTGAGACAGCATGGCAACTTGAGTGTCTGTCCCTCTGCAAGCGAGGGGAGGTGACGGGAGTGCTGGCCCAGGAGATGCCTAGTGGCTAGTCCTCCAGCGTCACCAGTGCTACTCTCGGCCTGGGGGACTTGCTCACCTGGAAAACCTCAGGGCAGAGGCTGGAGGCAGCTCTGCTAGGAGACAGGACAGTGGTCAGTGGCAGAGGGGCTCTGCAGTATCGGCCTGGGAAGGCCAGGCAGGAAGACACTTGGCTTTCCCTGTTCACCACGGGCTACCTGCAGCTTAGTCTCAGGGGAGAAGAGCTGGGGTTCCTCCCAGCTGGGAATGGACTGAGCCTTCAGGGGCTTCAGGGCCTCTAGTGTGTGCATGTGAGACAGCGTGCCTGTATGTGTGTGCACATACACCAGGCTGCTAGTCAATACTCACCCAGCCAGCCATGCTAGTTATTATTAATAAAATGGTGAAATATTTCTACACCAGTTGAAAATCCCTCTCAGCCCAACCTCTCAGAGCCCCTGCACCTCCTGCGCCTCCACACATAAGGATCCTAGTCCAGCTCGGGCCTGACTTCCATTCCCATTGGTCAATGGCCATGCCAGTCAGTGCCCCCCAAAGTCCAGCTTCCTGAACACATCCTAAGCACTGCCTCTAACCTCCTATGGGAGCCCAGAGAGCAGCCCTCTGCCCGAGCCATGCTTCTGCCTGCCCCACGGAGCTGTGGGTGGGCACTGCCAAGGAGCACCCTTGTATCCTCCTGCACATGGTGCCCATATGCCAGTCCTCTGGGCCTGGTGGGGCTTTTAGCAGGAGAGTCAGAAGCCCACAGAGGGCCCAGGGAGGGCAGCTGGAAGGCATGGAAGCCCCAGATGAGCTTGGGACAGATGACTGGGGGCAGGGACCATTTCTGGTATTAGACATGGGTCTACACTCCCTCCCTCCCAAAACCTCGCAGGCTGGGGGTAAGTGGGGCGCTGAAACTGGGCTTCCCCGGAGGCCAAGATGAAGCGGTCAGCAGTCTCGGAGCTCACAGTGACCAAATTTCGCAAAACCAAGGGCCAGGGCCTCACAAACCACACGCGCTGGGGCTGCTGTGGGAAATCTGGGAGCGCAGAAGGCAGTAGAGCCGGGAGCGTGGTCTTTGAAGTCAGATACGTGGATTCAAATCCTGGCTCCAGCCCCTTTCAGCTGTGAGCTCTGGGCAGGATGGACGTGTCAGAGGAAGCTGCCCACCCCTTCGGTAACTGCTGAGTTTTCTCAGTCGCCTATTTTGCAGACAGTTTTGAGCCCACCCCCAGCCTGTCAGGCCCCAGGTCGCACAGGAAGATGGAGATGGAGCTGGATTCAGACTCAGGTCCCCTTGCTCCCAGTGAGAACGCATTTATGAAGACACTCCAACGGCTGCTACTCTTCCTGAGGGTGGAAGCCATGGGGGGCCAGGGAGGTCAGGCCAGGTGGAACCATCGACACTTCCCGCCCCTCCCTGCGTCCCAGAGGGAGGCAATCAAGGCCACAGAGGGACCCACAGCCAACCCCTGCTGACACCCGCTCAGCTGCAACATTTGCTGGGAGGTCAGCACATGGCCTGGGACAGACATTGCCCCAGGTCTGAGGTTCTTCCGGGATCAACACAGAAGTGTACAAATAGGCAGATTCCTTGTTCCCATCCCAGATCTGCGGTGTCAGTCCTTGAGCCCTGGAATCCGCATTTTCACAAGTGCGTCCACTGGAGTGGGACGCCGGCAGGTCCCAGGCTGGCGAGAAGGGGAGTAACCGCGGAACCTTTGCCTCTGCCGGGCTTCTCGGCTGAGCCTGCAGCGCCACCTGGTGGTCACCGCTGAAATATCACTCCTGCCGCTGCCCTGCCGGGCCGGCCCCACTACAGGGAGACAAGAGTTCTCCTGCCCACCTGCTCCTCCAGAAATGAGAGGAGAAGGTGCGGCAATTGCCCTCTGGGCTTCATGGCGCTGGGCAAGGGGTATGCTGGGGCTCAGTTGTTAGAGTCGTCGTTTTTTGTTTTTTGAGATGGAGTGTCACTCTGTTGTCCAGGCTAGAGATGGCACAATCTCGGCTCACTGCAACTTCCAACACCCGGGTTCAAGCAATTCTCCTGCCTCAGCCTCCCAAGTAGCTGGGATTACAGGCGTGCACCACCACGCCCGGCTAATTTTTCTATTTTTTTTTTTTTTTTTTTTTTTGAGATGGAGTTTCGCTCTTGTTAACCCAGGCTGGAGTGCAATGGCACGATCTCGGCTCACCGCAACCTCCGCCTCCTGGGTTCAGGCAATTCTCCTGCCTCAGCCTCCTGAGTAGCTGGGATTACAGGCACGCGCCACCATGCCCAGCTAATTTTTTGTATTTTTAGTAGAGACGGGGTTTCACCATGTTGACCAGGCTGGTCTCGATCTCTTGACCTCGTGATCCACCCGCCTCGGCCTCCCAAAGTGCTGGGATTACAGGCTTGAGCCACCGCGCCCGGCCATAATTTTTCTATTTTTAGGAGAGAGTTTCACCATGTTGGCCGGGTTGGTCTCAAATTCCTGATCTCAAATGATCCGCCTGCCTTGGCCTCCCAAAGTCTCACATTTCATCTTAAAAAGTCCCCTGAATTCTGCATATCTTGCTCCATCACATTTCTTCAGTATGAAAATGTTTCCTTCCACAAACCTTTGCAAAAACGGATGTTCCAGAAAGCGAGGCCAAGTTTATCCTGTGGCTTCCCTGCCCCCCATCACCAGCCCACTTTTGTGTACTTTCTGGGGGGACCCATACCCTAGTTTCAGAAGCAGGAACTGAAAGGTACACTCTATACCTCTCTTAGTGCCAAATCAAACTCCAGGCACCCCAGCATGCAGGAGGGCCCCTAAACTCCAGGCACCCCAGCATGCAGGCGGGGCCCTGAACTCCAGGCACCCCAGCATGCAGGCGGGCCCGAGAGCCTGGCCCATCACTGTCCTCAAGTTCTGGCTGCAGAGGTGGTCAGATGCCCGGGGGGAAGAGCAGAGCAGCTAAGGCCCAGCAGTCCCCAGCAGACCCAGCCACTCTGCTCACACCCTCTGCCCTGCATCCTTCCCTGCCCCAGGAAGCAGCAACCCTACCATTCCAGGCTACATCATTATAAATCCTCTTTAATAGTCTTAGAACTTGAGTATGTTTTACAGAACGAGACACACAGAGCCCCCTCCCCTCCCCACTCCCCTCTACAAGGCACAGCCTCACCACCCCACCCCAGGGGACAGAGGACAGCTTATCAAGAAAGGCCAGCCCACCTTCTCCCAGGAGAAGCCATCCTCATCCTCCTTACCCTTGGACAGCTCAGAACCCTGGAGAATACAGGGCCAGCTCTGTGTCATGTCCCCAAGGGTTCACCTGTCCCTAAGTAGCTCAGGGCCAAGCCAGATCCCCTTACCCAGGCAGAGCCCCTCCAGCCCAGCTCCCATAGGCCCTGTCCCCAGGGCATGGGACAGGCTGATCTGAGCTGTCTGGATGGGACTGAGTCAGGCCTGAGGAAGGGACACCACCCCTTGATAACAGATAAAACCCACCCTCTCCCACTGCCTTCAATACAATTGTGAAAAAACAAAGATACAAATGTCATTGTGGGAAATAAGTTGACCCACCCAGTAGGCAGTCTCCTGGCAGCGCAGGGTGCCTTATCTAATGCCCACCTCCCCAACTTTTAATACCTTTGCTCCTATACAATATACACACCCTGAGGGCAGGCAGAAGACCAGCCTGCCTGAACCAGGGACGCTGTGGGGAGCGTTTTTCTCTGAGTTGCTAAGAGAACCCTGCTGGGCAGTGAGCAGAGGAACCACAGAACAGCCAGGGCTCAAGGCTGGCAGCAGAAAGACCAGGAGAGCATGCCAGGCCCCAGAAAGCCCCCTGCTTTCAGTCAGGGCTGGCAAGGGGGTCCTGGTAGTGAGGTGGGAGGCAGGCCTGGAGGAGGAAGCCAGGGAGACCCTGGGGAGCCCTAGGTCGGGGGCCAGGGAGGGAGATGGGGACAGCCGCCTCAGTACTTGGGGACCTTGCTGTAGTCTTCAGAATGGACGTGCCGGCACAGGCAGATGGACAGGAGCATCCCCAGGATCTGTGGGGAGAGGCGGAGAGTCAGAGGGAGGCTGGGCTGTCCTGGCTGCAGACGCCCCAGCCTTCCCATCCAGGTTTAGATGGGGAGTAAGTGGATTCTCAACTTGAGCCTCACAACCACCCTGCGATGCAGGCAGCAGAGGGAGGCCCAGAGGGCTGTGACGGCTCATCTGAGGTCACACAGCCAGACAGTGCTCAGGCCAGAGGGTCTCTGGAAGCTGATGGGGTGCTGGTCCCCTCGACAACCACCTCCCCGAGGACATCAGCAGAACACAGACAACCCAGGAGGACCCGGGATGGGGGAGGGGGGCTCAGACCTCGATGACGGCCACGACCACGCACACGCCGAGGACGACACCCAGGTTCTCCTGCAGCCATGCCTGCACCTTCTCCATGCAGCCCTGCAAGGCGAGAACACGGTCACATCATCCCGTCCCGTCACGCAGATCCACCGAGAGCCCCCAGTCCCAGCCCGGAAGGCCCCCAAAGAGGGCTCTGCCTGTTCCTTTAACGAATACATTAACCAAGAAGTAGATGAAGGTACAAATGACAGGGGAATCAAGGGAAGGAACTGAACGGAGGAAGGAAGGGCTGAGCAGTAGCCCAGACGGCCCCCGATGCCCTCGGAGCCCAGCCCCCGATCCACAGACCCCCCAACTCCCCAGCACACCTCCTGGTACACAGGCCAGTCTTCAGGGTGGTTGCCGCTCTGGGTCCTGTTGCCAGGGGCCTCGCAGAAGCCCTTCCTCACTAAGCGGCTGTCCTCTCCTTCCTTGTCTTCGCAGGAACAGGGGTAGGTGACCTCAGGGCGATCCATGAGCTCCGCGTTGTCCGTCCAGTTGTAGAAGCTGGCCCAGCCGCAGCACTTCACCTGGGCAAGGCAGGGGACAGACTGCTTATGCTCACTGCCCACCCCAGGCAGGCTGCCCTCCTGGCAGAGGCCTCCCCAAGACAGAAGCTCAGATGTGCCACTTCCAGGCCCCTGATTCCAGGCAAACCATCATAAACTACAAGTACGGTAGAAAAATCAAAACCAGGACCAGCAAAAATACAAAGCAGAGCAGGAAGGAGTTCAAGTGGGAGGATCACAGGTATGCAGGGCACAGGGAGAGCCGCCGGCAGACAGCGCGCAGCATGGGGTTCAAAGTCAGGCTACTTGGTTAAACGCCGGCCCTGCCACCCACCTGCCAGCTGAGCAATGTCCCTTAAGGGACTAGACTCCGTTTCCTCATCTGTAAAATGGGGATAATTAATGTTCCTAACCCGCAGGGCTATCACCAGAACTAAATGTGACGAGGCAGGCAAAGTGCCCGGCGCAGGTCTGGAGAGCGCAGTAAGCCTAGGAAAGGCCCTTCTACTTTAGTGCAGGAGTTGAGATTTGCCTCTGAGCTTCCTGGTGAAAAGGAGAAAAAGTGAAAAGTGAAAAATCAATTCTGCCTTTTCTTTCTCTTTCTTTCTTTCTTTTTTTTTTTTTTTTTTTGAGATGGAGTTTCGCTCTTATTACCCAGGCTGGAGTGCAATGGAGTATCTCGGCTCACCGCAACCTCCGCCTCCTGGGATCAGGGAATTCTCCTGCCTCAGCCTCCTGAGTAGCTGGGATTACAGGCACGTGCCACCATGCCCAGCTAATTTTTTGTATTTTTAGTAGAGACGAGGTTTCCACATGTTGACCAGGATGGTCTCGATCTCTTGACCTCATGATCCACCCGCCTCAGCCTCCCAAAGTGCTGGGATTACAGGCTTGAGCCACCGCGCCCAGCCCTTTTTTTTTTTTTTTTTTTTTTTTTAAAGACAGAGTCTCGCTCTGTTGCCCAGGCTGGAGTTCAGTGGCGTGATCTCAGCTCACTGCAATCTCTGCCTCCTGGGTTCAAGTGATTGTCCTGCCTCAGTTTCCCAAGTAGCTGGGACTGCAGGCGTGTGCTACCACACCCGGCTAAATTTTTTGTATTTTTAGTAGAGATGGGGTTTCACTATGTTGGCCAGGCTGGTCTTTGACTCCTGACCTCAAGCGATCTGCCAGCCTCGGCTTCCCAAAGTGCTGGGATTACAGATGTGAACCACTGTGCCTGGCGGGTCAATTCTGCCATTTTAAAGGAGAAAATGCGCTAGTTCTAGAGAAAGGAAAGCCTTTCCGAGCTCTGTGTGCTCCAGGAGGCCTCTGTGCACTAATCTCCCCACAATGCTGGAGTTCCCAGGAGGATTCAGCGGGATAGCGCAGTGCCCTGCAGGGATTATTTCCTGACTGCTTCCTTCCAATCTCTGGGTGTCGCCCGACCAGCAGCCAGTGGCCAGCAGGGGGCGTGCCAGGCACATTCAGGAACGCTCAGCTCCAGGCAGTTGCTAATCCAGGTTTTATGGACATACATTCCAGCAGCTTGGCTGCCTCCTCTCACGAAGAAAAGGCTGGCACCTCAGGTCTGCAGGGCTAGGGGAGCCCACAGGCCATCCTGCACCAGAGCCAAATAAGGCAGGTCTCCTTGGCCCATCTACGGCAGAGCCTCCTTCCAAGCAGCCCCCTGTCCTGATCCTGGCTGTACCGGGTCCCGGGCAACACACGCCACCTCCACCTGTGTCTCCACAGATATGCAAAGTGACTTCACCACCAACAACAACAAATTACATAGTACACGCTGCCTAAGTGCTGCAGGCTTTAACAATGCATCTCACACAGCCTGGGCAGTAGCCCCTTCGGATGGATGAGAAGGCAGGCTCAGCAAACGTCTGGTGGCAGTGGCAGTGGTGGCAATCCAAGCCTGGGAGTCTCACTCACCACCAGCCCAGCAGCATGACAGCATTGGAATCATCTAGAACCAGCCAACGACTTTCCACGGTGGGATGCTCCCCACCTCCAAGAGATCCCAGTGTCCCTTGTCAGGTGGCACTGGCTTATGTCACTGGTGACATCCAGGCTTTGCTAACATTATCAAAGTCTCAGCAATTGTGGTCAAGCTACATCTGTGACCAAAACACCTCCCTGTGAGCACTGAGCCTTCCGGCTGCCACGGCCCCCCAACCTGATCTCCTCCGTCAGAGGCCAGAAAACATGGCTCTCCCCTTCCTCCACTCAGAAAATGGCCATGTCCATGTCTCCAAGGTGGAGTGTCCTGTCTGTAAACTCTCCTGGTGCCCCAGAGTCAGGCTCTCTCCTGCTGCCCCTGCCCCTTCCACCCCACAGCCCTCCCCTGAGGTGTCAACAGGCCCTAAGTGACTGCTGTGTGCTGCGCTCTCACAGGACTGCGGGACAGAGATGGCAGGTCCCAGCCAAGGGCACACACAGCATCTGGGACCACAAGAAAGGAAAGCCAGGTGGCCATCGTTTCACTGTTGACACAGGCTGGGAACCTGGTCAGTCTATCTGTCGGTCAGTCGGTCGGTCCACCCATCCGTCCGTCCATCTGTTCGTCCGTCTCATTTTAATGGAGGTGTAATACACATGAGCTAATGGGCACACATTCAGCCTGGTGCATTTTTACATACGTGCACGTCCTGGCGAAACCAGTATCAAGATTTGGCTGGAATACTCCTCTCACCCTAGAAGGCTCCCTCAGCACCTCCCCAGCCAGTGACCTTCCCAGAGGCAGTCTCCACGGGGACTTTCAGCATCTCAGCCTTGGCACCCAGTTCCCTAACACCCAGGGTGGAGCTCCCAATGCTCCCCAGTGTGGCTTGAGATAAGAGGGCTGACAGCTGCCCCCAGTCTCTCTGGCCACAAATGGAAGCACAGAGCTGTGAAGCTGCCTCTGAGTCTCTGGCCCCCCTCTGAGTAACTGGGGTGCCCTGTCCCCACAGAAACACATTCCCCTACAAACTCACTGTCAGGCATGCACACTGTAGATGCCCCTCCCAGATACGTGGGTGCACAGAGCCCCAAATGCAGAAATGCCCAGGCCAGAGAGCCCCCCGCCACCCCGCCCGTCTCACCTGAGCTTGCACGTAGTCCCAGGCATCCTGCAGGCTGTCCTCACGACTGCTGTTGTAGTCTCGAATGAGCTTGATCACGATGCCACCCATCTCCTGCTTCAGCTGCAGGGGGGAGGGCAAAGGCCAGGGTCAGATTTCCTGAAACCCCTGCCCACCTGTGGTCACTTCAACTGCCTCCCCTGTTCCCTTCAGCCAGCCTGGGACACGCTCATGGTTCCAAACACTTTCCTGGTGCTCCCAGTGCCAGCCACTCCTGCGCCACTGTCTCTTCTGCCCTTGCAGCAGCCCAGCCCCTGAAAACACCAGGATTCCCAGGTCACTGCTGAAACCCTGCGAGGGCCTCCCACCACCATGGCAGTGGGACTGCCAGTGTCCCCACTACAACCTAGGATGCCCTACGCCACTTGTCTCTGCTCCCCAGACCTTGCTTTCTCTGTTCTGCTTCCTCTGCTTCAACTGCGTGGATTTCCCTGCTCTCTCTGTGCCAGGCACACTCCTGCCTCGGGGCCTTTGCAACTCCCATTCCCACTGCCTGGAATGCTCTTCCCCAGACATTAACATGTCCCACCCTCTGCTTCCTTCAGGGCTCTGCTCCAATGTCACCTCCTCAGAAAGGCCTTCCCAGACTAATCTACAAAATATCAGCCCTTCCCCATCCCCTCTACCCCAACCAATCAACCACCCCTCCCCTGGCATCCCTTATCCCATGAGGGAAAGCATGCTGTATTTTTCTTTAGAGCTCTGATGTTACATGCTGATTGGTTTTCAGGGCTTATCATCTCTCTCTCCTAGCACATCCACTCCGTGGGGGCAGGGACCACATCTGGCACACTCACTTCAGGGCCCCCCGTGGCTGGCACTAAGCCTAGCGCAGAATAGGTGTGCTGTGTGTGTGAGTGCTGAATGCACACCTAACCACCACGCTCCACCAGGCACCAGAGCCAAACCCATGCAGCTTCTTGGTGAACCCTTATTCCTCCCACAGGGAAGCTTCAAGGAGAAGGAGGGACAGAGAAGAGAGCCCAGCTCAGTTGTCTTCTTTCAAGGACCTGAGTGCAGCCTCTCCAAACAGGGTCCCCAAGATGTCAGGGTAGATACCTAGAAAGGACCCCAAGACTGGGGGGCCTGGAACTTCAGCATCAACTATGTTGTCAAAAGATCCTCCCTCTATGCAGGCATGGTGGTGGGCACCTGTAATCCCAGCTATTCGGGAGGCTGAGGCAGGAGAATCACTTGAACACGGGAGGTGGAGGTTGCAGTGAGCCAAGATCGCACCACTGCATTCCAGCCCGGGCAACAGAGTGAGACTCTATCTCAAAAAAAAAAAACAAAACAGAAAAGATCCTCCCTCAACCCTTCCTAAGCCCTAAGCCAGCAGCACCAGCCAGCCAGAGTATGAGCTCAGTTGCCTTTCTGGGACCTGACTGCTTGCCCCAGAGCCCCACAAAATCTCACCTTTTTTTTTTTTTTTTTTTTTTTTTGAGACAGGGTCTCCCTGTCACCCAGGCTGGAGTTCAGTGGCAGGATCTCGGCTCACTGCCACCTCTGCCTCCTGGGGTTAAGCGATCCTCCCACTTCAACCTCCTATGTAGCTGGGGCTACAGGTGTGTGCCACCAAGCCCAGCTAATTTTTGTATTTTTAGTGGAGACAGGGTCTCACCATGTTGCCCTGGCTGGTCTCGAACTCCTGATCTCAAGTGATGTGCCCGGTTCGGCCTCCCAAAGTGCTGGGATTACAGGCCTGAGGCACATGGACCGGCCCAAATCTACATCTTGCTTATGCTGCTTCCTCCCCTGCTCAGGAATTCAGGGTCCCTCCTTGTGCTCTCCGCAGCACCTGCTCTCAGCTAACCCCACAGAGAAAACACTATCTTACAAAGCAGGGGGAGGGGTGTTTCCAAATAAGTCAGCTGGGCAAAGGGAAGAAAACCCAGAGCCAGCTAAGGGCAAGGCCTCCCTCGGCCATAAGCGGGCCTGGGTGGGAGGGGGGCCTCTGAGAGCCAGCCCCTGCCTGGCCCCACCTAGCCTCTCACACGGGCCTTGCCCAGAGGCCTTCTGGGGCACATGCAAGGGTGGGCTGGTCACAGCAGTGGGGAGCCCCAAGGCAAGGGCCCCTAGGGGGCAGGGACGCCAAGGAGAAGACCACATACCTTCCCACCTCAGGTCCTGAGAAGGAGGAGTTGGGAGAAATGGGACAAGTACTTCCAGATGTGGTTTCAGAGCCTGACTCCCAGGGAACCCTGTGGGTTGAGCTTCCTACAGCTCCCCACGGGCAGTTCTGGAACGAATGCTGTGCTCAGAGGACCCATAGCCTGCAGCCCTGGCTCACCCAACTCCCTTGGTTAAATGAAAGCTGGGAAACCAGCCTCCATGATGCTCCCTGCACTCCTCTCAATAAAGCTCTCAGCATGATACTTAAAAGAAAAAACCCGTATGCAGAGTTCTGCAATTTACAAAGCTTTCCAGCCGGTAATTAATCACAACACTTAACAGTGGCTTTTGTCAAATGTCTGTTGTGTACTGGGTGCTGTGGTAAGCATTATAAATGTATTATCTCAACTGAATCCTCACAGCGGACCTATGGGCAATGTATTCACCCCATTCCCTCATCATAGAGATGCAGAAAACAGGTCCAGAGAGGTTAATTAACTTGCCCAAGGTCACACAGGCTACATGTGGAAGAACTGAGGTTTGTATCCAGGCTTGACTGATTTCAGAACCCAGGTTTTTACCTATTAAGCTTTACTGGCACTTAAACCACATGGCCATACCCAGTTTTAACTAGGGCCAGAAAAAGCTAAGTGGTCTGCCTGAGTCACGTAGCTGGGGCTGCCTGCTGGCAGATCTGAGGTCTCTACCCTGACGTCTCAGCTGTACCTCTCAACCCTAGTGGGTGGTTGATCGCTGTGGTGTGGAAAGAAGGGGTTCCTCAGAAGCATCTGTTCGGAAAGCCATGCCTCCCACATCCTTCCCCACCTGCCCAGCATCCTCACGACATGTACTGAGGCTCTGTCTAGACCTCAGTGCGGCTGTTACAGCAGCCTGGACTTCCCTGTTCCTCTCTCAGCCCCCCTGAAATGAGAAGGTGATGGAGGCCGGGTGGTTTCCACCTAGATGGGTGGTTTCCATGGAAACATCACAACATCTTTCAGTCCAGAATGTGGTTGAAGGACACAGCTGGGCCACAGGGACCATGGCAGCAGGGGCTGGTTCAGCTTGGAGCTGATGCCCTGGGACCCCAGTGGAGGCCTGTGCTGGGAGTGCAGGGAGGTCACCCTGGCAATCAGGTAGCTACTGAGACAAAGAGCAGGAGGTAGCAGGAGCGGACATTCATGATCTCCCTCCATCCCACCAGGAACCACTCCATTGCTTCTGTCTGCCCTGCAGAAACCCACTGTCTCTTCTTGAACAAGTTCTGCTCCTTGGGGAATACCACTTCTATGTCTCCATGGAGCTGGGGAGGCCCCACCAGCCTTTTGCCCAGGCTGGAGTACAGCGTCGTGATCTCAGCTCACTGCAGCCTCCACATTCCTCAGGTGATCCTCCTGCCTCAGCCTCCCGAGTAGCTTGAATACAATTAAAGTTGTGCTCAAATGATTTCTGCCCACTTGTATGAGTTCACATCCTCCTCTTCTCCTGGCTACCCAAGTCCCAGCTAGGACCACAGGAACAAATCAAATCCCTCTCTGGAAGGCCACATGTCATCCAGCTACTTGAGACCAGACTACATCTCCAGAGTAACTTTCCAGGCTCCTGTGCCCAGCCCGGGGGGTGCTGTGCAGACCTCTCGCCATGCTCTTTAAGGTGTCAAATCGCCCCTAATAAGGAGGTTCCAATGCACGAATCGGACCCACATCTTCCTGTCCTCTCCGGGTTTCCCACAGGGGATGCTGCCAAACGCTTCACTAGAATACAGATACACTAGCCCGGAGGCTTCCTCCCAGTGCCCTGATAGGAAATGAGGACCCTTGGCTGTAAAGGGGCGGCCAGGGCATTTAGCCTGTGACCACCTACACCTGTCCTGCAAGCCTGGCTGCAAACCACATAACTCACTATCCTGGAATTCAGAGCCCGTGACTGGCACGTGCTCGAGAGACTGGACCGTGTCTCTCTATAACCGTTTTCCAGAGGGGCAGTCTGGACTCTCATTCTCTCAACAGGAAAGAGAAAGGTCCTCTCCCTATCCCAGGCTCTAGCTGCCCTTCCTCCCCAGGCCCCTCACAAGAGAACTCCAAGCCCGAGAACCAGGAAGTGCTAATCCAGCAAGCAGACAGCTCACAGAGAGCCACACTGTCCCCAGATAACAAGCAACCCATCTCGCCATCCGTGTGTCGCGAGTGAGGGTATGTGCGCACCAGCGATTTGGGGCTTTTGGGGTGACAGAGAGGACGACGAGAAGGAAGTCACAGTTCCCCTGAACGACATCTCTGGGGAGCTGTCTGGCCAGGTGCTGCCACTGTCACGGCTCCCACCTCTGGCTCCCAGCCAGGCCAAGTGAGCCCCTTCTGTGCCAGCGTCTTCTACTTGAGTCTGATGATTCTCAGAGCCTCAGGGGCCTGGCTAGCACAGGTACGGCAGGCCAACGGCACCCAGCTCAGCACCCACACACCACAGGAAAGGGCAACCTGCATTCGCTTCCTTCTCACCTCCTCCCCCCCCCCCCCCCGCCCCACTGTCTAGAGAGAACAAGTCAGAATCCTTGACTGCCTGCGCTGGGCATGGCCCAAGAGCTCGCCTGTGGATCAGAGGGGCTGGGTAACTTATCCAAAGCCACACAGCAATCAGCGGCAGAGCCCACACTAAGACACAGGGCCCCTGAATCCCACAGCTGGGCTCTGCCCACCAAACAGAGGCTGGATAAACAAGCAAATGAGGAAACAGCTGAAGGGATCTTGGGCCATGCCCAAATCCCGGTTCCCCTTGCCCTTGCTCTGGTGACGCTAAGGGCAGCAGGAGCAGCTGCCACCACTGGGCCCTTACCAGGCCCTCATGAAGTGAATAATGGGGGCAGCAGTAATAAGCACTGGTAATGATGCCAGCAACATCGCCTCGGGCCAGGCGCCGCATCATGCCCTTCCCCTACGCTGGTGCTCTTCCTCCGAAGCCCCTGCGGGCTCTGGCAGACAGGAACAGATTGCAGAAAGGGCCTGGAGGGGATAGGTCGCACCCCCGCGGCAGGGCCGGGGCAGCAGCCTGCAATCACTCCCGGTCCTATTTCCCCAGCGACACCCCATGGGGTAGCCTTGCTTCCCCTCAGGTTCGATCTTGCCACCAAATGAGTTGCAAATGCTACTTTTGGTTTCCGAGGTGTTCTCTGGATTTCTGAATTACAGAGAAGGGACGGGGGGCCTGCATTGTTACTAGTTTGATAAATGAGGAAACGGAGGCACAGGGAGGCTGAGTAGCCCGCTCAGGATGTCAAAGCAGTGGTTCCACGGCCGAAGCTCTTGGCCACCAGTCTGCATTTTTATCAAAGTGCCACAGTCTGTGTTCACTTCAACGTGGGTGGCAGGGCAGGGAGAAGCAGGTTTATTCTCAGCTTATAGAAGCAGAACCCCAGGCTCCACAGGTCACATGACATACCAAGGTCCCCAACTTCCCCACCCCTGCTCTGAGAACAGTGGCTGCGGGTGGCAGGGGCAGGAAACACAGAGGGGCTGCCTGGAGACCACAGCAGGTCACTCCCACCCACCCGTCTGGGAGCCCCATCTCCTTTCCAGAGGCCTTTCTTCCTTAGGCTCAAACAAGCCCCACACCCCGCCAAGCCCTGTCTGCCAGAATAAACACCATCAAGAGTGTGTTTAGTCTTCCACTGAGATTTACAACGCGTTGGGAAAGAAAAGAAATAAATCGTTCATTCCAACTCGGGTGATACAGTGGCACCAGAACTTCCTCGCAAAGCCAGAAAATTTCCCCCTGCCTTCCAGAAAAAGTGGTCGTGGGCTAAGGTGAGGGAGGGTGGGACTAGAGGGTGTGGGCTCTAGAGGGAAAAATGGGGCGGGGGTGCAAGCACAGAGCCTGGCGGGGGTCAGGAAATCCACATCTCCAAACAAGCCCGGCTCTGGGGCTGACAGGGCAGCTCTGAGGCTAAGCTTGTCATCGTCCGCCAAGCAGAGTTAACCAGCCCTCGGGAGGGCAGTGTGGGGTACAGGGAGGCATGGGCCTTGCGGTCCAAGGGATCAGGATGGAAATCCCCACTCTGATGCATCCAAGCTGTTTGTGTCAATGGCCAAAAGTCACTTTGCTTTCCCGGACCTCGGTGTCTTCAAATGGAAAATGTTTGTAAATTTCACACGTGTATTTCAGCTCGCATTTCTAGCTCAGCTCCTGGCATGTGGTTGGTGCCCACTCGGTGGGTGCTATCTTTATTACTGTGAGATGGTGAATCATTTGGGGTGAGAGGGTAGACTGCCCAAGACCCCTGCAGAGGCAACCGGCTTCTGAGTCATAGGAATCAGCTCACTGGGGCCTGCTTCTAATCCACCCTGATTATATCACTAACTGTGTCCTAAAGAAGCTCCAGTGCCATAAAGCAGAAATGAAGACCTGACCCCACATCCATTTTTCTGGGAAAGGAATTTCCCTCCCTTAACTGCTGGCTTCCGGTCTCATAGCCAAACAAGCTGCTTTTCATCTACAAAATCCACTATTTTCCACTTTCGCCTTGACTGCCAGGAAGCTCGGCGCCCAAGTTAGCCCTTAGCTACTAAGCGTATCTTGTCCTCTGGTTTCAGGAACAACTGCCTTCCTCTCTCTTGATACAGGTTCTGCTCTTGTTTTGACTTTAGCTACCCTGAGCCTATGTTGGGAGCCAGATCAAATTCTCCCGGAAAACGAGAATAATTTTTATTTATTTTATAAATAAAGTATGATTTCTTTGCTTAAATAAATAAGTAAAACAGATTCAGGCAGGAACTGCCACAGTGAAAATTTCATAGGCATGAACTCTGAAGCCAGGCTACCTGGGTTCCAGTCCTGGCTCTGCCACTTTACTAGCTGTGTGAACTTGGACAAGCTGCTTGACCTCTCTGGGCCCCAGCTTCCTCACCTGAAAATGGGGGTTACTGATGCCCACAATCTCACAGGATTGTTGCGAGGAATAATCAACGCAGTTCGTGTGAAGCGCTGAGCCCCAGGCTTGTTCTAAGTTCTACTAGGTGTTAGTTGTTGAGCTCAGCTTCCTTCCAAGAGGGATGTTGGACAACTTGACTTCCCAGTGGTAAAGTGCAGGAGCCCATCTGGCTGCCGGCTCTGCCACCCTCACTGTTGGACAAGAACTGGTGGCACTGGAAGCAGGGACCCCAGGGTCTGCTAGGCCACAGGCCACATGCAGCAGGGTCTGGGGATGGGTGAACTCAGGACTCAGAGTCAGGGTGCCTAGGCTGCTCGTACTCTTTCATCTGCTGGACGGAGATTCTCTCGCTACCTTGAGAGGGCCTCATGAGGATCAGCGAGAGGAGGAGTGGAACGTGGTCAACACTGTCCTTGGTATACGCTGTGCATGTACTCAAGTGCAGGGGTGGTGGGGGTTAGGGTCACTGTCATCAATGTGGTTATTGCTACTCATCTCGGAACATCTGTTTTTCCATCTGTCAACATAAAGCCCTGCAGAGCCATTGTAAGGACAACATGACGTATGGAAAGCTTCTGGAAGATACCATGTGCACACAGTAGGTGCTTCATATATAATAAGTGGATAACTGTGACTCACAACTGCTCACCCAGTAGCCATTCTCCGCTCCTTGTGGCTCTGTCTTTGGAATCTGACAGTTGGATACTCACATTCTCAGCCTCCTTTGCAACAAGGGGTGGCTTTGTAACTCAGTCTGGGGAAGTCTGTTGGATGCTTTTTCTTTTTTTTTGAGACGGGGTCTCACTCTGTTGCCCAGGCTCTGTTGCATGGCTTACTGTAGCCTCAACCTCCCGGCCTCAAGTGATCCTCCTGCCTCAGCCTCCTGAGTAGCTGGGACCACAGGTGTACACCACCATGCTCAGCATTTTAAAACATTTTTTCTAGAAATGGGGTCTCATCATGTTGCCCAGGCTGGTCTCAAAGTCATCCCCCCAAGTCTGCCTCCCTAAGCGTTGGTTACAGGCGTGAGCCACCTCACCCAGTCAGGGCTTGCTTTTCTGATAAAAGGGATGACCATGGCTGGCACTGCACGTTTCCCCATCTTCCAGCCACAGCAGCACAGACGCTGTGCCTGGTGCTATGGCAGCCGCCTTGGAACCATGAGGTAAGCGGCACGATGCAGGAAAGCCGTCCCAGCAAGGATGCTGAACAGCCAAAACCAGGGCCGCTGAGCTTCCAAACCAGACTTCCGGTTATGTCAACCACAGATGCCCTTCAAGTCTAAGTCTGATTTTCTATTTCTGAAAGCTAAACATCTCCCTTCTGACACCTCATTTGTTGGTGAGTGGCATAAGGATCGCTAAAGTATCTTAATAACAAGCGTGACATTTATTGAGTACTTATGGTGCTCTGTGATATGTGTTTCACTCAGATACTATCTCGAATAATCTTTGCAACCACTCCCAGTGTTCAGTTTTCTTATTGTCCCCATTTCACAGACGGTGGAGCAGACACATAGAGGCAAGCAGCTTGCCCAAGGCCAGGCAGCTAGAGAGCAGTGGATCAGGCTGAGATCCAGGCCCAGCAGCGACTGCCCACGCCTCCCGCCTTCTCCTCTAACACTCCCCCATTTGATCACGTGGAATAGCGTCCAGGAGGCCGTCCCTGACACCTACTGGGTCTGTCTGTGACAACTGGGGGGCTTTTTGTCCATCCCGCACACTCAAGTCAATCCCCCACGTGGCCGGTCCAGCCCAGTGAGGGGACAGGGAGGGAGAAGGAGCTTACCTTGCCCACGTTGAAGTAGAAGAGGGTCCCCGCCGTCACCTGGGCAATGAGGATCAGGAGAAGGAAGGCAAAGTACTGGGGACACAAAGCAGGCATAAAGTCAGCCCCGGGTTCCCTACCTGGTGTACCCAGCCCACACGCCGCGGCAGATGCTCTCCACCTGGAGTTACGGCCAGCGCAGTGCTCAGGCTCAGCTCGGCTGGATGAAAGGAAACGGGCAGGCAGCTGCGGAGGGACCCGTACTCACCAGGCCCAGCAGGCAGCGGACCTCGTTGACGGCACCGATGCAACCCAGGAAGCCCATGAGCACGGTGACTGCCCCCACGCCGATGAAGATGTAGGCGCCCATCTTGAGCGAGTTGGAGGAGGTTTCTAGGGGGAAGAGAGGCGCACTTACTCATAAGTACGACATCAGTGGGTCCAGCGGGTACAAACACCCGGCCTAACTGCCCAGGCCTGCTTCCCAATCCCCTCCTTGGAGCCCGGGTGTTGGGGTCAGCTGCATTCCCCTGATGGCTTTTCACTGTCCAAGAGGGAGCCAGCTCACTCCCTTGGAAGCTGCCATCCCCAGATGCGCCCCTCCCCCATGTCAAATTGCAATCTGTACCCCTCTTGAGCCCAACTCCCTTCTCAGCTTTATTTTTTTTCTTTGTAACACGACTCAGGATTGGACATTTAACTCCTGATCCAAACAGATCCCTCCTGCTCATTGTCTGCTCTGCCCCTCCACCGAGGACCAGAGCTGCATGATGGCAGAAGCTTCGCTTTATTCCCAGGGAACCCCCTCCCCGGGCCCGAACAGTGCCTCTCTCGGTGAGGTGCTGCACACAGTGAGTGTCTGCAGAACTGACAGAGGGGCTGGCTGGCTCTGCAGGGGCTGGGGATGTTAAGATTCCAGGTAGATTTTTAACCCGCCTTTCTTTTTGTCCATAGAGTAACAAACAGCAGCCTTTCTTGTCCACTCACTGTGCCTCGGGGCTTTCCACGCACCATCTCCAACTCTGACATTACCCTGCCTGGCAGGCACTAGCATGGCCATTTCACAGATGAGAAAACTGAGGCTCAGAAAGGTGCACAGGCAAGGGCCTACCACATTCTTTTCGCTGATGCACGGGGGCATGTATTGTGACAGGTGTGACTCATGTTCACTCAGCCAACAATTATTTACTGGGTGCCTACTTCATGCCAGGCACTGTGCCAACTGCTGGGGATACCGAAGAGAGACTGATGAGGTCTGACATTTGGTGATGGGAGTGGAGACAAAAAGTCCACAACACAGGTTTTCTGGTTGTGTTAGGTGCCATGAAGATACCAAAGCTGGCTAAGGGCAGAGACCTGCTGGGCAGGGAGAGGGTGGGGATGAGGAAGGCCGGCCTGAACCAGGGACGTGTGAGCCAAGACATGAATGTAAGAAGTCAGCCAAGGGAAAATCTGCAGGAAAAGCATTCCAGGTAGTGGGCACAGCAGGTGCAAAGGCCTGAGGAAGGAGTAAGTTTGGTGGATTTTTTTTTTTTTTTTTTTTTTTGAGACGGAGACTTGCTCCGCTGCCAGGCTGGAGTGCAGTGGCGTGACCTCAGCTCACTGCAACCTCCATCTCCTGAGTTCAAGTGATTTCCCTGCCTCAGCCTCCTGAGTAACTGGGACTACAGGTACATGTCACCATGCCTGGCTAACATTTTTGGATTTTAGTAGAAAGGGGGTTTCACCATGGCCAGGATGGTTTCAATCTCCTGACCTTGTGATCTGCCCATCTTGGCCTCCCAAAGTGCTGGGATTACAGGTGTTAGCCAAGGCCAAGCTTGGCGTATTTGAAGATCAGAAAGCAAAAAAATGGACCAGTGGGAGCGAGAGAGAAGCCTGGGAGGGGACGATGCGTAGGAGGCGCAGGGAGGGCCTGATGGCTAAGACCCTTTTTAGTGCCACCTGTGGACAGGTCCACCTTGGGAGGTGGAGGTCAAGAGTCCCACCAGGGCACTTGGCCAGTATTTCCTAAGATACCCAACTCATCACACAGGGTAAAGCTCATCTCTAGCTCACCAGCATGGATACTCTGTACCCCCAGGGCACGGGATACTGCTGGAGGGGCAGGGTGTAGGCGGCTCCCGCCACAGCCCCAGGCACTCTGGAAGGCTGGGCATGGTCTCCAGAAGGGCAGAGAGCACTGTGCATCTGAGGAGGCTCTTAGGGCTGCAGATGCCCACGTCTGTTACAACCCGACCGAGACACTCCCAAGGACCTGTGTTTTTAACCTGCTCCCTAAGGACTGAAGCACAGCCAGGGCCAACCCCTGACTATCAGCAGAAAGAATACAGGACCGGGGCTGGCCATGACTCCCTGGGGACCCCAGAGAGGCCTCCTTAAAGGAACATTTGTTCCTTTAAGGAATAACTACCAAGCTGGATGGTGGGAGGGAGTCTGTGGGATTCAACTCCACTTCCTGGTCACAGACAGAATGTTCTGGAGCTCAGGAAGAGCCCTGGCCAATCCACCCTACTCCCAGGCTCCCCCCACCCAGTTCCTCGCAGGAGTCCCTCGGCTTCCTGAGGGTGAGCGTAGGGACCTCCTGGCACCGAGCCCCAGCCATCGGCGTGGGCAGGGAGAGGCTGTCAATACCAGTTTTCCTAAACTTCCTGGGTGTGACTTCCAACAATTCCTCCCAGTGACTACTCCCAGAAAAAAGAAACTGGCATTGCCCCGACCGCCGCTGTGTGCCAGCCCTGAACAAGGCCCTTTATCCAAAGCACCCCGCTTAATTTCAGCAATGGCCCTCTGCGGCTGTGCTCACATCCTGATAGGTCTGCAAGGACCCTGCGGCTCAGAGAGGCTGGCAGGCTGCAAGGCGCCTGGCAGGCAAGGCCCAGGGCTGAGACCCCAACTCAGATCCTTCCCCCAGGAGATCAGAACTGTGAGGTCTCTGAATCTCAGGATATTTCATTGACATCATTTCCTGTCCTCACCCAGGATCCCAGGCCTACCCCAAATCTGAGCAACCTGACATAGGAAGCAGGCGAGGGTATGTTCCGGGGTAGGCCATCCACAGTGCATGGCACACACACACAAACTCTATACTTTAGTCTTCCTGGGCCTAGAAGGGACCGGGAATGTGGAAAGAAAGTCACCCAAACACAACCGAGGAATCACAGGAAGCAGATTCGAATCCCAGCTCTGTTGCAACACACTCTGGCCTTGTGCAAGCCATTTTCTATTTCCTTCTCTGTCAAATGGGCCTAAACCTGCTTCTTGAAGATGGCAAAAGGATTAAACTGTATCACAAAATTTCGTTAACAATCACTTATGTGGGGTTTTTCACCAGGGGCTGTCCTAAACTCTTTTCAAATAAAAGTGAGAGGCTCGTTTCATTTCTCACAATAACCACAGAAAGTGCATTCTATTACGATCCTCATTTTATAGATGGAGGAGGTACAGAGAGGTCAAGCAATGTGCTGAGGGTCACACAGCTAGTGGACAGCACAGCTGTGAATCGAACCCCAGCAGTCAGGCTCCAGTCTGCTCTTCGCTGCGGAGTGCTTCCTCTTACTAAGGTGCTAATCAGTGGCACATGACTGCAGAGCCATGTGGTGGTCCAGGAGTTCAAGGCACAGGCTTAGAATCTAGGCCACCTGGTCTACAGCCAGCTCCCCTACCTGGTTGCTGTGTGCCCTTGAACAAGTTACTGCACCTCTCTGTGCTTCAATTTCCTCCTCTGTAAAATGATAGGAATGCCCAGCCCATGGACTCAGAGCAGGGATTCAACTCAGCAGGGAAAGAGCTGTCCCTAGTTCTGCCCCTCACGTGCTCCGTGACTCTTAGCAAGTCATTTCTCCCCATCCCCGGCCTCAGTTTACACAAGTGCCTAGTGACAGGCTAGAGGATCAGTGTTTCTGAACCCTGGCTGTCTGGGGAATCTACCAGGGGAAACTTTTTAGAAAACACCAGTTCTCAGGCTCCCACCCACACCAACGGAGTCAGGTCCCTCAGGGCGGGTGGGGCTCAGGTAGAAGCATCTGGAAAATGCACCCCCATACGCTAGGTCTTTAAGGTCTGGTCAGCTTGAGATTCTCAGACCCGTGTTAACAAGGAGGCCAGAGCTGCAGCAGGAAGCGCTCCCCACCCAGTGGGCTCACCCCCACTGCACCGTCCTGGGGCAGGGCACAGAGGGCAGAAATGTGGGTGAGCAGGCTGGGCCTCTAGACTTTGCCCTGGGGTGCAGTGCCTGCTGGGTTGCGCTGTGACTCAGGAAATGGAGAGCTGGGCCTAATGGGGCCGAGGAGGGTGTGTCACAGGTCGAGAGAGAGTGCAGAGCATGAGCTGCCCACCCTCCCTAACCCCACAACGGAGGGTGAAAGGGGCGAGACCGATAACTCCGGGGTGCATCAGATGTGGCTAGAGTGTGGAGCATCCTGGCCTTCCAGCTCCTGGAGGGGAGGCCTAGTCCCTGGGGTCAGGGGGACAGATGTGGCTCCTCCATCGTCACAACCTAGCCAGGTTCCGCTTTATGTAAATCAAGCAGCTGCCATGGGCCATATTCCAAACCAGCTGCCTCGAGCAGCTGCTGGGAGAAGTGAGCCAGGGCCACACTCAGCGAGGGGAGTGGCATGGCTGTGCCCTGGGGGTCTCCAGTGTGCCTCCCTCCCACCACAGGGAGCTCCCCACCGCCCCCCACCCAGGTCATGGTGGCAGGCCCTAAGGGCTTCCTGGAGGAGGCTGAGTAGGGCGAAAGGGCTCTTCTCTCTGTAGAAATGCCTTGGGCTCCTTTCTTTCTGCCTCTAAAGAGTGACCGAAGGGGTTTCCACACTGTGGCTCACCCTGCCATGTGCTGCATTTAGGACCAAAGCCCCTGGAGTCGGAGGCCTATACCTCCCATTTAGAAGCTGTGTGAACTTCAGCAATGACAACCTCTCTGAGCCTCTGTTTCTTCATTGGTGAGGCGGGAATAGAGTAGTATCTACCTCACAGGGCTGTGGTGGGCTTAATAGTTTATCGGGCTAGGCGTGGTGGTTCATGCCTGTAATCTCAGCACTTTGGGAGGCAGAGGCGGACAGATCACCTGAGGTCAGGAGTTCGAGACCAGCCTGACCAACATGGCGAAACCCTGTCTCTACTGAAAATACAAAAGTAGCCAGGCGTGGCGGTGCACGCCTGTAATCCCAGCTACTTGGGAGGCTGATGCAGGAGAACTGCTTGAACCCTGGAAGCAGAGGCTGAGGTGAGCCAAGCTTGTGCCATTGCACTCCAGCCTGGGCAACAAGAGAGAAACTCTGTATCAAAAAAAAAAAAAAGAAAAGAAAAGAAAGCGGTTTATTGGTGCAAACTACTGGGCACATGACAAGCATGATACCTGGTGGCTGTGCCTGGAACCTTTCTGCCCGTGCACACCCTGACCCACCTAGTTGCTGCCGGGCTCACAGTGAAGGACCACTCACGGCGGCTGCTTCACCAGCCTCTAACAGTCTATCTTTCCTACATCTCTGTGAAATGGGAGGAACTGCTGCCCACATTCTGCTGAGCGGGCAAATGAAGGGACAGAGAATATAAGAGGCTTTCCCAAGGTCAGGGCTGAGGGAAGGGGCCAGGAAGGGAAAACAAGCCTCCCTCATCCCCCAGTGTTCCCCAGACAATGGCAGTTTTGTTTGGGGAAGAAGAGAAAATTCCTTTTGGAAACCCCTGCAGAGGGAGCCATGGGCAGTGGTCGGCAGCGGGACCTGGCCGCATCCCTGAGGTCAGCTGGAAAAGCAGCAGGCATTGAAGCCGAGGCACTTGTGGGAGCAGCTGTGCCGGTCTCGAGGGGGCCGGGTTCCGGGGAAGCTGAGCGGTCCTTACGAAGGACAGAGATGAAACTCGTCTTGTCGGCCAGGATCCACACCCCGAAGCCCAGGATCACTGCACCCAGGATCTGGAAGGAGAAAGGAACAGTTAATGGGAAGCCAAGAGCAGATGGGCTGAGAGCCCTCCCCCTGCCAGCTGTCCCTGCAACCCAAGTCAGGGTGGGGTGGGCAGGACAGGGGGCCACAGAGGGCATCAGCTCCACCCTTCTCCAGCCTAGGGATATGCAGATGGCCTTGGGGATGTCCCAAAGCCCAGCAAGCCAGACAGGAGGGAGTCCCTGGGCAGGGAGTCCCTCTTGCCCCCCAGCTCGCCCCTCTGCCACATGTGCCTCAACCGAGCCTCCTGGTGCAGCCTCCTGCCAGGGGCACCCTTCCTGCTGCATCTCCCAGCCCTCTTCTCAGCTCATCCCCTCCACCCACCCAGTTCAGGGCCCAGGAGCTTCCCAAACAAGTCATGCTCTGAGGAATACCCTCCGTGGACTTGAACATCAAAGTCTAACTCATCCCAGATCTAAGCAATGGGGCCACCTACCACAGGAGCCTTCCCTGACCCCCTCAGGCAGATTTAGGTACCCCCATTCTGTGGCAACCACTTAACACTCATTCCCGCTGGGTCTAACTGCTGTGATGGTTTCTCTGGCTAGACTGTGAGCTCCCTGAGGGCAGGGCTGGTTGGAGGTGGCTCAGCATCCCCAGCAGCTCTATAACACTGGGCACTAAGTGCTGGGGGAATCAATGAGCTCGTGAACCAAATTGCAAATGCAGGATTTGAAAGGAAAATGAAGGTTGGGTGAGGTGGCTCAGGCCTGTAATCCCAGCACTTTGGGAGGCCCAGGCAGGCAGATCACTTGAGCCCAGGAGTTGGAGACCAGCCTGGCCAACATAGTGAGACCTTGACTCTACCAAAAATTTCAAAAATTAGCCAATGTGGTGGTGCATGCCTGTAGTCCCACCTACTGGGGAAGCTGAGGAGAGAGGATCACTTGACCCCAGGGAAGTCAAGGCTGCAGTGAACTGTTTATGAGATTGTACTCCAGCCTCAGTGACAGGGCAAGACCCCTGTCCCTACCCTACAAGAAAGAAAAAAAAAAATAATGAATGAGGGGTTACAAACAAGGACCCCAAGCCCAGGGATTCCCTGCCTCTCTCCCATCTCCCAGGGCTGAGCTCATCTCCCCAGGTGGTGCCCCAGATCCACCAACCCACAAAGCTGGCTAAGGCTGGGGAAGTGCTGTCGCCTGGGTAAAGACGCAGGTTCCCTTTGGAGGCGGGGGTGGCCCTGTGTCAGCCCACAAGGCTGGCCATTACCTGGGGCCTGAGCTGGGCCCACCTGGTGGATGACCCATCTTGAAACTCCCACCTGTATCACCAGCCCCAGATTTCCACCTCAGCCATCATCCCATAATCTCAGGTCTGAGGTCAGCAGCTGCCATAGAGTCCTGAGCCAGGAGCTGGCCTGGGCCCAAGGTCTCCATCAGCCTCATTCTATCATTATCAAAGATAAGAGCCCTGACCAGCCCAAGGCAGGAGGCACCTTGCCTCAGGGGTAACAGAGGAAGGGGCACTAAAAACTCAGGAATTAAGATAAATAATATTTTGCAGCAATACTTTAAAAAGAAAATTAATGGCTGGGTGCAGTGATTCACACCTGTAATCCCAACACTTTGGGAAGCCAAGGTGGGTGGATCACCTGAGGTCAGGAGTTCAAGACCAGCCTGGCCAACATGGTGAAACCCCGTCTCTACCAAAAATACAAAAAATTAGCTGAGTGTGGTGGTGGGTGCCTGTAACCCCAGATCCCCAGGAGGCTGAGGCAGGAGAATCACTTGAACTCAGGAAGCGGAGGTTGCAGTGAGCTGAGGCTGTGCACTCCAGCCTGGGCAACAAGAGTGAGACTGTCGCAAAAAAATAAATAAATAAATAAATAAGTTCTCAAATCCATGATAAATGAACTATTAAACTGTGAAATAAAATGTTGACAGCGCCGGGCGTGGTGGCTCAAGCCTGTAATCCCAGCACTTTGGGAGGCCGAGGTGGGTGGATCACAAGGTCAAGAGATCAAGACCATCCTGGTCAACATGATGAAACCTCGTCTCTACTAAAGATACAAAAAATTAGCTGGGCATGGTGGCACGTGCCTGTAATCCCAGCTACTCAGGAGGCCGAGACAGGAGAATTGCCTGAACCTCGGAGGTGGAGGTTGCAGTGAGCCGAGATCGCGTCATTGCACTCCAGCCTGGGTGACAAGAGCGAAACTCCATCTCAAAAAAAAAAAAAAAAAAAAAAAAAAAAAAAGAATGTTGACAGCATCAGTATTATCGACAACTCCTTTTGCCCCAGGGCCCAGGTGGCTCAGTGGGCGGGGGCTGCCTCTCTCTCCTTACCCTTGAACTTGCTTCCTTAGACCACTGTGGCTGGTGGCTACAACCGCAAAGGCACGGTGACCACCCCACACCTACCCCCAGTGTCTCCCACCAGAATCATCACGGAGGTCCTATCTGCCCTCTCCTCTCTCCCAGTGAGATGGGCTTCATAATTGTCCTCATTTTGTACACAGGGAATTTTACAGGAGGCCTTGATTTTATCCATTAGGGACTGGAAGCCAAACAGTGGCAGGTGCTCTGTAGGGATATTTGGGATCTGTCCTTGGTCTTCCCCAAGAAAGCCAGTCTCTGGGGACAGAAAGGCCCCTGAGACACCAGGGAGGAGAAGGGCCTGCTGGAAGGTGGGTCCCCTGCACAGCTGGGGGAAAGTGGGGCTGTCCAGGATCTGGGAGTTTGGTTCCCCAAGACTCCTGCACCCCTTCCCAGACCACCACCACCCCACAGGACAGCGAGGCAGAGGCCAGTGCCCAGGCCCACCTCTGCTCCCTCTGCATCTCAGACCCACGTGGGCAGAGCCCCTGCTCCATTCCCTCCCACATTCACAGCATGGGACAGGAGGGAGGACAGCTCCCACCAAGAGGGAGTGGCAGGCAGGGCAGAAAATCTCCTCTGGGCACACATAATCCCAAGTAGATCCAAACCCCACACTACTCAGCTGCCTCCTCAGCTCACCAAGAGGAACCCAGACAGCAAAGTCCCCATGGCCACCCTTTCAGTTCCTCTGCAGGTCCGACGACCCCAGCCTGATGGTCAGGTGTGGCTGGACCAGCCACGGGGCCGTGGCACAGGCAGGAAGGAGGCTGGGCAGCCTACCAGAATGGTAAGACACCATGGCACCCCCTTTTTCTCTGTGAACCAAGGCTGGGGCTGCGGGCATGCCCCATGTTAATCACTCTGCGGCCCTTCTCCAGTCCCCAGATGGGACTCAGCCAGGAGCCGGAACCCTCAGGGCAGCGAGCATCCCTCCCCAGCAGAGCCACAGCACCAGTGCCTCTGCATTTCTTTGGACCTGAGAAAAGTGGCCATTTGCTGGGGAGTCTGGACTCCAGCGGGAGCACAGGCAAAGATGTACACCTGCGCATGCGCGCAGGTGCGAGCACGCACGGCAGCCACAAGGGTTTTTCCAAATCACAAATCCAACCACCCGACCCCTCCCAACATGCATAAATCAAAGAGGCAGGCCAGCCTGGTCTGTGCCTGGGGAGGTGCACTCTGCCTCAACCCCTTGACCCCCTCCTCAAAGCCACACCCAGAACCCCAGGAAGCCTTTGCTGACCTCCCCCACCAGGCCAAGAGCCTCATCTGCTTTCCCAGGAGCCTATCTCTTCCTAGCACCCCAACAACCACAATTTTCCATGCACGTGAGTAGTTGTTTGTTGGAGGCCCACTGCTCCCTAGGACACAAGCTCAGGATGTATAGCCGTCAGGGAGGGCTCTTCCGTCCTGAACATCTGAAAATACTGAGTGTTAGATACACGTTTGCTGAGGAGTAAACGAGCCTGCTCTGCCTCCCCCAGCCTTCCGCTTTCCCTCTCACCCTCCTGTCACACAGGCTCCCCCTCTCCCGCTCCAGCATCCTGATGGGTCCTCCTGGGCCCTGGCACGTGGACACCTGACTCTGCCAGCCCCCTGGAGGAGCCAATCGAAGGCCAAACCTTGGCCGGAGAGCAGCTTTTCCAGTCCCTGGTTCCATAGGGCAGCCCAGGAGCAGAACAGAAAGGGACACCCTGGCCAACCCCACCAACCCCACTCCCTTTGTCTACTAGGATCTCCCCACCCCCTGACTGCATGGAGGAAGGTTTTCATAGCCCCGAAACTCAAGCTCCTTGTGACCTCCTAGGCTAGATCCCAGGCCCCTCTCTCCAGTCTCGAAAGCCCCCAGGGATAGAGCTACAGCGCTCCTCTCTTCCCCACCCCCCGGGGCCTGGCCTGTTGGCCTTTATGCTGAGTCTCAGCCCAGACAAGTGCTTGCCAGGAAAGCTTGCCTTTGCCGGCATGGGCAGCTGTTTCCCAAAGTCCTAGGGCAGCCAGGAGAGACCTGACCACCAAGCTGGGGAAGCCCAGCCCGGCCTGGGGTGGGTTCCAGTGCTGGCTGCCGTGAGCAGAGGAACAAGCCACAGTGGGGCCTCATAGGGTCCTCCAGGAGGCAGCCAGGGTGGACAAAAGCAGCCGTGTGCCAGGGCTGCTAGTGTGAGCACAGGCGTGTGTGCACACGTGTGTGGGTGCGAGGAGCACACGTGTACATATCTGTGCCTTGGGTTAAAGTTAGGAAGGGGAATTTTTAAAGTTTTTTTTTGTAGAGAAACAGGGTCTTGCTATGTTGCCTGAGCTGTTCTCGAACTCCTGGCCTCAAACGATCCTCCTGTAATCCCAAAGCACTGAGATTACAGGCATGAGCTGCCATATCTGGCCTGAAGGGGAATTTGAATGATTCTTTTTTATTTCCCAAACTTCCCATGAACTATGTAACTTGTAATGTAAACCCCCCCTCCCCAAACAAGTAATTCATAACCATAGAAAATTTGGAAAATACAGAGATGCATAAAGAATAAAATCAAAGTTCCCAGGAACCCCAAAGTTAACATTCAGAGGGATTTTCTTCTCCTCTCAAAAATGCTCACTTTTTATGAATAGGTACATTAAAAAATTTGGATCATAATAAACATCCTACTGTACGATCCTATTTTTTTTTAACAGTATAGGGTAAACGATCAACATAGAGAAGCCAGTGCCCCCAACACTATTCCAGAGCTATGAAGACCTCTCCAGGGCCCTGCTTTCCCCACGACACACTCACACTCACACACACCCCATCATCCCGGCAACTCCAAGGCAAGAGGCGTCCATGCCAGGCCAGAGAGGAAAACCAAGGCCCCAGGAAAACCAGCAGTCAATGTCCACAGAGCTGACATCTGGATAGCCCGTGGGTTGGGGACTCAGTGAGGCCTGCTGGGGTGGTTCTGGGGAAGGAGGTATGTGCCCTTCGCTGGCCCCCTCTTGCTCACCCTGTGAGAGCTCAGGGAGATCCCTCCCCACAACAGGGACGGGGTGTCATAGGGGCAACTGGGGCCTGGTACTGTCACAGGTCACTTTTTGTAGATTAAACAGGGTCTTGCTATGTTGCCCAAGCTGTTCTCGAATTCCTGGCCTCAAACAATCCTCCGGTAATCCCAAAGCACACGGGCAGGGTGGGGGCCAGGATACGACTAGGGAGATGCTAAGAGGCTTCTTCCAGCAGCTCCTGCTGTGGAGTTAGGGGGATGCCCAGGGGCTCTCCTCATCCTCCCTATACCCATTTACAGCCCTGGCCAGCCCAGGCTTCCGATGCTCTAGGAGAGGGGAAGGCCGGGTCAGGATTCTAAAGCTTTGTCAAAGGACCAACTGGGAATGCCAGGGAATCTCCTCACCACCCCCACCAGTTTCCATTGAGACAGTTCCCAATTCCCGGCCTGGTCAACACTGGAAGGGCTCAGGCTGGGAAGCCCCTGGGAGGAGAATCTCTCGGAGGCAGTCAGGATGGTACGGGACAGTCAGGGTGGCATGGGACATACTTACAAAGAAGATCAAGTTGAAGAGGAAGAGAAAGTATTTGGTGACTTTGATACAGGCTGAGCCCATCCTGCCAGTCCTGGAACTCCCTGGGGGAAGACAGAAGGCAGGCAGGCCAGTGAGGGGATCATCTCGGTTTGCCCTTGCAGCAGCCCCAGGAGGTGAGTTCTAGCCCTGCCCCTACTTTACAGGACACAGACGCCCAGAGAGATTAGACAACTAGCCCAAAGCCACACAGCTAGGAAGTGAGGTCCCATGAGCAGTCTCATGGGCCAGGTACTGTTGCTTGGCAGTTCGGATCTGGGTCAGACACTGCCCTGGAGCTGTGGCTTCCAGGAGCAAAATGATAGAGGGAGACCCTCGCTCCGCACCTCCATGACCCAGGCTCTGAAACTTGCACGGATGGACCCTGGCTGAAGTCAGGGGGCCAGGAAGTTAGTGATGCATTGACAGATGCCGAGGTGAGAGCTGTGCTGGTCCCACAGACTCCCTCTGGGACTAGGGGCTGGGAGCTGTGGGGGCTGCCAAGGTGAGAAGGGGAATTCTGGCCTCAGAAAATGGGCTGAGTGCCCCGGCTTCTTATTACAGAGGCAATAAACATGCACTGTAGAACGCCCAACAAAAACAGAAAACCAGAAATCAAACAAAATGTAGCACACCCCAGAGACTAAAAATTGTCATCACTTTAGAAGCCATAATTTGTATGTACGTGTGTTTGTGTGTGCGTATAACAAACGGTTCTAAACAAAATTGGGCTCATTCTGTACAGCGTTTTGCAGTCTTTTTTCATTCTACAATCTTCACTCTCTGTGTGCTGATAAAATGCTCTCGTACAACATAGCTTCACATGTTACATAGGATTCCATCCTATTTGCCAGTACTTATTAACATTTTGGGGCTCACAGAGTCCCCCAGAAAATTCATGTGTAATCAGCATTTTGCGATGCTAATAATTTCTGGGAGTTCATGGGCCTCAACCCATTCAGGAACCCCAGAGGCCCCAGGTTAAAGTCCCAGAGGTGCCATCCCATAAAGCATTTCACCGACACTGTAAGATCGGATACACAGGTTGTTTCCAAGTTTTCAGTCTCCCCAGTGACACAAGCTGTCCTTCTGAAATGACACAAATCATGCTTGAGCACGCTGTGTCCCTCCACTCCAAAAGACCCCAGGCGAGGGGAGGACCCCGGGAGGAAGAAGCTGGAAGCTGACTGCCTCACCCTGACTCTGAGGCCAGAACATCTAGGAGTGCCCACCGCCAGCCTTCAGGCCCTGTGGGGCCAAGGGAGCCAGCACCGCCGGGCAGCTGGGGCCTGGACAGCTGGCCTGGGACAGCTGCATGGGCAAAGCTGGGCTGGGGGGTGGCGGGGAAGGCACCAGGCCCACTTGTGTTTCCCTGCCTTATGGAGGGGGAAGGGCAGGCCACAGAGCAAAGGGAAGGGAAAGCCCGAGGCTCCGGCTTCTTGAAAGTCTGCAGTTCCCCGGCTACATGTAGGTTCCCTACTCTTTTTTTTTTTTTTTGAGACTGAGTCTTGCTCTGTCACCCAGGCTGGAGTGCAATGGCACAATCTCGGCTCACTGCAACCTCCGCCTCACAGATTCAAGCTATTCTCATGTCTCAGTCTCTCAAATAGCTGGGATTACAGGTGCTCTCCACCACACCTGGCTAACTTTTGTATTTTTAGTAGAGACGTGGTTTCACCATGTTGGTCAGGTTGGCCTCAAACTCCTGACCTCAGGTGATTCACTAGCCTCAGACTTCCAAAGTGCTGGGATTACAGGCGAGAGCCCCTGCGCCTGGCCCCTACTCTTTTCTGGACATGTTAACAATCAACAATCTTCTATTTTCCTTGTCAAGTGGGAGCTCAGCTTTCACTTTATGTACCTCCAGTGATAGGGAAGGTGGCTGCTGAGGAGGGCTCACGACCTCCCAAGGGATCCAGTCCAGTTTTCTTTCCCCTAACAGCTTTGCTAGAAGTTTTCTCTGACTGCCTTTGTAGAGGGCAGATTTGGGAGGTACCACGTGAAGCAAAGCTGCCCAAGTTAGGAAAAAGCTGCCTGGGTGGTAATGAGCTCCCCGTCACAAGTGGCATGGAAGCATCTAAAAAAAATACTCATGAGGGATTTAAGTGCTATGTAGGGAGATGCGACAAAATGGCTCTTCCAGTCTTGGCGGGGGGTCTAAGGCATGGGTCTGAGAATTGCAGAGATGGCATTGACTCAGGAGCCAGGGCAGTGCACTCTGGGCACTTCCCCAGGGGCCTTCTCCAGACCTAGAGAGGAGAAAACATCACTTCCCCGTACCCAGAAAGCCAGAGACCTTCGATGCCCAAGCCCCGTCCTGGCCTAGGAAGGCCCCTGGGCTCTGCAGTACAATGGCTGTCACCATTGCTGTCTATCACCTCCCAGCACAGAGCCTGAAACACCGCAGGCACCTCCCAAACGACAGGAATAAGACAGCAAGAAAAGACAGATTCTCTCCCAAAGCGAGGTGGCATCTGTTTTTCTTTCCTCTCACCGATCTGCTGTGTTAGGGCCTGACCAGGTCTCCTCCCAGTAAACAGCACAGGGCATCCCCCAAGAGACCAACCCAGGCTGAGTGGCCAAGCAGGAACAGCTAAGCTACCTTTCACCAGAAGAACGTCCTCTAACTGCAGTCCAGAACTAACTGTGCCCCTCGGCACCGGAGCCACTGGCATCCTTGTGAAATTGGAGAAGTGCGGAAAGAGCTCTTTGGCAACCCTGAGTCAGACGCATGGTGTTGCAGTCTCAGAAAGTCCAGGAAGGGGGTTTCTACACGTTCCAGCTCTCACGTCCTCTGCTCAGCCTTGCAGGGGCGGGGGCATTCAGCAAAGGATAGCTTTTAGAAAAGAGTAAGTATACACCGGGCACAGTGGCTTATGCCTGTAATCCCAGCACTTTGGGAGGCCAAGGCTGGCAGATCACCTGAGGTCAGGAGTTCGAGACCAGCCTGGCCAACATGGTGAAACCCCGTCTCTACTAAAAATATAAAAATTAGCTGGATGTGGTGGTGGGTGCCTGTAATCCCAGCTACTCAGGGGGCTGAGGCATGAGAATCATTGAATCCAGGAGGTGGAGGTTGCAGTGAGCCAAGATCGTGCCATTGCACTTCAGCCTGGGCAACATAGCAAGACTCTGTCTCAAAAGAAAAAAAAAAAAAGGAGTAAGTATGGGGTCTGTGAGGGAGAAGGTGGCCACCAGGGAATAGCAACCACTACAAGTGGCCATTTTCAGACAGCATCCCCCTTCATCCTCACAACCGGCCCAGGAAGTGAGTATCCCTATCCCTGGCAGACCAGAGGCTCACCTGGGTTCAGTAACATGCCCCAGTCACATAGCTTATACTGCAGTGGTTTCCAGAGCCCAAGATCTTTCTTCTATGAAGTGCTCCCTTCTAGGCAACAGCTGGGATCATAAAGGGATCTCTAGGGATGGCCGGGTTTCCTTTGTCCAGTTAGGTGTGACTGAACAAAAGGACTGCTCAGAGGAGCTCTGCTTGGAGGGCAAGGAGGAAGATGGGACCCTCGTCGTCAAGGCAGACGTGACTGGGCTGGTATTTCCGTGATATTCCAGACCCTGGGCAAGCCTGGCTGGTCCCTTGGTCACACACACAGATTGTGTCGGCATTGAGCTAAGCTCTTCAGCCCTCTACGTGCAAACGGAGGCACCGAGGGGAGAAGGAGCCTGCCCAAGGTTACAATAGGAGGACCAGCAAGGTCAGGGCCCAGGCCGCCTGCCCCTTACACCACCCATGGGCTCCATCCCACACAGGAGGCAGCTGGGTGGGTCCAGACGCTGAAATGAGAGCCAGGCAGCCCAGCCAAGCGGGACAGACCCAGAGGGTACCTGGACATCACCCAAGGGAGAAGATGATGCTGATACCTGGAACCTGGGTGGCTGGCTCCCAGGCAAGCTGGCCAAGATCCAGAAGACAAAGTCTTCCTGCCCTGCAGGTATAGATGTTTCTGCCTCACAGCAGCAGGGAGCAGGGGGTGAAGGACATTCCCCACACTCGGCAGGAGACCGACAGTCCCACACAGGCAAGAGAGTCAGTTCAGCCCGCAGCGGGGACACAGCCAGGTCACCCACAATGGGCTATGGCATCAACTTCAAGGAATCCACAACCACCGCCGAGCTCCAAGGAGCCCCTGAGGTTGGATTCAGAGGGCCAGGGGTTATGCCCGGCTCTGCCCTCCCATGCCGAGAGCTGCGCCTCAGTCTGCCATCCATGAGACAGAAATAAGGGTTGGTGTGGAGCCAGGGTTGTAAACTGCAGTCTGCAGACCAACCCGGCCCCCTGCCTGTTTTTCATACAGCTTCTGAGCTAAGAACAGATTTCATATTTTCATATAGTTAAAAGAAAAATTAAGATTCTTTAAGGCATGAAAATTACATGGAATCTCAATTTCTGCTTTCATAAATAAAGGTGTATTGGCACATAGCCCTGCCTACCGGCCTAGTTGGCTCTTTACAGAAAAAGCCTGTTGGCCCCAGTGCAGGGGATCAAATGGTACAGCCACAAGTGTCTGTAAGGGGCAGCAGGGGGTGGGACCACCCTCAATGTGGGATCCTCGGGGAAAGAAAACAGCCAGCTGTGTGGCAGGCATTGACTGTAATTTAGAGAGAGAAGACACAGAATCCCCAGACAAGGGTTCAAATCCTGGCTCTGCCAATGTGTGGCCACAGAGGAGGGACTTCCAGGGCCTCATTCGTCTCCTTGGGGAGTGAAACTCCCAACTGCACCCTCGTTCTGAAGAGGGAGTGAGGTCAGCGCCTGGCACAGTCGGGACTTGGCGACCCGGAGCTGGGGCTGGCGTCTGCGTCATCACCATCAGTTGGCTCAATACTTGAGGAAGAAGCGAGGGATGAGGATTTAATTTACAGATGATACTAAGCCAGAAGAATGTCCTTCACTGCTACGCTTTCCTGTGTATATTTCTAGTAAACATTGGAGAGTCGCCCAGGCGTTCCTGTGTTAAAAACACCGACAACTAAAGGGAATGAGGCGCAGGCACACCTTATGGAAACTTCCAGAATAGTCTCAGAGAGCCATGAGCAGCAGGATGGAGGTGCTGCTCTTCATTGTTGTTTTGAGACAGTCTCGCTCTTGCTCTGTCACCCAGGCTGGAGTGCAGTGGTGCGATCCTGGCTCACGGCAACCTCCACCTCCTGGGTTCAAGTGATTCTCCTGCTTCAGCCTCCCAGAGTAGCTGGGACTACAGGCATGGGCCATCATGCGCCGCTATTTTTTGTATTTTTATTTGAGATGGGTTTTTGCCATGTTGGCCAGGCTGGTCTTGAACTCCTGACCTCAGGTGATCCACCCATCTGGCCTCCCACAGTGCTTGGATTACAGGTGTGTGGCACCACACCTGGCGAGGTGCTGATCTTATGTTATACTTTGCAGCAGGTAAAGTGACCATTTCTGAGCAACTATAATTTTCATTGATCTAATATATCATTTTTGTCAAATCAGTTTGTATAATAAAATTATATTAATATTTTGCCAACCTCTACTTATCATTTAACGCTCACCTCAGAAACCACCACCTCCAGGAAACCTACTCCAGCCAGGCTTGTCATCGCTGCCTCTGCCACCCTCTGATCCCCAAGACACATGCTGGTTAGGGGCACTCCCCGTCTCCTTCCTTCCAGTGGCACTAGAGACTGGAGCAGTTCCCTGAACAGGCTCTGGCATCAGACTGCCTTGGGTTTGAATGCAGTTCTAATGCCTTCTAGCTGTGTGACCTTGGACAAGTGACTTAACCTCTCTGAGCCTCACTTTACTCATCTGTGAAATGACAAAAATAAAACCTATTTTTTAGGCCAGGTACAGTGGCTCATGCCTGTAACCTCAGCACTTTGGGAGGCCAAGGCAGGTGGATCAGGAGGTCAGGAGTTCAAGACCAGCCTGGCCAACATGGTGAAACCCCATCTCTCTACTAAAAATACAAAAATGAGTAAGGCATGGTGGCGGGTGCCTGTAGTCCCAGTTACTCAGGAGGCTGAGGCAGAGGAATTGCTGAACCCGGGAGGTGGAGGTGGCAGTGAGCCAAGATCATGGCACTGCACTCCAGCCTGGGTGACAGAGCAAGACTTCATCTCAAAAAAAAAAAAAAAAAAAAAGGACAAAAAAAAACCCCCAAACCCTATTTTGCAGATTTGTCCAGACATTAAATTAGATTGTATGGGCAAAATGCCTGGCACACAGTGGGCTGTGGATAAATGGCCGTTCCTATAATGCATGCTGTGGAGTCATTTGCTACTTACCTGTCCATTTCCCCTGAGGACTGTGATACCTTGAGGAGGAAGACTATGTTATTTATGAGAACAAGGTAGACTCCCAACAAATGTTGCTGAATGAAAAACTGGCTAGATGCAGGCGTGGATGGGTAAGTAGGTGGACAGATGGATGGACAGACAGATGGAGGGACTGCCACGAAGAACACCAGGGCTTTCAAGTGCTCGGCCACCTGAAGGCAGTCTGAGATCCACTGTCCCTGAGTCTGCAGGGATTGGTCTCAGGCCTCTTCTGTCCTTGCCTGCAGGGTGGGGGGGGGGTGGGGGGGTGGGTGAAGTGCTCAACTCTGGGCCAGCTCTGAATGCCAGGACCTGCTGCCAAGCCTCCCTAGAGACCAGCACTCCAGGACTCTAAATGCTGTAGGAGCTGGAGGAGGGGAATAAATGGTCCCTCCACCCACCAGATGGCTCAGACTGAACATCCGAGAGCCATGCTCGGGTCTCCACCTTCTTTGCCCCACAGCCCACATGTGGCCCCTCCAACCCACCTCTCCTCCCGGCCCAGGACTCACCTTCCACAAAACCAGTGCAGCTGGCCACAGGGCCCACTTCTGCTCTCACCCACGCGTCGTCCACACGGCAGCAGGGAGGACTCTGAAAAACATGACCCAGATCTTGTCACTCCTGTCTGCGACTCTCCAAAGGTGACGAAGACATATTCACTATAAATCCAGGCTCCCTGTGTGGCCAGCAGGGCCCCACCTGGGTTGCCACTCCTCTGTCCTCTTCCCCTCCACAGCTCACGTGGCCTCTTTCCTGTTATCCTGGTACATCAGGCCCTTATACCCACCTGAGGGCCTTTGCAAAAGGGTTTCTCTGCCAGGATTACTCTTTCCCCATATTCCCCTGCAGGCCTTGGCTCAGAAGGCTGACGTCCCTCCTTCCAGAGGCCCTCCCTGAACGCCCAATCTATTCAGAAGGCCTCAACTCCAGGTGCTCGTTGCAATCGACAGACACCACGCCCAGGCCCCTCGCCCCAACCAAGTCATCAGGATCTCTAGGGGTAGGGCTGGGCTCCCCAGGAAGCTTGAAGGAGCAGCCCAGGTTGTTACACGGCACCCTCACTGCAGTTAGCCTATTTATTCACTAGTGTGTCTACATCTGCCACTAGAATATGGGCTCCTCAAGGGGAGGGGCTGCCCCATCCCACTCACCCTGTGTCCCACAGCCTAGAACAGTGCCTTGTGTATAAGCAGCTCTCGGTGTGTATTTTTAGGAAGCAGGAGAGAAAAGAGAGGTCTAGAGAGATCAGGAAAGTTTCGTAGACCAGCATTGACCCTGCAGCTGGAGGTTTCTGATCCTTAGAATGATATCGCTGGATTGGGGTGGAGATGGGTTGCTTCCTTCTAAGGTAGGATTTTTAAAATATATATATATTTTTGAGACAGGATCTCACTCTGCTCTGCCGCCCAGGATGGCGTGCGATGGTGTAAACACAGCTTACTGTAGCCTCAACCTCCTGGGCTTAAGCGATCCTCCTGCCTCAGTCTCCCATGGAGCTGGGACCACAGGTGCACACCATCACGCGTGCCTGAATATTTTGTAGAGATGAGGTCTCACCTTATTGTCCAGACCTGTCTCAAATGCTTGGGCTCAAGCATTTTAATCTCCTTTGGGTCAGAAAAGCTGATGAAAGCTGTGAACTCTCTCCCTAGAAAGATGCACGCAGATGGGCAGGCACATGCTTCCTTCCAATTTTAGGAGGTCACACCTGGGGGTCAAGGATTTTTCTGCCCCCATCTCCTAAATGCCCTAGAGTGGTGGTGCCCAGCCTCGGCTGCACACAGGAATTACCCCAGGAGTTCTAAAAGTTGTTGATGCCCAGCCCCCACTGCCAGAGACCCTGACGAGCTGCTCGGGGTGCATCCTGGGCATCAGGGTTTCTTCAGTTCTTCGGGGGGTTCCAGTGTGCTGAGATCTACTGCCGTGGTGCCATCCCTCACACAGGCCAGCCCCTCTGCTCCTCTGGGGTACAGGCAGACATGGGGTTTCTGGTGCCACAGTGCCTGGCCAGGGAGAATCTGCCTGGCACTCTGGCATCTGAAAAACAGTGTCACATGGAGCTCCCTGTACCATCTTCCAACCTTCACGGCCTCAAGGCTCCTTCCACTCCAGTCTGTTACCCCAGAGCAATATTACCATGCATGAGACCTTTGAGATCACTGTATTTTTCAGAGGAGCCAGAGAGAGCAAGAGGTGGCAGATGGCACAGCAAGCTCGGGCTAAGCATGAGGTGGAGAACTTAAGATTCCGAGTCCAGAGCTCCTTTCTCTACCTGCGGCCCTGCCCCTACTCACTGAGGCTCCTACGTGGGAGGGATAAGGAGCACTGGACTCGGAATCACACAGCCTGCCCTTGGGTCCCAGTCCTGGCTCTGGCTCTGCCGGGTGTCTGCCACAGGACCTCAGGAAACCCTGCAGAACTGCTCCGTTATCCACAGATGCGGGTGCTAACCCCGCCCACCCATCACGGGCATGAAGGTGAATCACCATCAGGCTAGCGCATAGTAGGGCACATCCATGATGGTGCCTGGCCCTCTCCTCCCACTCTCCCTGCCTAAAGTTGCCACCTCCGCCACACCTTGCCACTGTGCCTCGACTTTCCCACCTGTGAAATGAACTTAATGATGTGTTGTCGGGCTTAAAGAGTTTGTATCTATAAAGTGCCCGGCCCCCAGTAAATTTGAGACAACTCTTACCAACTGTGATGATGCTGATTATCTGGAAAAGTTGTTGCTTTCTTAACCGACAGTCTGCTGCCCTCCGAGGCCTGATCCAGCCTCCAGCAATGTCCCCACCCTGGAGAGGCTCTATGCCAGCGATGACCACTGCTGCTCCTGGGTGAGGAGCTGGGGGGCAAGCAGACCAGGCTGGGCCGCCTAAGGAAGGAGGAGCCTCTGCCCCCAGCCTCCAGGCTATGTCACCAGGACCTGCCTGCAACTCAGAGGTCCAGCCAGTTTGGTGAGTTGGGCATCCGATCCCGTGGGAGCTCGGTCTGCCCAGTCAAGCAGAATGGAGTGAGGAGTCCTGACCTGGCTCTTGTGCCCTGGATGCCAGCCCATCCACAGGCACTCCTCCTGCAAGCTGGTTCTTTAGCCACTAGCTCTCTGGTCCTCTGGACTTTGTCCTGATTGCCCACGGGAAGAGGCTGGGCACAGAGGGCTGTGTTTGTTTTCATGTTTGACAGGTGATATGTTTCCTGAGACTCCGCTGACACCAGGACCTGGCTTTTTTACCTCCTACTCTCTTACTTTTCAATCTCTGATCTTATTTTTATTGTTGATATTAACCCCCACCCACCAGAAAAAAAAAAAAAAATAGCTGCTACTCTGAGCGACAGGAGAAGAGTGAGCTTGAAGCAGATGGAGGGCCTCAGGTTTCCTTTAAGACCTCGGCTTCAGCCAGGAGCAGTGGCTCACACCTGTAATCCCAATACTTTGGGAGTCCAAGGAGGGAGGATCATCTGAGGTCAGGAGTTTGAGACCAGCCTGGCCAACATGGTGAAACCCTGTCTCTACAAAAAATACAAAAAATTAGCTGGGCATGGTGGCACATGCCTGTAATCCCAGCTACTCAGGAGGCTGAGGCAGGAGAATTGCCTGAACCCAGGAGGCGGAGGTTGCGGTGAGCCGAGATCGCGCCATTGCACTCCAGCCTGGGCAATAAGAGTGAGACTCTGTCTCAAACAAACAAAAGCACAGGCTTCAATCCCAGCTCTGCCACCCCCTAGCTGTGTGAGCTTGAGCAAGTGAGTCACTAAACCCCTCTGAGCCCCACATTCCCAACTCTAACACTAAGGTGCTGGTGGGATCCCCACCTCATGGGATTGCTGGGGGAGTGGGAAATGACATGGAAGGAGCGTTGGGGTCACTCTCCGCTCCTCACCACACAGTGAGCAGATGCTGCCATTACCACCACCACCAAGGCTGGAAGCAACACGTCCAGGTCAGACCTTCCCGGGAATCACAGAATTTCAGAGCCCAAAGCGCCTTCCTGTTTGTCTCAGGGATTAAGGAAGAGACGCTGTCACATGATCCCATGAACCAGTGACGGCTGGGATTGACCCCGGAGCTGGGACTGACACCTGACATTTGGGGAAAGGAGGCCAGGGGGACAAGAGCGAGACGAGCCAGCAGCTCTCGTGTATGATGCCATTACCCACTGTATCCCATGTAACCTCCATAGCACCCCCCATTATTATTAAACAAGAGATTACTGAGAGATTATTATCCCCATTTAACAGATGGAAGGACTGAGACTCAGAGGTTCAGTGACTTGCCTAAGGCCGCACAAGTGGCTAAGCCATGATTCAAATTCAGGTCTGACTTTAAAGTTGCTTCATCCTCACCTGCTGCCCGAATGAACAAGGTAAATGGCAGAGCCCGCTCCACCCCCATTTCCACACCTCTGCCTTCTGCCTGATCCCCGCACCCTACCCCAGCTCCCTGAGGTCTGACTCTCAGCTTCCTATCAGGAAGGAAAAGAGCAGCTCCACCAATCCTGACTGGGACATTCCTTCAGTTTGGCTGATGAGGCTGACAGATGTGGCCCTTATCAGGAGGTTTTGCTTTGAAACCCCAGCAATGAGACTGGAGGGCCTTTGGGTGAAGAAGGGGGACGCTCTGACATGAGAGTGCAGAGTGGAAACCAGCAGACACCTGGAGCTCTCCAGCATTCCCACCTGGACTCCATGCAGCCAAAGAATCGAGTTGAGGCTGAGCCATAGCCTCTGACCTCTTGCTCTCCACGGCTCCCTTGCTTGACTGTTTTTTGCTTCTTAGCCGGCTGCTTTGGCCACAGACAGTCCCCACTCCCTTCCAGTGCTAGGTGCCAAGACTCACACACTCAGATTCACAGTGCCAGAATGGCCTTTGACGTCACTAGCTCAGCTCCCACTTCTCAGATGAAGAGACTGATGTCCAGAGAAGACAAGGAACCCCCACCCCAACCCTTCTGGGGAATTTGTATGTTCAGTGTGTACGTTGGGGGATAGGGAGGGGATTGGTTAGGGCAGTCAGTGTTTCTCAACTTGTTTGGCATCATGATACACATTGAGAAGGGTATCTATTTGCTCAGTGCACTGGGACAGACAGATAGAACTACATCTGGCTTGAGGTTACTAGCCTAGGGCTCTGTTCTCAAGGGCTGCAGAGATAATCATCTCAATAGCTCACTGATAGGAAAGCTCAATGAGGGATATTTAGGAGCTAAAGAGAGGCTCCAAGAAGCCCTAGATTCCAGAGGCCTTGACAACAGGATCCAGATTCCCAGGTGGGCTCTCGGGGATTGCCATCTTTTGAGGCCCTCTCCCCATGCCACAATCGGAGGCAGAGGAAGGAAGCAGATCACAGTATGGGCCCTGAGAGAGACCTAAATTCCAAATCTCATTTTCAGCATCCACATGACCTCTGCAAGCTGCCTACCTGCACTGAACCTCGGTGTTCTCATCCATAAAATGGGCTATCTGGGATCCTCTAAGAGGGAGCCAAAATCCCAAAGATATAAGCAGAATCCCAAAGTGTGCCAAACTCAGAGATATAAGCATGACAGAGGCAGAGGATTCTGGGAGGAGGTCCTGTTAGGCCCCACAGCAAGAAAGTCACATAAAGATTGTCCCTGGAGGCATGGGAGGGACACAGGTTTCATGCAGACGGCCCCAGGGAGGTCACCAGCACTCAAAAACTTGAAATGAGGTTGAGCAGAAGAAACCATTCATGAAAGCATCCTCGATGGGAGTGTTGCTTCACTGATCTTATCTCATTCAGCCTCCGAACCCCAGGCAGGATCACTGGGATTCAGGAGGGTGGTGGCACTGGCCCTGGTCACACGGGGGACAGTGGTGCAGCTGAGCTCCGCCCTCAAGACTCTCTGGAGTTCAATATCCTACTGACTTTGTGACATTGCTTCCCACCGCCAAGGCAATCTCAAGGCAGGGAGGGCAGTCACTGCAGCCAGGTGTTAAAGGGGCAAAGCCCTGGTCACGGGACTATGAAATCAGAACATCCAGGGGTGGGGCCAGTCACCTGCAGGTTTAGCAAACACACAGCATTTCAGAAATCTCTCCCTCCACCAGCCAGCCACGAAGGAGGTGGACCCGGAGGGCCGAGCTGAAACAGCAGGAAACGAAGCCAGGCCTAGCCCTTACAGGAGACCTCAGAGGGAACCGCATACTCTCCTCTTAGAATAAACAGCTCATAATCCAGACGGCCTGAGGGGCTGTCCTCTCAGGGGGCTCCCAAGTGCCCCTTCTGTGCTCGGTTTCCATCCTGAGCCACCATCCACTGCAGTTCACCAAATCCCCACTCCAGGCTGGCCCAGAGCTGGAGTGAAACGGGAAACAGGTGACTCCAACCCATCCCTGCCCTCAGGGAGCACCGTCTGGAGAGGCAGAGACAGGAACATGAGCAATTACGCACCAGCATAGTCACAAAGCAGCCTGCTGACTCCACCTCGCTCCGAAGGACAAGAGAGGCTCTCTAGAACAGACTCAAGTGTTTAACAGTGACAAAAGCGAACATGTTTGCACGATTACTAGCTAGAGATTGTGCCGAGCACTTCACATGGCCCAGTTTATTCCTGCAATCAGGAATTAGTAATTAGGTAAGCACTGCGTATCACCCCATTGTACAGCTGCAGAAACTGAGACTCAGGGTGGTCAAGGGCCTTGCCCAAGGTCACCTTGCTGGTAGAGCAGAGAGTTGAACCCCCACAGTCTGACCCTCCCAGAGCCCCTGAGCTTTACCGTCACACCTTGCTGCCTGCAGAAACAAAGCTGTAAAAGACAGGTAACGAAAATTACCCACCAAGGCCCGGCCTAGCTTACTTGGGTTTTACAGCCCAGCTTCTGAACCCAACCAACTAAAGACACTCTGGGGGAACCCAACCAACTGTGAAGACACTCTGGGGCAACACTAGGCACCAGCGACCAGCTTGCACACCCATCCCAGAGCCTAGCCAGCTAACAAAAGGGTGTGGACTCTGAGTAGGGTGATTAGAGAGGGAGGGGGCTCTAATCAGGGACCTCACATGGCAGCAGGCAGGCCCTTTGCCACCTCATACCCTCCACAGGCACTGAGCTCAGGAACGTGGAGACAGGGCTGCTGAAATGCCACCTCCTCAAGGCAGCCTTTCCAAAACACTGTCCACCACAGCCCCTCAGCAGCACCACACGGCGGCTCTAATGATCTCATCATGGGAATGTAAGATGGACATCTGACAGATGTGGCTCAAACCTTGGTTCTGTTTACCCTGTCTTTTCTGTTTATTGAGACAGATTCTTGCTCTGTCACCCAGGCTGGAGTGCGATGGCATGATCTCAGCTCATTGCAACCTCTGTCTCCCGGGTTCAAGCGATTCTCCTGCCTCAGCCTCCTGTGTAGCTGGGATTAAAGGCACCCGCCACTATATCTGGCTAATTTTCATATTTTTAGTAGAGACAGGATTTCACCATGTTAGCAAGGCTGGTCTCGAACTCCTGACCTCAAGTGATCCACCCACCTCAGCCTCCCAAAGTGCTGGAATGACACACATGAGCCACTGTGCCTGGCCTGTCTACCCTTCTAACTGTCGTTGAACTTTTCCGAACTTCAGTTACTTCATCTGTCCAATGGGCTAATCCTTCCTGCCTCCCACAGCTACAGTTCTGAGCACTCTGTAGGGCTTTAGGAGTATTTGATGGACAGAGAGAGAAGTAAATGAGACGCAGCGAAGGCCAAGTGCCGCATGTAGGTACAGGGACTCTGTCTCCATAGATCCTTGGGTGAAAATGCAGAGAGATGGGGCTAGGGGTAGAGGGTAGCGGGAGGTCTCTAACTCCAAGAACTTGGGGGTGGGCGTCTTCCTGGCTGAGACCTGGCTGGAGGCAGCTCAGCCCAGGTGAGAGGAGAGGGCAGGTCAGGGCTCTGTGCAGGCTCAGCCCTCTCTCAACTTCTTCTCCCTCACCTGTCTCTTCCCTTCTGTAGGGGTCCCTATCTCTGTCTGTGGCCCCCTGGGCCATCCCCTCTTCCTTGTTGCTCCCCGTCTCTGTGATCATCTAAGTCTCCCCCTTTAACATCCTGAGAGCCTTGGAAGACCCGGAGCGTCCGGGACAACCTCTCCCAGCCCACAAGCCCCTGTCCCCAGCCTACCCAGCCCTCCGCACGACAGGAGCCTAGCTCCTGCAAGGAGTGGTGCTGAGAGACCCACTTCCACGCTCCACTGCAGAGACCTGGGCCCGCCAAGGCGGGAATCAAGAGGCTGCGCTTGCCACAGAGGGCCCCTGGTTCCCAGGCAGAGAAGCAGCCATTTAACCAGCCCAGATACTTGGCAGCTCTGGCAGGAACACTAGTAACGAAAGGAAACCGGCACGGGCCTGCCAGGGCTCCCTGGGCCTCTCTGTGATTGCTGAGGGGCGTGGGCAGAGGAAGGTACAGAGCAGAGTGAGAGAGGTAGGGACGGAGAGACTAAAAAGAAAGAGACAGACAGACTCCAGGGTGAAGGGAGCCTCTGGTTCCCGGGAGCACCAACCCGCAGACACTCAGGCCCTGTCAGATTTCACCAGGAAGTCCGGGGGAGCCTGCAGTGAGGCCGGTCCGGGAGTGCAGGCCCTGCCGACGACCCAGGAGGATCCCACCCCCGGAGCCAGCCCGGCTCCCCAGCTAGCCAGCAGCCACCCCAGAGGCTGCCCTGCACAAGATGTCTCCCCCTGTCTTGAAGCCAAGGGTCCTGCCTCCCCTGTGGCTTCCCAAGGCATGGGCTCCCCTTCTGGCCTCACCCACCCTGCCCTCTCCCTACCTCCCTTTAACAATGACCCTTCCCAGCACATTTTTCTCTGCCTCGGCCTCCCCTAGATTCTAGGAGCTGCAGTGCTGTGCCCTGGAAAAAAAAACCCTATCCTCACCAAATGTGATTCCTGAGCAGGCTCCCGCCACGCCTTTATGATGAGAGAGGGCCTGCAGTGCTCTGAGCCAGCCACTCCGAGTCCCCCGAGGAAGCTAAGGCAGACAAAAGGGACCTGACCTCAGCTTGCAGCAGCTAAGACAAAATGAATATCCGGGTCCCAAACAGCCCCATCCAATCCCCTCCACTAGAGCAACTCAGGGCCAAGGGGAGGAAGAGAGGAGGGCGAAAAGCCCAGCCAACTCTAGGCTGTAATCAGTCACTCCCCTTCCCCAAACCCCGAACCCCTGACCTCAAGTGATCCACCCGCCTCAGCCTCCCAAAGTGCTGGAATGAGCTCAGAGAGAGGCTGCCTCCTTTCCTGGGCAACCCAGCACACAGGGCCCTGCATCAAGAGCATATGGTCCTCGTGAGGCTCCAGGTGTCCAGAGGAAAGGGGACTATTTGTGCCTCAGTAGGAAAATTGAAAAGGGTAAACTGCGCCTGGCCCGTCTACCCTTTCCTAACTGTCATTTAACTTTTCCGAGCCTCAGTTCCTTCATCTGTCCAATGGGCTAATCCTTCCTGCCTCCCACAACTATAGTTCTGAGCACTCTGCAGGGCTTTAGGAGTATTTGATGGGCAGAGAGAGGAGTAAATGAGACGCAGTGAAGGCCAAGTGCCAGCTATGGCAGCTCCTCATGCAGAGTAGAGGAAATCTGGAACCCCCTCCAGTCCTGGACCTAGCCCTCTGCCAGCTGCCAGCCCCTCCTCTTCTCAGGGGCCAACCAACTTTCCATTGCTGGTGGATTTAGCCAAGAATTTGGCACCTGCCAGGAGCTGGGGCAGGCAGAGAAGGTAGTGAGTCCAGCTGTGGGCCTCGGTGAGTTCCTCTCTCTGGGTAGTAACAGTTCATTCCTGTCCTAGAGGGAGGTGTGTGGTTTGAGGAGTAAAATGCTCTATCGCAGGCATCCCCAAACTACGGCCTGCGGGCCGAATGCGGTCCCCTGAGGCCATTTATCCGGCCCCCCCGCCGCACTTCAGGAAAGGGCACCTCTTTCATTGGTGGTCAGTGAGAGGAGCACAGTATGTGGCGGCCCTCCAATGGTCTGAGGGACAATGAACTGGCCCCCCATGTAAAAAGTTTGGGGATGCCTACTCTAGCACAAGAAAGGCAAGTGTGGTGATCATTATCGCCGTGAGAAGGTCCTGGGCCACACGGAGCTAGAAGAGGGGTGTATGGATGTACAGACAGAGCTGAGAAGGAAAGGTGCTAGGCACTGTAGGAAGGGGTCTGTCCCCAGGAGGCCAGGCATGGGACATGTGGTGACACCATCATGGTCTCAGAACCAGGCAGGGCCTTACACCTGGGCTGGCTCCCCGGCTGTCTCCTGGCTCCCCTACAGGAAGACAGGAGCTCAGAGAGAGGCTGCCTCCTTCCCTGGGCAACCCAGCACACAGGGCCCTGCATCAAGAGCATATGGGTCTGGTAAGCCTCCAGTGTCCAGAGGAAAGGGGACTATTTGTTCCTCAGCAGGAAAATTGAGATGTAAATAAGCAGCCACTGGCCTGACCCAGGCCTCCTGGGAGGCAGCCCTCAGGTCACCTGGGCCCCGTCCCCTGGTCTCCTGTTTGCTGATCATGTGTGATCCTGAGAACACAGGAGACAGAGTATCTCTTTCTACAGATCTGGAAATTGAGGCTCGGGGGTTGGAGGGGGGGTTAGTTACGTGCCCAGGGAGGGTCACAACTTGGAACTGGCAGAGTCTGATTAAATCAGCCTGATTCTGTCCCTGTGCCCAATCCTTGGCCCATTATCAGCCCAGGGCACCCTCTACCTAGAGCAGATATAGTTCAGGCCTTAGGCCAAGACCCAACCAGGTGTCCCACTCAGTGGGGTTGGGGTGGGTAGAGACAGAACGCAGCCTGAGCCCACCGCAGGGAAGATGAGGGACTGGGGTTTCCTGAGTGCCACCAACCCCCCAGATGCCTGTGCTAGGTGTTTTGCACTTTATCTCCTGCAAGTGTCACAAGCCATCAACGAGGAAAGTGGCTTTCCTACTTTTCAACGAAGGAAACCAGGGTTCAAAGAAGATAAGAGTGACTTGCTGAAAGTCCCAAGCCTGAGAGTTACAGGTCTGAGGCTAACCTTTCCCTACCATGCACAGACTCTGCTGCACGCCCTGCCAGCCCCCGTAGGGGCTTGGACCCACACCAGCCACAGGCCCCGCTCTCACGCCTCACTGGGGAGTTAACCAACCTGGTCAGCCAGTTCACCCACTGCACAGAACCCGAGAGAGTTGAGTTGGCTTGGCCAGAGGAGCCGGCCTTCCCCGAGGGAAGAAGGTGGCTGGGGCCAGGTGTGGAAGAATGAGGAAGGCTCAGGAGGAGGAAGTGACGGCATTCAGGTGAAACTGCAGGGCCCAGGCCCCTGTGTGAGAGTCCGGAAAATTCTGCATGATACATTTTAGAGGACAAGCAGAGTTCCCAGGAGAAGCCAGCAGCTGAGCTGGGAGGAAAACCTGGGCTGAACGCCTCCTTCCCCGCAGCACCGAGGGCCTCACGTGCAAGGCCTGGGCAGGAGTCAGAAACGCAGACAGCCTGGACCACCCTAGCTTGTCTCCCCATGGGTTCTTGGCCGACAGCAAAGATCTCAGAACAGCTACTCCTGGGATTCTGGGTCCCTTGCACCCATGACCCACCAGCCCAACTAAGAGTCCTGGGATCCTTCATCCTAAGGCTGAGAATAGAGGGAAAGAGTTCTCCCTTCTTAGGGGCTGGGCTCAAGACAGGCAGCTAAGACAACCCAGGTTCCAGTCCTAGCTCTCACACCATCCCCCAACCACCCGCGGGATCCTGGGCAACTCACTGCCTGGTCATCCTCATCCTCTGTGAAACAGGCTTAGCAAGAACACCCGCCGTATTTCACAGGGTGCTGGAAGGCTTGAGGGAACGGGGATAGGTACGTGAGAAAATGTGCACTGCCAAGAGCTATAAAGCATAAGGGATCATTAAGAGAAAGGAGGATCCGGATGTCCCAAGCGGGGCGGTGACTTGCCCCCGGGCCACACAGGCAGGCAGCAGCAGAGCAGGATTTGAGAGGGGACTCTAGTGGCCAGCCAGTGCCCTCCCACTGCAAGACGCTGAATCCCAAGAAAGCTGTGACCCTCAGGCCCACCCTCTCTGCGTGAATGGCAGGTGGGGCAGAGGCCTCCTCTGCATCCTGGCTCCCTCCAGAACAGGACCTGCTGCCATCTCAGACCAGACCCCAGCCTTGAGTTTGAAATCAAAAGCCCAGCTCTTCCTCTCTCAGTTCTGTGACCTTGCGCAAGTTGTTTTACCTCCTGGACCCTCCGTTTCCTCATCTGTACAATAAGACATGGTGATAACCCCTACCTGGGATGGCTGACTGACATCATGGCTGCAAAGTGACCAGGAAAGGCCTGGCACACGTCAGATACTATTTTTCTTTTCTTTTCTTTTCTTTTCTTTTTTTTTTTTTTTTTTTGAGATGGAGTTTCACTCTGTTGCTCAGGCTAGAGGGCAGTGGCATGATCTTGGCTCACTGCAACCTCTGCCTCTGGGGTTCAAGTGATTTTCCTACTTCAGCCTACCAAGCAGCTGGGATGACAGGCATGTCCCACCACGCCTGGCTAATTTTGTATTTTTAGTAGAGATGGGGTTTCTTCATGTTGGTCAGGCTGGTCTCAAACTCTCAACCTCAGGTATCTGCCCACCTCAGCCTCCCAAAGTGCTGGATTACAGGAGTGAGCCACCACGCCCAGCCAGCTGAGGCTTCTCTCTTCTCCCTCTGTTGTGCCTGCCAGGCAAAGCCCAGGCTTGACAGGAGAGAGTTCCTGGCTTCCTGGAAAACCTGCCAGAACAATAACTGGGAACATAAACCGCTGGAGAACACTGGACCTTGGAAGAAGATCATGTTACTGAAGAGTTAGTCAGGGGATAAGAGGTGGAGCAAGATCCCAGCTCAGAGATGGGGTGGGGGAGCCTGCTCCCCAGGCCCCTCACTTGGGAACGGTGCAGTGGTCAGGTAAGGCCTCTCTGCTTCCGCACCAGACCTGCACTTGGAGAAGTCGAGGTGGGAAGTGTGATGGGGCCAGGGTTCCAGTCCTAGCGCTCCTACTTTCGACATCCTTAGACACATCGGGTCACCTATCAGAGACTCAATTTTCCTTTCTGTAAAATGAGGATGCTGATAATCCTATTGTCCTCCTGCACAGAAAGTTCCCGATATATACAAAGGATACCTGGGAGGAGGGGAAGGTGAGTTCAGGCCTCACAAGATGAGGCTTTATTCAACAGGACAAAGTTCCTACTGTCAGCAGCATCAGGAGCTGAAACTCACCATGGAACCCCACCCCGCCTCATCCCACTACTTTACTGGTACCCACAGTGTGGTCCAGCAGCTGCAGTGTCTCCTGGGAACATGTTAGCAATGAGCATTCTCAGGAAGAACCCCAGACCCACAGAATCAGAAACCTAGGGGTGGGGCCAAGCAATCTGCTTTCACCAACTGTCCAAGGAACTGATGCTTGTCAGAGTTTGAGAACCCCCTCACCACCCACCACCCACCACCCACTCTGGAGAAACTTTCCCCTGCTGACTCATCTTCCCACCTCCTCCTTTCCAGAAGACTGTTGGGGAGGAAGGAGTCACTGAGGAGAGAGGTCATTAAATAGTAAAGAGAACCCATGATTAGTTAATGACACCACAGACTCCCAGAGAGGAGAGGGTCAAAAGTCAGACTGTAATTGAAGAGAAAACACTCCTCCATATCTATCTGCCTTTCTCCATCTCCTTCTCTGTCACAGATACACAAACCCGAAAAGACTGCTCCTTGTCCTGTGGGTGAGTCCACTAGCACCAGAGACAGAAAGAATGCTCCCCCGCCAGTGGGGCTGAAGCTAAATTGGGAGACTTGTTATGGTGGGAAGTTCTGGTCCTCTGACCTCAAGTTTAAAAACCACCTGAGTTGGAAAGCCACTTCTAGGAGTTCATTCCATGGCGCTCATTAGAGTTGAGCACAAAAATATACCTAGGGACAAGGCGATCACTCTAGCAACGTGGATGCTAATGAGAAATTCACAAGGCCTAAATGTGCAACGGGTGAGGAATGCTTAACCAGGTCACAGCAATACCACAGAGCTGGGAAACTTGCTGGAGCAGAATGCTCAATCGCATGGGAAAACCCTCCCTGCACAGCGTTCAGCCAAAAAGTGGCAGCTCAGGAAGTGGTTTGTGTGGTATAATCCTAATCTTGTATGTGTGTGCTTTAAAAAAAAAAAAAGAAGGTGGCGGCAATACACCAAACCGTTCACAGCAATTATCTCTGATCAGTTATTTCCTCTGGCAGGTCTGTTCTTTACCCCCTGAATTTTTACACACACACACACACACACACACACACACACACACACACACAAACCACTCTTTCTTCAATAATCAGAAAGTTTGTGGGGGTTTTGGGGGTAGCCATTCGGGTTAGACAGAAACTTTTTAAAGGAAAATATCTCCTTAATATGTCAGAATCACCGGCCTGGGGTCTTCCGCTCTAAGATTTGGTCCTACCAGGGAGTTTCCACATTGTGTATAATTCCAACAAGCAAATTCAGGATCAACATGGGGAATCCAAGGGAGGGTGGGTTTGCTCAGATTCTATCTCGTATTTTCTAAGAGTCAGTTCTTCCCAGAAATAAAAGATCATGCGCTCTCCAAGCCTTGAGGTGTGTGAACAAAGGCTAGATGCGGTCCATGGGATCAGACTGGGCAGGCAGGTTGATTGGATGAATGACAGAGCTGCTCAAAACACCAAGATCCTGTGACTCTACGCGTAAGCCCTCAACTCTATGCCAAGAGCACCCAGGTCAAGGCTGGGCTCAGATAGTCTGGGGATCAAGACTACAGAGACCTAAGACCTCTGCTGACACTCCCACCAGAGCTCCAAGTAACTCTGGAAAGCTCCTTCCCTCCAGATCAGGGACCTGAGCCTTCGGAGAGGAAGACTCCCTGCCACTTCCCCCGAAGTAATGAGCGAGCAGCCTTTGCTTATCCTCTGACTTCACTGAAGGTGCCCTCTTCCCTGGGCCTGCCATTAAGCATTTTACCAACATTATCTCATTTAATCCTCATAAAAACCAAGGCTCTAAGAGGCCAAGAAACTTGCCCAGAGGTGAGCAGATACTGTGCCCACAGCTAGGTCTGACTGACATCAACGCCTGAGAAGCTAGAAGCACCTTGAGATGTAGGCGCAGCCCCAGTGGTTCTCTGACTGCATGCAACTTACAGGGATCATTAGGGATTCCTGATAGGCACACATTTTGAAACTATAGAGTCACGTTATACCGTGTCCTGGCAAACGAGGAGACTTGCTCAGCCCTGGCAGGAGAGGGTATGGGGCAGAGAGGGCAGGTCAGAGGGACAGATGAGAGGGGCTTTTGGATGGAAAACAAGTGACTAGTCAGGAGTAGAGGATACATCCTCCCTGCCTCATGACTCCACTGCTGTGTGTTCAGAGGGGCCAGGGCTCAGGGAGGCGGGCTACCTACATGTCCCAAGGTGAGTCAAGGCCTAGACACCAACTTGCTCCATCACCTCAGACAAGTCAAACCTCCCCTGCCAAGTTTCTATTTCATCTACATACAGCGATGTCTCATAGGTCCCACTGTAAAGCATTCTAATATTCTGCCTTTTAAGGCAGTGAGTGGGAGACGGTTTTCCAACCATACTAGTATAATTTACCACTTGTTTTTATCATCAGCAACAACAAACATTGATTGAGTGCTGGCTTCATAGCAGATATCATTCAAAACGGTTTATGGGTCCCCATCGGAACACATACTCCCCTCTCCATTTGTTTCCCAGTCAAGGGACCTCTGTCAGGGAAACACCTCAGGCCTTGCTCCACCCTCAAGCTTCATGCCACGCCCCAGGCGGCTTATGATTGGTTCATTTTAGAGACACATGGGGCAGGCTCAGTGCGGCTCCGCCCCTTGCAGAGGCCGCTCGCCCGCAGGGAGAGTTGCATCTGGGCTGTTCTCTGCTCTTGCTAACTGGTCCTGTAGGAGGCTGGCTCCTGTCCAGCACTGCCTGTGGCAGGATGGGCAACTCTGCCAGGTCCAGGTCAGGCCAGTCAGCAAGCCCTCCGGGCCCCGGATCTAAAGCCGTGTTCTCCCGTCAGCTCCCATTTAGAGCTCCATCTTCATGTGTTTAGCTCACAGCTGCCTATCCCTATGTTACAGACGAGGAAACTGAGGCTCAGAATGGTCATTAGGCCTGTCGATGTCAACTATACTGTGGAAAAGCTTTCTAAACACCACCCAACACTCAGGGTGTGTCCACCGCATGGGAAGGTGGATTACACTTTCTTCTATTCATATCTAACTTTTGTCTTCCAGGCTGGATGGCCGAAGGCCACAGACACTCCTACCATAGGCACTCCCTCCAAGTCTTCTGAGTTTTGACAAATTGATATTCACTTCAAACCAACACCCCATGCCTCATCTGAAAAAATATGATTGATACACAAAAATAACTTCAATATGATCCCAAGTTCATATAATACATTTTTGTTTAAATATGTATGGTACTTTTTATTAGCTTCATTGTATAAAGAGGTTCTTTTTTTCTTGAGCATAAAAAATACGGGCTCACTGTAGAAGATTTGGGAAATGGGGGAAAGTGAAAAGATAATAAAGATCTGTAATCTAATCTATATAACTGTATTTTATAGCAGGTACATTATATGTAGTTGCCCATATGTTAGCCTGATTGAATAGAGCTGTAGGGGAGCAGCTCTGCCATCCAGTGTCTACAATACTTTAGGGTAGCAGCTGGGACCTGCCCACCTACAGCCTTCCTTCCTAGGCTTCAGGAGAAGGAGCCTGCCTCCAGGAGTCCTTCCCCTAAATGAAACCCTGCAGCTGCCCACTGTGGCATCACATGTGCCTCACTTACAAAAGCCAACTGCAGCAAATGCAATATAATATAGTTTTTTTTTTTTTTTTTTTGAGACGGAGTTTCGCTCTTGTTACCCAGGCTGGAGTGCAATGGCGCAATCTCGGCTCAGCTCACTGCAACCTCTGCCTCCTGGGTTCAGGCAATTCTCCTGCCTCAGCCTCCTGAGTAGCTGGGACTACAGGCACGCGCCACCATGCCCAGCTAATTTTTTGTATTTTTAGTAGAGACGGGGTTTCACCATGTTGACCAGGACGGTCTCGATCTCTTGACCTTGTGATCCACCCGCCTCAGCCTCCCAGTGCTGGGATTACAGGCTTGAGCCACCGTGCCTGGTTTATAATATAGTTTTGTAGCCCAAGAAGGGCTATAACTTACCCGAGGTCACAACGCAAGTAAAGGATGAGCTGGTAACAGAGCCCTGGTCTCCTGATCTCCACACTCAAGCTCATCAAAGACTTACATTCTGCTTCCTATTAAGAGCCCTACAAAAAACACCAGGTACAGTAGTTCCGTAATCCCAGTACTTTGGGAGGCCGAGGCCAGAGGATCATTTGAGGCCAGGAGTTTGAGACCAGCCTGACCAACATGGCGAAATCCCATGTCTGCTAAAAATACAAAAATTAGCCAGGCTTGGTGGTGCATGCCTGTAATTCCAGCTGCTCAGGAGGCTGAGACATGAGAATCACTTGAACCTGAGGTAGAGGTTGCAGTGAGCTGAGATCACACCACTGCACTCCAACCTCAGCAATGCAGTGAGATCCTGTCTCAAAAAAAAATAAATAAATAAAAATAAAAATAAAATAAATACTACCAAAAACAGCAGGAACGTATATAACACTTACTATGTGCCAGGCACTGTCTTAAATGATTCACATGCATTAGCTCATATGTCATTCTCAAACAACCCTATGAGATGAGCACTATTATTGTTCCATTTTATAGATGCTGAAACTGGTGCACAGAGAAGTAAGACACAAGGTCGCACCCAGCTGGTAAGCAGCAGAGGAAAGAATCGTCCTTAGGTCGTTTGATTCCAGAGCCTGTGATCTTGCCTAGGCTTCCTTTCCTACTCCTCTGGGCCCCAGCCCAGCTGGGACTCAGGAAGGCTCCTGGGACACTTGCTGCCTCAGAGGAAGAAAACCAGCCTAGAAGTCATCTCTCTGGCTAAGGTCACTGTGCAACTCCACGGCAGAGCCAGGATTTGAACCTGGGCTTCCTAATGCCCAGCCCCCAGGGCTTTGTCCATCTCTCCACATTGACCCTGAGGGCCAAGGCCCAGAACTCTGAACAACTCCCACGCCAGATCACTCTTCCACACAGCAGGGAATGTCAAGGGGGAGGCAGAGAAGGGGCAAAAGCCTCCACTGCAGGGCAGGAGGTCAGAGGGGAGAGTGGGGCTTCCCAGGGCTGCCCACCTGGGGGTCTGCATGGAGGATGTCCTGGAGGCCACCATCCCATTTCTCCAGGACCCAGCTTGAGTCCCCACAGGATGGCAGTACCTTCCACAAACAACTGCTGACTCCAAGTTGCTCTTTCTGGCTGAGTCAGAGTTCACTAAAGGCCAGAGTGGCCCCTCACCGGGTTAGGCTGAAGGAAGTCGTGCTGTTCCCCTCTCAGGAGGGTAGAAGCCAGGCGTCAGAAGAGAAGCAGAAGCTCTGCTGCGAGCAGTCCCAGGACAGAGTTCATTCCCATCGCCCTGGATCCAGGTTCCAGGAGTGGGGCCGACAGGCCTGAAGGGCCAGGTAGCGGTGACCAGACCCTGCTTCCTGGCTCTGCCTTTGCCAAGGGGTCACCTGGTATCTGGCACCAAACTGGGTCCTACTGATACCCCCGGCCCCACCCAGGAGAACCACTTATCTACTCATTCAGCCAGCGATCCCCAAATGCCTGTTGTGTGCCGGGAATCGGAGATACAGACACAGAGGGGACAGGGCAGCACCTGCCCAGGAGGGCTTGTGGAAACACATCATATGCTACCAAGCGGCAGGATCAAAGAGGAGGGTTCTCAGCATAGACTAGCACAGAGGACGGGGTGAAAGGCAAGGAGGGGCTTGGGAAAGGCAGCCAGCGACATTCAGACCTGCAGCCCCTCAGGAAGCCGAGTATCACAGTGAAGAGACCCAGCCACCCCCAGGAAGAGCCAGAGAGCCGCACACGGCCAGACATGACTGGCTTCTTGGGATGCACACATATTGGAGAGGCACGGAGGCCCTCTGCAGAAGGCAGGTGCTCTGGGAATGTCCCTGGGGGCCTGAGAAAGAGCCTGGCACCAGCCTTGAAAGACCAGCCAGATGCAGCAAACAACTGTGGTTCTCCTTTACTGAGCATTTACTATGTGCTAGGTATAACAGTACTAAGTGTTTTATGTCTACTTTTGGGTTTCCTCCTCATGCCCTATGAAGCCATGGCCATTGTTATCCCCATTTACAGATTCAAAAACTGAGGCTCAGAAAGGGTCACGTAGCTCGAAATTGGCAGGGCTGAAATCCAGTGCTTTACTGCCATGCTGTACCATCATCTCCCTAATCTGTGAACAGGCAGACGGTGGATAAAGGTGCTTCAGGTGGGGAAAACAAGGTAAAAAGAACAGGGAGAGGGGATCAAGTGCTTCTGTCTGAGGGGGCGCTGCCCAGTATCTGTGTTGGGTTGTATTTGCATGTCTGCACGCCTGAGTAGGGTTGGGTGTTGACAGACATTCCCTACTTTGCAAAAAATAGATCCCAGGTCCCAGAACTTCCCGAGAGCCAAGGAAAGAATGGGCCATCAGCAAGTCAGGGAAGGAACCCCAGAGATGAGAAGGAACTTAACTAAGGTCACAACACACAGCAGAGCCAGAGCCAGAGCCAGAGCCAACTCTGAGGAGCAGCACACAGGCCTCTTTCCTCTACCAGCTGCCTCTCCATGTCAGCACGGTGAATCAGCTGCCGGCAGGAAAACCACAGTGGAGGGGGATGCCCGGGGGTGAGTCAGGAACGAGCCAGCCTCCGAGAGACACCAGCTGTGCCTGCTGCAGAGGCCCCGGGTCCGTGGTCGTCTGCCTCCTCTCAGGGCGGTGTCAGGGGTGAGGGGAGCAACTCACCCCACACCGCTCGGTCCCTGTTTACCTCTGGGCTTCCCCTCCCAGCTCCTGAGACCCCGGCTTAGTGGAGGGGAAGCAGGTGGGTAGGGCAGTTCCTGCTGAGATTAAACAGGTCCTGTCCCGTGGAGGGGCCCCGGCCAAACAGCCCAGGCGCTTCCCACCTCTCACAGAGCCAGCTCCTGGTCGTTTGATGTTCTTGATTAACTCATAACCGCCCCCTGTGAGCTTCCTGTGGGGTGGAGGAAGTGGGTATAACGGTTTGGAGCAGGGTGCCAAGACCAAGCCAGAACCAGGGGTTCCAGCTGGCCCCAGATGCTCCAAAGCTGAAGGAACACCCAGGACTTGGGGCTGCTCAGCCATGGGCCGAGGTGGGACTGTCTGGTCCTTAGGGGAATAGGGTTGGGTCCTCGGGGTGGAAGGGGATGGCCGGTGGGGGCTTCCAGGCTGTGACTCTAAAGTGTGAGGCCTCAAGAAAGAGGGGCTGCCCCCACAGAGCAGAAACTTCAGAGGAGCCCAGGGGAACCAAAATCCTGCCTCAGTCCCCCCACTGTGGGAAACTTGTGCCCTGACTACTCGCCCACTGCCAGAGATAGCACATGGCTGACCTCTCACCCTTAACCTCCCTGGGCTGGGATAGGAGAGACTGTCAGGAACTTCTTCCAACCACCACCCCCCACCCCGACACACACACACACTCCCAAACCTACTGCTGGCTGGCACAGGCTCCCATTCAGCCCAGATGCCTTCCCTTCATGGGCAAACCCCTCCATAACATTCATCATCCCCATCCCAGAACATGGCTCCCACTTCCCCCACCACTCATCCAATCCTTTCTGAGCCCCTGCTACGTACCAGGGGCTAGACAGGGTGGAAAACAGAAAGAAATGCAAATGTGCTGCAAAAGTCCTCTCCCACCTCTCCGATGGCACCTTTGCCATCCCCATGGCCAGTGTCTCTTCCTTGACTCCCAGCTGCAGACATCCCCAAAGCCACCCAGAACCTTCTTCCCTGTCACTGCAGCCACTGGTTCATTATTCCTTAACCACTGGAGCCTCCATCCCAGCACATGTGGCACAGACGGATCTTCCCGAGGTGCTGCTCTGCTGTGTCACTCCTCTCCTCAAACACCTTCGGTGGCTCCCACTTTCTGCAAATCAGATCCAAAGTTCTTACCCCGGCATTCAAGGCCCTCCGTAAGCTAATCCCACCTACTCTTCCCACTGCGTAACCCAGTACAGTCCCAACCTTCAGCCAGAATGAGCAAGCTAGCGGTTTCTCGAGACTTCTCAGAACAGATTGGCCTCCCTGCCTGTGCCTAGGCATTTTCCTCTCTCCAAGACACCATCTTCATTCTGACTGCCGAAGTCTTCCCAGGCCATAAGGCCTGGAAGATCCCTCAAATCTGTTCTTCATTTATCTTGCATCAGAGTCACTGGTATTCTTGTCTAAGCCCCTTCCCGGATGGTAAGCAAACTGAAGGTACAGGCCTTATGCAGTCCCTTGCCGTTCATCATGTGGGAAGGAGGCGGTGAGGGCAGGAGGGCTTTCCATTAAGGCTTACTAGGTAGGCTGTGTTGAAATGAACATCTGCCCGCCACGGGCACAACCTACCGGACCATCTCCCTCCCCCACTATACCAAACTCCAATTTATGCCACTTCAGTGCTTGGAGAGACTGTGGTCCCACATTGATCCAAGCCAAACCAGGAACCAGGAGCCCAGGCAGAAAGTCCTATTCAAATCTCACCCACTCCAGGAAGCCTTCTTACCCCCACCCCCTGCCCTGGCTTCTCAAGTGTCTCACTCTTCTGAACACCTCCCCCTGCCCTACATACACACACAGTCTCCTGCCACAGCGCAGCCACCAATTCGTCTCTGTCCCACAGTACTTTCCAGCTTGTTCCACACTGTACAGCTCATCTCCCAGAAGATGCAGGGAGCCAACATAATGCAGCACCTTCAGTGTCCTTTAGTACCCGACCCTGCTCAGATACTGGGTGCTCACACTGCCCCTGGCCTCCATCCCAAACCATGTGTGCAATGGTATAGCTGGAGTCCAGCCACCAGGGCCGCACAGACCCATGAACTCTCATCTGGCCATAAGCCCTGGATGTGAGTGATCCTCTCTACAGGGACATGGTAAGGATAGGGGAGCCTTCACTGTCAGCAACTCAGATCTGGCTAATTCACCTCTGTACCCTCTAGCTCTCTTTAGCATATAGTAGGTGCTCAGCAAACATTTTTAGGCTCATTTAACTCAACACTCTCCAACCTCAAGCAACATTACAGAAAACTCAGCCACTCTTTGTTCCAGGTGACACACTCCCCATCCCTCAAATAGAGTGATGTTGGCAGCAGGAGGCAATTTCTGGCTCTCACACAGTCAGAAGGGGCTGCAGCCAACCCCCTCTCAAAAAAACAAAACAAAAAAAACACACACACACAAAAAAAACACAAGACTCAATCCCCCAGGAAGCAAGCCAGTCACCTGCCCATCCGAATCGAAGCAGCTGTCATGGAGGGAGGTCTCAATGGTTTCCTGGCACACTGCTAAGGAGCGTGTACACGTTATTGTATTTCATGCTTGCTGCTGCCATTGGATATTGTCATTTTCCCCATTTTACAGATGAGGAAACTGAAGTTTGGTGGGGAAATGGAATCCAAATCAGTTTCATCCCAAAGCCCAAGCCCTTGACCACAAAACGAGGCTGCCCTGCTGCTGGGGGCCCAGCGCAGAGCAGCCACCACCACCAGGAACAGAAACCGTCAGCCAAGAAATTAACCCTGGGTATGCTGCAAGAACCCCTGGGGCCCTGGGCTTGATCCCGGGCCTAAGGATCAGTGGGGTTTTCCCTTTTCTTCCCCACTCACCAGCGTAAGAACTGTTTCCCGATTTCCAACCCTCTGCTCAGGCCAGCTCACCTAGAAAAGCCCCACTGAGTTTCCAACTTGAAGTCTTAGGCAATCCGGCTTAGTTGAACTGTCAGAATTGGTGGGAAGCAGGTGAGGACGGAAATGGAACCTCCCTGCTTTGGGCTCAGCTTCCCCAGGGTTCGTGGGTCCGAGCCCCAACCGAGGAACCCGTGCACTCTTTGTAGCAATTCGCTTTGCTCAGTCCCATTTTGCAGGGAGAGAAACTGCAGAGAGCAGCGCAATGGGAACACCTGTGGTGACCCGCAGCCATCTCTCACCTGCCAGCCCTCACCTTCCGAGGTTTTAAGTGAGAAAGGGCAACTGGAGCGTGGAATTCACCTGGTTCACTTCCTCCTACCGAAGCCCAGGAGGTCCAGAGCCGGGTGAGGGGACGGACCCGGGGTCAAGCAGCTGGTGCACGACAGAGTGGGAGAACTGGGGGTTCAGGACTGGGGGCTAAAGCTCCTTTTCACCCACCGGCTGGCCCGACCTGTCGCTGTTTTCAGGAAAGCTGTCCGAGCCGGGCTGCAGAAGCAGGGGCGAAAATAACTTCGCTTCTGGTTGTCCAGCAGACTCCCCCGGCCCGGTGCCTCTTGCTCACCTGCTGGTTCTGCTGTCTGCTCCGCGCTGCAGGTCCAGCGTCGCCGGCTCGTGCCCCAGTCGGCGTCGGACTGCGCAGCCCAGGGCTCGGTCACTCCTCGGCCCTCTCCGGTCGGCAGTCGGGGAAAGCCGCAGACTCCGCAGGCCCCGCCCCTGAGGACACGCCCCCTCGGCGCCCCTCCGCCGGCCCCGCCCCCGAGAACCGTGGTGAAACGAGGCGCTCCTACGGGCCAGGTCCCGCCCACTACGGCCCGACCCCGGCCAGCCCCGCCCCCGGGCCCGGCTGGCGCTGAGGCCCCGCCCCTCTCACCGCCCGGCTGCGGCCTCTCCTCTATCCCGGCAGCCCCGTCCCCAGGTCACACGGGGGAAGAGGCCTGCCCTGCCCCATCCCTGTCCATTCACGGCGCGCTTCCTAACGGTCCCGCCCAGCTCACAACTGCCTCGTTTTCCCTGGGTCTCCTCCCGGGCCCTCCCAGCGCCCCCGCCTCCTTCACCGTCGCCTCGGGCCCCAGTAGGGTGAGGCCACGCCCCTCCCCGCCCCAGCCTGGGCTCAGCGCCTTCCTAATCCTGCCCTGCCCTGCCCCTCTCAGTTCGGGGCGTGTAACCCTGGGGCCCCCATGCTGGCATTCCAGGGCGGGTGTATCCGGGTGCAACCGGGGAACGGCGTGGGAGCGGTTTGCGTTCCAAGTCTGGGCCTCTATCAAGAGGCGGCCTGGGTCCAGGAACTTTTTGAAAATACCATCATTGATTGAACCCTTGCCAGGCGCCAGACTCTATGCCAACTGCTGTATAAAGTTTTAGCCCTTGAGTTCCCACAACTCATGGTACACCCGTTGCACGCGTTTTACTAATGTGCAGTTGAAGGCTCAGAGAAGGGAAGTCAGGGGCTCTGGATCTCATGGTGGAGGAGGGAGTGAGCGGGACCCAGCCTCAGGTCCTGAGTCACAGGCTTGAGCTGCCCCAGCTTGCCTGGACTGGCCCCCGGAGAAGTGGCCCAGGCCAGCCAATGCTGAGGCAGTGCCCAGCAGCTGCCTGAGGTGAGGGAGGAGATGTGGCTTGATGAGAAGAGTGGCAGGAGGGACCGCGGGCCTGAGCTCTCAAAGCTTTCTCCCTGAAGAAAAAGTGGCCCAGAATTGAGATGGGCTTCAAGAGTTCTCTAGGTGGCTGCGGTGCCCCACCCTGTGTCCCAGCCCTCTGCCCCTCCAGGCTCCAGGGGACCAGCCTCAGCCAGATTACCTGGTTAATGACCAGGGGCATTCACCTGTGCAGCTGACAAAGCTCTTTCGATCCCATTATCTCATTGGCATCTCACAACACACCATTGTGGGAGGGTATTATTATGGGCGCTTTGCATGGGTGGAGTGGTGGGGGGTGGGGGGAGAGGCGCGAGGGGAGGGTGCTGGATCCCAGCCCAGCATTGTAGTTCTCACATTGTGGTCCCTGAACCAGGAGCAACATCATCTGGGAGCTTGTTAGGAATGTGTATTTTGATGCCCCTCCCAACTTACTGAATGGAACACTGTGGGGCAATTGGTTTTAATAAGGCCTCCAGGTGATTCTGAATCACATTCAAGCATGAACCACTGTTGAGCACATTGTAAAGACTTAGGGTGGTCGAAGAATCACGCAGACATAGGTAGCCTCCTGGTTGCTTCTTAAACCCAGGACAAGGCAAGCTACTAAATCTCTCTGCGACGAGCCCTTAAACAGGGGGTTACAATAAAAAGCCATAATAATAATACCGATCTTGACGTCGGCTGTTGAAGATTACATGTGACAGCATTCATAAAGTATTTGGCCCACTGTTTGAATGCCGTACAGGCTCAGAAAATGTTCTCTTTTCAGGGAAAAGTCTCCTTCATAGAATTCCCACGCCAAGGCAGAGAAGTGAGGTTGGGGAATCCTTTGAACCCAGCAGCATGTTCCACCTGCAGAGACACCATCTATCCTGCAGGACGCTAAGTTCCTAACAAACTCCTAGATGATGTGGATGCTGGTCCGGGGACCACACTTTGAGAACCACTGTGCCATTCTGTCTTGGGCTGGGTTTCAGACCCCTACCCTACCCAGCCCATGCAAAATGGGCATTAAAAAACCCTCCTGTTCCACCCTCCTCCACACCCCCTCCCTCCGAGGTGTTTGTGATGGTGTCTGACAGATGCTCCTGACAGCAGTAACTTGACTTAAGCATCCCCTGAGAATGGCCCCGTATGACAGATGCACCCAAATGTGTGTGTGTGTAGTTTCCAGCTAAGGAAGCTGGGAATGGCCAACCTGGAGATTCATTCCTTATCTGTGAGAAACATTTGAACCACGACCCACCCTGTGAAACGCAGGCTGTACAGGGGCTCAAGGCTCTTTGTCTGGGGCTAAGTGAAGGTTATCAGGTGGGGGCTGTTAGAGGGAAGGTGCTAAGTGAGAATGATGTGTAAACTGCAGGCTTTTTGTAAGCAGTCATGGTTCTCCTGCCCAGCCTGCCATGGGACTGTACAGTTCTGTTGAGCCCACTGCCACCGGACCATTCCTGTGTGTAAGTCTCCCAATAAAACTCTGTGTCCCCGTTGCTGGCTTGGGTCTCTCCTTCAGCCTCTTGAACCTCGTACCATCCCTACTGAAGTTAATAGGGCTCCAGCACGACAGACAGGGGACTGGCCATTGGCAAAACAGCTGGATTCCCCTCCCGCCGTCCCCACCGCCATGAAGGCATTCCCTCATATGAGTCCCATCTGCTATTCCGTGCTGCTTTGCCACTCCAGATTAGAGATAGAGGCAGCTGTGGTGACATGGAGAGCAGTCTGCAGGCAGCTTCTAGAATCTCTGCCATACTTCCTGTCATTGTCTGAGCCCCGCAGAAGAGGGTCTTCCTGTAGGAGCGCAGGGCCCGGAGCGCTAGTCCTGTTATGCCCACCTACCTGAACATGAGGAGCCCAAGAGTGCAAATTAAGGACCAGATACCTTGTATCGAAACATTTAACAGACCGTAAAATAAAATATGTGTGTTCCCCTGCCTCAGCATACGAAGTTGGAATTCAGTTTCCAATACATTCAAACTTCCCTTCTAATGACCAGGAAGACCATGTTCAAACTGAGAATTCTTGGCCTCTTTAGAATTTTATGCAAGAACATGGCAGTGCAGTAGAATAGCCTGGCCCTAGCCTTCAGGCCACCCACTCCACTTCTCTTCCCATCCCCATCTCTGTCCTGTGTCACAAGTGGCCTAGGATTCAGGCATGTGGACACTCCAGCTCACACACCCAAACTCTGCCCACATGCCTTGCCTACAGCCACCTCTTGGTCACCTCTCTCTGGGTGCACACTCCAGGGACAGGATGTACCCTCAGGACGGTACCTGGGCAGGGGGCTTTGTAAGACTTAAAACTGGCTTGCCGGGCTGGGCACAGTGCCTCACACCTGTAACACCAGCCTTTGGGAGGCCAAGGCAGGAGGATTGCTGAGCTCAGGGGCTGAAGACCAGCCTGGACAACACGGTGAAACCCCGTCTCTACAAAAAATGCAAAAATTAGCCAGACATGGCGGCACGTGCCTGTGGTCCCAGCTCTTCAGGAGGCTGAGAGGGAGAATTGCTTGAGCCAGGGAGGCGGAGGTTGCAGTAAGCTGAGATGGTGCCACTTCGCTCCAGTCTGGGCAACACAGCGAGACCCTGTCAAAAAAAAAAAAAAAAAAAAAAAAAACTGGCCTGGGCCAGCTGGGCAGTCTAGGTTTTAAGACACCTGAAGCATGACCAAGGCCAGGTGTGGACTCTGGGTGGCCACGGTGCCCTCGTGTCCAGGTCTCTGGTGGCATTGCCATTTGGCCTTGTCTCCCTTGTAGCTTCTAGCACAGTGCCTGGAAGCTTTAGGGATGGTCATTGAGTAGATGTGCATCTGAGGCTATCTTAGTCCATTTTCTGTTTACAGTCTGGGTAACTGACAGATGAATTTTATTTTGTATAGTTCTGGAGCCTGGGAAGTCCAAGGTCAAGGGGCCACATCTGGTGAGAGCCTTCTTACTGTCTCAGCACGTGGTGAGGGGGCAAGGGCATGCCACCACAGGTCTCTCTTCCTCTTATTGTAAAGCCACCAGTCCTCATCATGAGGGCCTCACCCTGATGACCTTATCTAATCCTCCCAAAGGCCCTACCCCCAACTAACATCAACATACGAATTTGGTGATTCAGTTTCCAATTCATTCAAACCATAGCAGGGTCATTCGCTGAACTATCACATGGGTTGGCTCTCCTAGCATTGTCCCTATTCCCTCTCCACCAGCAGAAGGCAAGCTTGGTCGTGACTCGCCTTGGTAGAGAGCACAGACACTTCTAGTGAGAGACTCCACCTTTGGAAATTCTTTAATCCATTCCAGAGGTGGAGTCAGGAGTTCTGGAGGTAGGAAACGGGATGAGAAGAACCCCCTCCTATAAAGCCTCGAGAAAAGATATCCATGGCTAACCTGGAGGTGAGGAAGACGGTGGTTTTGCAAGACCTCAAAGAGGTATGACCTTAGGATTCTCAGGCTCTCAGAAGATACCCCCACCCCATAGGTGGCAGAGGAACAGCCAGACAAGATACTTCGAATAACCTGTAGGCAAGAATCTGGGGGCCAATTCCCTGCTGGTATATGAGCCTAAGTTAAGACCCCAAGACTTGCGGGAGTCTGGTGGTGGAAGGTAAAGAGAATGAGTGAGGGTTTCTTACTGTTTCCTATCTGTTTCCTGCTTTTATGTAACAAACCATCCCACTCATTTATCTTGATATAAATGAGTGGGCTAGACTCGTCTTGGGGTGCAATTTGGGGTGGACTCAGCAGCAAAGGCTTATCTCTGCGCTATGCGATGTCAGCTGGTTCAATTGGAGGTTAGGGATCCATTTTCAAGATGGCGCACTCACACACATAGCAAGTTGGCACTGGCTGCCAGCTGGGAGGTCAGCCAGGGCTGTGGACCAATTGCCTTTATTGCTCCCCATGAGGCTGCTCCACAGGTTGCTTGAGTGAGCTCCCTCATAATTAGACTGCTGGTTTTCAAGAACAAAGACCAACTTAAAAGTGCATGGCATTTTGTGAGCTAGCCTTAGAAGTCACATAGCATCACTTCCTTTGCATCCTATTAGTAGAGGCAGTCACCAAGGCTCACCTGGTTTAAGAGCAGGGTACTTACTCTCTTTCTCAACTAGGGGGTAATGAAATTCTGGAAGAGTTTTCAAGAGAGGAGATATTGTTGCAGCCATCCGTGAAAAATACAATCTGTCCCAAGCAAGTCCTCAGGAGGATTTCCCTGATGGGAGCTGAGAGTTCAAACTCAATTGATTGTTTTCAAAGTGGTATACAATATGTATCACACAAGAATTTGTGCACAAATGAATAAGAAGTTGGGCAGTGGACATCTTGAATACTTGGAGGTCTTAAGATCTTTCTTCAAGAGTCCTCAGAGTAGAGTTAGCACCTCCCTCCCTCAACCTACAGTATCCTTAAAGTTATACACTTAAAAACTGCCCTCATTTAATCCTCATAACAACAACCCAATGAGGCACATCCTGTTAGGAGGCCCATTCCCGAGATGGGAAATGGAGCACTCAGATGTCGAAGTCATGCAACAAGCGGTGGAGGAAAGAGAAGCGACAGCTTATAGCTAACCCAATTTCCAGTTCCTGAAATTGAGCCCCAGGGGAAAGTGAGCCCCAGGGGAAGGGCCCAAGTTAGGACCCAGTGAGCACCCAACACTGAACCCCAAAGGCTCTCACTGGGTCAAAGAGGTTTCCCAAGACCTTGAAGGGACCCTGCTTCCTGCTTACAGATCGAAGACTGGCCCCAGAAAGCTGGGCTCCAGCGCTTGCCGGGCATACTCCCATCCGCTGCCCTCTTGCTGAATCTCTGGCCAGGAAGTGCTTAATAGCACTTTCCCACAGTTTCTGTTTCCATTTGTCTATTTCTAAACACAGTCGTTCCTGCATTTGAATGGGCTCAGCAGGCCCACCAACCTTTATCTTCCTCCCCAAACCGCTTAGAGGGGATTGGAACTCTGAGCCCTTTATAGCTGGGCTGTAGCTGGGGACTGGGGCCGAGTTCCCACAGAGGAGACTGAGCCATTGATTTGTCCCTGTCTCTGTCATTTCGGCAAGATCTGTGAGGCCCCTGCTGGAATCCTGCCCTGCCACCTACGACATCCGAAGGTCCAGGGGTTACTCCCAGCCAGCCCTGGCCTCGGGAGGCTTTTTGCCCCTGTATACTGCCATGTTGCCATAGCAACTATGACCCTAATAATGGCAGCTATCATTTTAAAAGTAAGCTGTAAACTGATTTAAATATATTTAACTAATTTGATAACTAGTATTTGCATAGCGCTTTACATATTCTAAAGCTTATTTATATTTATCTTACCACTGTAGCACTTGGGTAACTCTTTAAAACTATTTTTTTTTTTTTTTTTTTTTTTTTTTTTTTGAGACAGAGTCTCACTCCATCACCCGACACCAGGCTGGAGTGCAGTGGCACAACCTCGGCTCACTGCAACCTCCTCCTTCTGGGTTCAAGCAATTCTCCTGCCTCAGCCTCCCAAGTAGCTGGGACTACAGGCATGTGTCACCATGCCCAGCTAATTTTTTTTTTTATTTTTAGTAGAGACGGGGTTTCACCATATTGGCCAGTATGGTCTCGATCTCTTGACCTCATGATCCGCCCGCCTTGGCCTCCCAGTGAAACTATTAAATGGTGTCCCCCACTCCCCGTCCACAATTCCCTGTTCCACCTGTTTATTTTTCTTTTTAAGCATTAGCTGAACCCCATGGTAGGGGTTTGGGTACCCCAAATATATGTTGGACCTACACCCCAATATATGTCATTTATTTATAATAGATATGTATGTACTATTAGCCATTTTGCATATGATGAACCATGAACAAAGACAAATATTTTAAAAGGTAATCATTTAAAATATTATATATATATAATAAACAGAAAGCAGTCCTATTATTTTCTCTTTAAACCCAAGCAGAACACATTGTAGACCATCAGCCATACCTTTAGAGAGGGATTGTTGGAACAGCGAAGCAGAAGAAAAGCGGACTTCCCCGGACAGTGCTTTTGCAGAGTCTCCAGATAGAAGCCTACCTTGGAGATATTGCGGTTTCCATTCTGGACCACCACACTAAAGCGAACATTGCAATAAACTCAGTCATACACATTTTCTGGTTTCTCAATGCATATAAAAGTGATGTTTACAAGCCGCCATAGTCTATAAAGTATGCAATAGCATGTCTAAAAAATGTGCATACCTTACTTTAAAAATGTTGATCCTGACCGGGTGCGTTGGCTCATGCCTGTAATCCCAGCACTTTGGGAGACCGAGGTGAGTGGGTCACCTGAGGTGGGGAGTATGAGACCAGCCTGGCCAACATGATGAAACCCTGTCTATACTAAAAATACAAAAATTAGCCGGGTGTGGTGGTGGGTGTGGTGGTGGATGCCTGTAATCCCAGCTACTTGGGAGGCTGAGGCACGAGAATTGCTTAAATCCAGGAGTTAGAGGTTGCAGTGAACCAAGATCACGCCACTGCACTCCAGCCTGGAAAACACAGTGAGAGATTTAGTCTCAAAAAAAAGTGTTGCTGGGTGTGGAGGCTCATGACTGTAATCCCAGCACTTTGGGAGGCAGAGGGTGGGTGGATTGCCTGAGGTCAGGAGTTCGAGACCAGCCTGGCCAACATGCAGAAACCACATCACTACTAAAAATACCAAAAAAAAAAAAAAAAAATTTAGCCAGGCTGGTGGCAGGTGCCTGTAATCCCAGCTACTCCAGAGGCTGAGGCAGGGAAGTTGCTTGAGCCAGGGGGGTGGAGATTGCAGTGATCCGAGCTTACTACTGCACTTCAGCCTGGGCAACAGAGTGAGACTCTGTCTCGAAAAAAAAAAAAAAAAAAAATGTGGATCCAAAATGCTGACACAAAGTGAGTGCACGCTGTTGGAAAAATGATGCCAATAACCTTGCTCAGTTCAGTTGCCACAGACCTTCAAGGTGTAAAAAACACAGTATCTGCAAAGCGCAATGACACGCAATGTCCACCTGTCTTCATAATACCCTGGAAATGGATGCAGAGGTGCTGGAGAAAGGGGGACTCACACACCTGTTCTCGGATGGAGCTACACAAAATCAGTGGGGAGATTGTTCCCTGAATCAGGCCTGGGGTTTAAAAGAACACACCTGTGGCCCAAGAAGCTGATGGCGGGGCTGGGTGTGGTGGTTCACGCCTGTAATCCCAGCATTTTGGGAGGCCGATGCAGGCGGATTACAAGGTCAGGAGTTCGAGACCAGGCTGACCCACATGGTGAAACCCCCATCTCTGCTAAAAATATGAAAAAAAAATTAGCTGGGTGTGGTGTCATGAGTCTGTAATCCCAGCTATTCAGGAGGCTGAGGCAGGAGAATCACTTGAACCCGGGAGGCGGAGGATGCAGCGAGCCGAGATCGCACCACTGCACTCCAGCCTGGGTGGCAGAGTGAGACTCTGTCTCAGAAAGAAAAAGCTGATGGTGTAGACATTCTCTCCCTTATACAGTTGAGAAGGCCAAAGCTTAGAGAGTTGAGTTGAAAAAATTTTCAATTTGTTGCCAGCATTTAAAAATTGGGGAATTTAGGCCAGGCGCGGTGGCTCAAGCCTGTAATCCCAGCACTTTGGGAGGCCGAGGCGGGTGGATCACGAGGTCCAGAGATCGAGACCATCCTGGTCAACATGGTGAAACCCCGTCTCTACCAAAAATACAAAAAATTAGCTGGGCATGGTGGCACGTGCCTATAATCCCAGCTACTCAGGAGGCTGAGGCAGGAGAATTGCCTGAACCCAGGAGGCGGAGGTTGCGGTGAGCCGAGATCGCGCCATTGCACTCCAGCCTGGGTAAGAAGAGTGAAACTCCGTCTCAAAAAAAAAAAAAAAAAAAAAATTGGGGAATTTTAGGTTGATAGTTAGGTGTATATCTTCTGTTGAAAAATAGAGACATCTGAACCTCTCGATGTCCCTTCCAACGGGGCCACAGCAGATGGACCTGAGTTGTGGCTGTCCTCCAGTTGCAACATATACTCTCCAGCTGCTTACAGTCCCCACTGTGCCTGTGGCTCATCAGGCCTGCTTCCCTCATTTCTGTGACCTGCCTGGTTCCCATGGGGAGCTGAGTTTGCAATTCAGGGAGCAGTAGACACGGGGGGAGTTCACGTTCATATGGGGAGCATTCTGAGCTGCAGGACCGCACAGACCTTAGCAGGAAGACAAGGACGCTACTCTGTTTTCTTCCTTTCTCTTCAGGATGATCGCTGTGGAAGCTGCCACGTTGGCACTGCCCTCCTCTGTGAGACATGGTTTAGCTCAAGTCCTTGCTCGAACTTTCCAGCCGTGTGACTTTGGGCACAAATGACCTTCACCTCTCTGGGTTTGTTTTCTCACTGCTAATGCTGCAGGCAATGTACATACAAATATTGCTACTTTAGGGCTATAAGATGGACTAGTTAGCTGTGTCCAAGTCTTTCCTTTTACCAACAGAAATAGAGAGAAAAAGGAGAATAAATAAATAAATGAAACAAACAAACAAAAAAACCTCATCACTCTTTTCCCCAAAATGAACACTTATCGCCCTCTGGTGTCCACCACCACTCAGTGCAGCCAGTCAAGAGTGGCTTGAAGGCCGGGTGCGATGCCTGAAACCTGTAATCCCAGCACTTTGGGAGGCTGAGGCGGGTGGATCACGTGAATTCAGGAGTTCGAGACCAGCTTGCCAACATGGTGAAACCCCGTCTCTACTGAAAATGCAAAAATTAGCCAGGTGTGGTGGAGGGTGCTTGTAATCCCAGCTACCTGGGAGGTTGAGACAGCTTGAACCTGGGAGGCAGAGGTTGTAGTGAGCTGAGATCACCCCACTGCACTCCAGCCTGGGAGATAGAGCAAGACTCTGTCTTTAAAAAAAAAAAAAAAAAAAAAAAAAATCAGCCTGGCACAGTGCCTCACACCTGTAATCCCAGCACTTTGAAAGGCTGAGGCAGGCAGATCACTTGAGGTCAGGAGTTCAAGACCAATCTGGACAACATGGTGAAACCCTGCCTCTGCTCAAACCTGTAATCTCAGCACTTTGGGCGACCGAGGTGGGCAGATCATCTGAGGTCAGGAGTGGGAGACCAGCCTGGCCAACGTGGTAAAACCCTGTGTCTCCTAAAAATACAAAAATTAGCCTGCCATGATGGTGGTGCCTGTAATCCCAGCTACTCAGGAGGTTGAGGCAGAAGAATTGCTTGAACCCGGGAGACAGAGGTTGCAGTGAGCTGAGATCACACCACTGCACTCCAGCATGGGCGACAAAGTGAGACTCTGTCTTGAAAAGAAAAAAAAGAGTGGCTTGGAGATGAAAGACTTGCGGGCAGGGGAATAGGGACTGCCCCATCCCTCATGGTCTCAGGTTAATCCCCGCCGGCTGCAGGACCAGGGAAGGAGAATTAGGTCTCCACACCAAGTTTCCACTGCAGACACCCACCCAGCTCAGACAAGGACACTGGAGGCATGGGATTTACAAGCCAATGATAGCTGGCCTAACATCACTGCATTTAATAATCATGGCAAAATAGTATTAACCACAGTAGGCATTACTTATAAGCATAGCAAGTGAAATCTAGTTGTTTGTGCAGAAAAATTTTATTAAAAGGCTCTTGCAAAGCCCCCTAAATTATTGCACAGGGGTTTGGGGTTGGTGGAGTGTGAGCTTCTGTGAAGTTATACTGCAGTAACAAAGAACTCCCAGATCTCATTGATTTCTATGAACAAAGGCCCTATTCCTCACTTATGTTAAATGACCACTAAAGATTGCCATGGGCCACACGAGACTCTGCTTCATGTGTCTTCATTAGTCCTGGATCCAAGATGGAAAATCTGTCTCTATTTAGGGTCTTCTCATGGGAGAGTCAAGTGGCACGGTGGTGGTCAAAGCTCCTGCCTGGATGTGGTATCTGTCATTCTGCCCACGTGCCATTGGTGAAGGCAAATCACACGGCTGAGGTCCACATCATGGGCAGAGGAGTATCCTCTCAGAGGGAGTTGTCGCCAGTCACATGACGATGGGCGGGGCTGTCTAAGTTGACAGGGAAGGGAAGGGAATCATTGGAGAAAGGCAAAACCCACACCTGTCCTTCTAGCACTGATAGCTGGATTCTGGGGAGCAGAATCCGTGTATGCCAGTTACACAGCCACTGACTGCCACAAATCATGTCATAGTAACTCTCATTCAACTGTATTTCATTTCTGCATTTCACAAATTTTGTGTCCCAGGTGATATTCTAGCACTTAGGATAGCAGTCAATACCTTTGCCCTCTTGGATACATATTATATATAATATTTATAATATATTATATATAATTTTTATGTAAATAAAAAATGTACATATTTGCCATCATGCTTTGAAAAACTATTTACCCGCATTTTATTCTTGGTCTGTTCAATAGCTATAACAAAATAGTTTAGACTGGATAATTTGTCAACAGTAGAAATTTATTTCTCACGGTTCTGGAGGGTGGGAAGCCCAAGGTCAAGGTACGTGAAGATCAGCACCTGGTGAGGGCCCACTCTTTGCTTCTGAGATGGCACCTTCTAGCTGCATCCTCACATGACTGAAAAGGCCAGCAAGCTCCCTTGGGCCTCTTTTAAAAGGGTGCTGGTCCCATGCATGAAGGTGAACCCTTCATGACCAAATCACCTTCCTAAGGCCCTATCTCTTAATACCATTGCATTGGGGAGTAGGTTTCAACATATGAATTTCTGGGGACATGAACCTTCAGACCATAGCACTGACTCATGAACCAAAAGCCTGATCTAATGGTTTCACTCAAAAATGGTGGCTAGCCCATTTGGGCTATGCGTGGATACTGCAAGAAGACGTGAGTGTGAGTTGATCTCAATAGTTCTTCCAGGAAGTCTACATCCAATGTTCACAGTGTAATGTGTAACCACCACTATAGGCTCATTCTTTCTCTCTCTCTCTCTCTTTAGAGACAGAATCTCAAAAAAAAAAAAAAAAAAAGGCACAATCTCAGCTCACTGCAACCTCCACCTCCTGGGTTCAAGCGATTCTCCTGCCTCAGCCTCCTGAATAGCTGGGATTACAGGTGTGTGCCACCACACCTGGCTAATTTTTGTATTTTTAGTAGAGACGGGGTTTCATCATGTTGGCCACACTGATCTCAAACTCCTGACCTCAAGTGATCTGCCTGCCTCTGTCTTCTAAAGTGCTGGGATTACAGGCGTAAGCCACTGCTCTTGACCTATAGGCTCATTTTCATTATTAGATGTAGCTGTTTCCTAAGGAAAGGAAGAGACTGTGGATGAAGCAGATGAGCCAAGAGACCTGGAAAACGTAAGCACTCATAGAAACATCCAACAATGAAAGAAATGCACTGGTGAGCCTCCATTTGGCCCATATGTGTGATTCTTCATACTGTACATATTTTTTCATGAATAAGAAAGTAAAGAATGATTATAAAAGTGTTGTTGGTTCTGGAATATGCCACCATATTTCCTGAGCCCAACAGGTGTTTTCTAAAAACCTAGAGAAACAGATTGAGTGGTAGATCAAAACCATCATCCACCAAAGAGTCCCTAAGCCAGCAAACACACAAACCCACTAATGACTCCACTGAGGGTTGTGTAATTAGGCGATTGTACTTCAGATGCTCTCTATCATGCACAAGCCCTCAGTGGATTGTTACGCTGTATATGTTTGTATGATATTTGGAGAAATTGGTTGGGATTTTTGGATAGGTTAGTATTATGTGTTAAATGCTTATGTTCCCTCCCACCCCGAAATGCATATACTAAAACTCTAACCTTTAGTGTGGCTGTTTTTGGAGATGGGACTTCTAAGGAAGGAACTAATGTTAAGTGAGGTGGTAAGGAGGGAGACCTGATCTGATAGGATTAGTGTGTTCATAAGAAAAGATACTGGAGCTCTTTCTCTCTCTCTCTCTCTGTACCATGTGAGGACACAGTGAGAAGGCGGCCATTGTAACTCAAAGGGACACACTCCCCATCCCGATACCAACCCTGGCACCTGGATCTTGGACTTCTTAGGTTTCAGAACTGTGAGAAAATAGATTTCTGCTATTTAAGGCACTCTGTCTGTGGTATTTTGTTATGGCAGCTTGAAACAATTAGGAATGCATTATTTTTCCCACTTAAAAAAAGGAGAATATTGTCCCTCACTATACAAAATTTACTAATACTTCAGACATGGATTAGATTTTATACCGAGGCATACCTATCTATAAAAAAGTAAAGACCTGGCCACAATGACATCTAGTATTAATGAATCATTCTCAGGTCCTGGGCACTGTGCTAAGCCTTTAACATGGTGTAATTCATTTGTACTTAAACAGGCTTATAGATTAGACACATTTCTTTGTTATAATTAATGCTAGCTTATGGAGGAAACCCAAGAGAGAATCTGAATAACTGAGGTTACATTTCTTGGCTTGAGGAATGAATGGCTAGACAGACATTTGTTTTTAACATTATTTTTAAAGTGGATATGTATATTTATGTACAGACTTTTGTGCTTTCTAAATTTCATCATAAAAAAATAAAAAGAGAAAAGCCAGAATCAGAGGATTACCTAAGGTTATAAAACAGTTTGTGCTGGAGCCAAGGTTTGAGAAATGTCTTTGTGATTCCTTGTTCCATTGTCTTAATGAGGTGACTTCATCCATTTGTACTGCTATAACAAAATACCTGGGACTGAATAATTTCTAAATCATAGAAATTGATTTCTCATGGTTCTAGTGGCTGGGAAGTCCAAGACCAAGCCCTGGCTGACCCAGTGTCTGGCGAAGGCCTGTTGCTCATGGATAGTGCCATCTAGATGCCCTCACATGGAAGAGCAAGAAGGGCTAAGCTGGTTCCCTCCAGTCCTTTTATAAGGTACTAATCCATTCATGAGGGTGGAGCCCTCCTGATTTAGTCACTTTTCAGAAAGAAGTGATGACTGCCTCTTACCACCACCACAGTGGGGATTAAGATTCAACATGAATCTCACAGGGGATGTACAGCCAAACCAGTATCACAAACAGTGACATCACATGTTACTGTTAGCCCACTAGGAGCATGTTTTAAGAAGCAGAAGCAACATACACTATCTGCCAAGATCTCTCCCTTCCATCCTGCTAGAAGCCCTTCCTATCCCTTATTAGGGCCCCAAGTCTGTGGTGTTAGCCTCAGATCCCAGTATGCCCCCTTGACCACCAGCCCAGCCGGGAAGCCCGTTGGCTGTCTCTGGAGCCCAGGCACTTTGCTGGAAATGAAGAAAGAGGAAATGAACAAACAGCTAGAAGAAAGAAAACCTTTTATTTCACCAGGAGAGATCACCTTTATTCTGGGTCTAAGAGGAAATTGCTTGCTGAGGTCCTTAGGTATCAGGTCACTGGGCCATATGATAAACTTTGTCCATCACAGCAGTAGTTAAAAGAATGTTTCATCTGCGCTCTATTTTTTAAAACTTCCAGGTTATGCCCTTAAAAGGACAAGAGGTTTAGGTGATGAGTTCACCAAAATCTCATAAGTCACCACTAAATAACTTACTCATGTAACCAAATACCACCTATTCCCCCAAAAACCTATGGAAACAAAAAATTTTTGAAAAAATACAAAAATACAGTTATAATGGGGAAAAAAAGGGCAAAGGGTTGCCTTTTGCTGCCCCTCCTCATCTTCCCTGAAGTCCCACTGGCTAGAATGGAGATGTGATGTCTAGGCTTCAAGCAGTCATATTTAAATTCAAGGTAGCAGCCAAATATTGAGACTGGACAACAAAGACAGGAGACAGGATTTCAACTGCACACTCAGCTGGGCCCGCCAAACTGAATATTAACATAAGAGAGAAGTTAACTTTGGCAGCATCATCACCATCACTGCAACCACTGTCACCATCATCAATGTCACCGTCAGTGTCCTCTGTCACCACCAACGCCATCATCATTCTCACCATTACCATTACAATCCACTCTCACCACCTTCACGCACCATGACCATCTCCATCTTATTTAGCATCATCACCATCACCATCATCACTTTTATCATCACATTCTTGATGACCAACCAAAGTCATCATGAATGACGTCACCGGCATCGTCACTGCCATCTTCATTATCGTCATCACAATCACGATCAGCATCTTCATTACCATCAACAGCAGCTTTGCCATCACCATTCCTACCCATGGAATGACTCTCACAGTTCATGAACTGCCAGGTCAGAATCCCAACATGAAATGATGACCACTAAAGAAACACTTTTGCCGCTGCTCCTGCTGCTGTTCTCACCACCGCCACTGTTATGATTACTGTTGCTGCTTCTGCTACTGTTATTGTTGCTGATGTTACTACACTGAGCCCTCTGCCATTTCTGTGGGTTCTAGATTCATGGATTCAACCAAACACACAATGAAAACATTTGGAGACATACATTCCACAAAATTGGCTGGGCACGGTGGCCCACGACAATAATCCCAGCACTCTGGGAGGCCGAGGTGGGAGGATCACTTGTGGTCAGGAGTTCAAGACCAGCCCGGCCAACAGGGTGAAACCCTGTTGCTACCAAAAAACACAAAAAGTAGCTGGCTATAGTGGAATGTGCACGTATTCCCAGCTACTCAAAAGGCTGAGGTGGGATAATTGCTTGGACCTGGGAGGTGGAGGTTGCACTGAGGCGATATTGCACCACCGCACTCCAGCCTGGATGGCAGAGTGAGTCCCCGTCAAAAAAAAAAAAATTCCACAAAGTTCCAAAAAGCAAAACTTGAATTTGCCAAGTGCTGAGTACTACCTTCAACCCACGTGAATGAAGTGTTGTGTAGGCAATGTCTTAGGTATTATAAGTAATCTAGAGATTATTTAAAGTATATGGGAGAATACACATAGATTATGTATTAGGGTTCTCTTAGGGGGACAGAACCAATAGGAGATATAGATATAGCTATAGATATGAGTTTATTAATTATTAACTTATAGGAACACAGGGTCCCACAATAGGTTGTCTGCAAGCTGAGGAGCAAGGAGAGGCAGTCCGAGTCCCAAAACTGAAGAACATGGAGTCAGATATTCAAGGGCAGGAAGTATCCAGCATGGAAGAAAGATGTAGGCTGGAAGCCTAGGCCTGTCTCATCACTTCATGTTTTTCTGCCTGCTTTGTATTTGATGGTGGTTGATTAGATGGTGCCCACCCAGTTAAGGGCGGGCCTGCCTTCCCCAGCCCACTGACTCAAATGTTAATCTCCTCTGGCAACACCCTCACAGATACACCCAGGATCAATATTGCATCCTTCAATCCAATCAAGCTGACACTCAGTATTAACCATTATAAGTCCACTCCTTGTCAACTTAAACCTACACACATCTCCTGAGATCATACATGATCCTCAAGTAAAGACAATAATGAGGTCAGAATTATGCCTAACATAATAAAACTGTTCTTTGTACAATCAGAACTGCACCAATCCCCAACCCAAATACTGTTACATAAAGTTAACAATACTTACATGCTGATATAAAGTCAATAAATCTGATGTCACACAAAGGAAAAGGAAATAAAATGAAAATATTTTCTTAGTACAAGTGTATACATGCACAAACACATTTTAGCAAAAGAAGGAGGAAATAGGCCGGGCATGGTGGCTCAAGCCTGTAATCCCAGCACTTTGGGAGGCCGAGGCGGGTAGATCACGAGGTCAAGAGATCGAGACCATCCTGGTCAACATGGTGAAACCCTGTCTCTACTAAAAATACAAAAAATTAGCTGGACATGGTGGCATGTGCCTGTAATCCCAGCTACTCAGGAGGCTGAGGCAGGAGAATTGCCTGAACCCGGGAGGCGGAGGTTGCGGTGAGCCGAGATCGTGCCATTGCACTCCAGCCTGGGTAACAAGAGCGAAACTCCGTCTCAAAAAAAAAAAAAAAAAAAAAAAAAAAAAGAAGGAGGGAATACTCATGACAATTATAGTCCTTGTTTCTGAAGCTGGCCACATGGTCGTAGCTGGTATTGATGACTACCTTCTTCTACTACCCATTCTGTATTCCTTTTGCCTTTAGCAAGCACCTCAGCAGGTTGTGGGGTTTTTTCCTGGTAGAGTGACCCAAACCTTCATTCCTGAAGCGCCTGGGTCATTTGCAGTCCTTCCTGTATCGGGCTGTTGCAGTTTTCCATTGACCTTAATCACAGGGCATGGTAATACTAAGAGACGCCCTAATGGATCTCCTGTATTCCACGCATGCTCTTCCTGACCTCCATTATGGGGTAGTAGACTGATTTCATCTTGATAGTCTGGGTCAATCACCCCAGGCAGCACTGTAACTCCCTTCTTAGCCTGTTGACTTAAAGGTAGGAGGAGCCCAAAGTGTCCAGGTGGCAATCATTGTGTCTCCTGGTGGCAGTGTTCCTCCCTCTGGAACTAAGACCTCTAGGCCAGCAGAACGTAATGTCGTGGGATCAGGAAGCAAAAGCTTTGCTAGTGGGTCACTGGGGTGATGGTGAGTGGTGCCATGTCCACTTCCACCCCTTGATTCCTAGACCCGTTAATCGGGGCTACAGAAGAAACAGTACCATATATTGGACGCTGATTCGGAGCACGCACAAGCTTCTGGAGAACTTTGCCCCAGCCCTGAAAAGTATTGCCGTCTAGTTGGTGCTGTAACTATGACTTCAGAAGGCCATTCCGCCGTTCTATCAATCCAGCTGCTTCAAGATGGGAGTTTTGGAAGAAGCATTGCATGCAAGTTAGGCAAACCCATATCCAGAGTAAGTGTCTGTTCCAGTGAGGACAGACCTCTGCCCTTTCCACAGCGGAAGAGGTCCAATATACTTAACCTGCTACAGGTAGCTGGCTGATCACCCCAAGGAATGGTGCCATATCGAAGGCTCACTGTTGGTCTCCGCTGCTGGCAAACTGGACACTCTGCAGTGGTCATAGCCAGGCAGGTCAGCCTTGGTGAGTGGAAGTCCATGTTGCCGAGCACAGGCATAACTTCCATTCCTGCCACCATGGCCACTTTGTTCATGAGCCCATGGGGCGATGACAGGCACAGGCGGGGAAAGAGGTGGTGTTCACAGAATGGGTCATCCTACCCACTTGATTATTAAAATCCTCCTCCACTGAGGTCACCCGTTGGTGAGCACTCACATGCGATGTGAATATCTTCACGGTTTTTGACCACTCAGAGAGGTCCATCTGCATCCTCTTCTCCCAAGTTTTTGGGCATCAATTTTCCATTCACGCTTCTTCTGAGTCCCTGATCGTCCAGCCAAACCATTGTCTGCAGCCCATGAATCAGAATGTAATCGCACATCTGGCCATTTCTCCTTCCATGCAAACTGTTCAGCCAGGTGCACTGCCCACTGGGAAGATTTCCCTTCACCACTGTCCTTTAGGGATGTCCTAGGAAGGGGCTGTAGTGCTGCAGCTGTCCGCTTTCGGGTGGTGCCTGCATATCACGCAGAACCATCTGTGAACCAGGCCCTAGTCTTCTCTTCCTCTGTCAACTGATCATAGAGAACTCCCCATGAGGCCATCAGTGCAGGCGTGGGGAGAGAAGGTAGGGTGGCAGGAGTGGAGACCATGGACATTTGAGCCACTTCCTTATGTAACTTACTTGTGTCTTCAGGACCTGCTCGAGCCCAATCACGAATATACCACTTCCATTTGATGATGGGATTGCAACTTTGGGCAGTGCAACTTTGGGATGTTGCTGTGCATGGTCCACTTTATAGCTAGATGGGCCAGAAAGCACCCAGTTCATGATAGGAAATACAGGTCACACGGTGACTTGATGACTCGTAGTCAAACACTCAGTTTCCACCAAAGCCCAGTAGCAGGCCAATAGCTGTCTCTCAAAAGGAGAGTAGTTATCTGTAGAAGATGGCAGGGCCCTGCTCTAAAATCCTAGAGGCTTCTGCTGTGATTCACCTATGGGGGCCTGCCAAAGGCTCCAGACAGCATGCATATCTGCCACTGACACCTCGAGCACCATTGGATCTGCTGGATTCTGTCTTCTGCAGAGGCCAAGCAGGAGAGTTGAAGGGGATGTGGTGGGAATCACCACCCTTGAGTCTTTCAAGTTTTTTATGGTGGCACTAATCTCCACAATCCCTCCAGGGATAGGATATTATTTTTGATTTACTGTTTTTCTAGGTAGAGGCAGCTCTAATGCTTCTTTTTGACCTTTCCCACCGTAACAGCCCTCAATCAACCAGTCAGAGAGCCAATGTGGGGCTTCTGCCAGCTCCTGAGTATGTCTATACCATTTATGCATTTGGGCACTGGGGAAATGACCACAGGATGAGTCCGGGGACACACTGGACCCACTGTAAGTTGGATGTGAGCTAAAACTTCACTAATTGCCTGATCTCCATTAGCCCCTACTTTAACTGGAGGACCATAACAACATTTTCAGTTCCCTAGAATTGATGTCAGCTCTGAGTCAGTGTCCAGTAATCCCTGAAATGTCTGATCATTTCCTTTTTCGCAATGCAGTTACCCTGGTAAAATCCCAGAGGTCTCCTTGGGGAAGGATAGGAGAAAGATTTACTGCATAAATTGTGGGTAATGTAGTGGGGTCCTTCCTCAAAGGGACCTGGTCTCCCCTTCATTCAAGGGATTCTGGATCTGTAAACTGGCTTGGTCTGTAAATCAAGTTGGGAAACTGATTGAGGGGCCATGATTCTGTTTTTTTAATTCAAATTAGCCTTTTGTCCATTTGACCTAGAAGTTTTCTGTTTGTGTAATTTAAGTAGAAATGCCCTAGGCTTCCTATCAATTTCACTTCTAGGACCACCACGGTTAATTAGCCAAAGCCAGAGTTCTACACGAGTCAGACTATTCTGATTGCTGCTTTGCCTCTGCTGTCCATTATGGTAGCTACGCCCACCTTGCCACCTTGCCTTTGATAGTTGAGTGCTGCCACTCAGCCCCTGTCAGCTCGGGATTCAGTTATTCCCATTGCATTTAAATCTTGTAGTTGAGTGACTGCAGTTCCCACCATTAGATGTGACGTGCAGAGAAGAACAACTACAGGGCTCTCCAAAGATGCAGGTGCTGCCCTCACAAATCTATTTCACAAAGCATTGGTCAAGGGCATCGCTTCTGAACCCACCCAGCTGGGATGAGTAGGCCTAAAGAGACTGATTCACTCCACTATCCCCATCTGCCTAAGCCTTTGGATCCCTTCCTCCACATCAAACCAAGGGAGATCAGGCATTTCTGCCCTTCTCTGCCTCTTTCTCTCCCCATCCCTCTCCCTCTTCTCCTCTCTCTGTCTCCCCCTTCCTCCTCCCTCCCTCTCTCCTTCCCTCCCTTCCTCCTTCCCTCTGCCTCTCCTTCTCCCTCTCAGTCTCCCTCCCTCTCTCTCTACCTCCCTCTCTCTCCCCTTCTCTCAAGAGGCCCTCTCTCTCTCTCCCCTCCTCCCCTCCTTCTTGCCCCTTCCCTTTCTCTCTCTCCCTGTCCCTCTTTCCCATCCCCCTCTCCCCCTCTCCCTCTTTCTCCCTGCCTTCTTTTCTCTTCCCCTCCCTCCAAAAGAAAACAAAAGAGATCAGGCATTTCTAGCTCACTCACAAGTGGGCCATCTTTTAATCCATAGTGCAGCTAACTAGGTAAATAGACTATTAGAGTCTTTTTGAACTTCCCAAGCTGAAACATTAAATGCAGAGTTCCTACTTAGGGCCCAAATCAACAAATTTAGCCGGATCCAACTCTATGTGCCTTCCACCATTGTCTCACACCCTTAATATCCACTCCCATGACTGTTCTCCAGACTGCTGTTTAAATAAATTAGAGAACTCAAACAGTTCTTTTTGAGTGTGGCACACCTCCTCATGGGTCCCACTCTCAGCCTCACCTCTAGAGGCCTGCCAGGGCTTTAGGTATAGGTCTAGAAGCAAACAGAGGTGTTAGGGGTGACTCCTGAGGAAAATCAACATTACTTGCCTGGCAACTGCCTCAGGGGAGGCCATCACTCTTGCCTCAGGTAGTGCAGGGTTTATCTCCTCAGACAAAGGTGGAAAGGCTGATGGCAGCATGGGTCTGGGAGGGGATGTTGCCACTATACTGGGGAAGAAGGAGCTGTTCCTTCTGGCAAAAAAATCTCATCAGAGTTTACAAACTCAGTGTCCCTGGCTTCATGAGGTTCCTCCCACATGTCTCCATTCCGAGTTGCAGGGCCCCATCTTTTTCAGCCAATACCCTCACTTTAACAGTAGACACCTGTCGAGGCCGTGCGTGCACCTTTCACTGCAGGTCAGCCACTCACAGGATCAGAGCTTGTGTCTTTTTCCCACAATTTCAGCTCTTTCTCTGCAGGAGATAAGACTCTCACTCAGGGCAATCCTAGCAGATTTGAAGCTCAGTGTCTGTTTCTGAAGCCGGGAGACAGAACCCCTGAGTTCATCATTTTCTTTCATCACTTTGTCCACTAAACAACCAACCAGCTTCATTATGTTCCTTGGTTCTTCATATATGGTCAAAAGTATTAAGTACGGAGTCACCAAACTCCTTTCCTCTCATGAATGGTGAATCAGGAGTGTCAAATGCATTTATTGTGCATAACTCTCTAAACAGTTTCTGCCAAGGACTATCAGTGTTCTCTCTCTCTCTGTATGTCTACACATCAATGTTCTATATACATATATATATAATATATATACATAGGATATATAATACTATATATAATTTTATATATGTAATTATCCTAGTAGGATGTATATAATTATATATATTATATATCCTATGTGTGTGTATATATATATATATGATATATATATTAGAATATATATAACATATATTAATACATATATAAAGAATTAATTATTAACTTAAATGATCACAAGTCACTTAATAGGCCATCTGCAACCTAAGGAGCAAGAAGAGCCAGTTCAAGTCCCAAAACTGAAGAACTTGGGAGTCCGATGTCAGAGGGCAGGAAGCATCCAGCATGGGAGAAAGACGTAGTCCGGGAGGCTAGGCCTGTTTTGTTGTTTCACATTTTTCTCCTGCTTTATATTTGCTGGCAGCTGATTAGATGGTGCCCACCTGATTAAGGGTGGGTCTGCCTTCCCCAGCCCACTGACTCCCTCACAGACACACCCAGGATCAATACTGCATTCTTCAATTCACTCAAGTTGACAGTATTAACCATGGCAGGTTATATGCAAATACTATATCATTTAATAGAAAAATCTTGAACATCAGCAGACTTTGGTGTCTTTTGGAGGGCGGGGAATGTTCTGGAAGTGTTCCTCCATGAAAACCAAGGAGACATGGTACTTAATAGTTTTTCAGCACTCCGTGGGTTTCAGGTATTCTGCTAAGATCATATCCTTAAAGACTCTATTTTACAGATTAAAAAAAGAAGCACAGAGAAATATAAAGGGCCTCAATCCCTTGCTCATGGTCAAACAGCTGAGAAGTGGTAGGGGCAGCATTTGAGCTTGGGCAAGCTGACTCCAGAGTCCTATTACCTTTGACAGTGAACAGACGTTTGGTTGCCAGCCTGCTACCTCCCCGAGAGAAGAGTGTGCCAATCAGCTCTCAGCAGGTAGCTGGGAGACAATTGGCCTAACCTTTTTGAGTAGCACTTTTCTCCTGCATCAGATGGAGGCAGTAAAAAAGAGTCGTTTTTTCCTGTGTCACAAGACTGGAAATGGTATGTGTGCAGTCCTTGTTATAAAATTTAGCATGTAGCAGTTACCTAATAAACATCAGATTGTATTATTATAATAATTAGAAATAATGGAATACAAAATTTTATCTTGATGGGCAGAGCCCCCTCTCTCTGGCCAAGGATGTGAGCAGAAGTGATGTCTGCAGCTTCTGAGTCACATCCTTAAAGAGGTAAAGGAGGTGGGGAGATAGAGGGAACCTTCTCTTCCTTCTCCATTTCCATTGCCTGGAATGCAGACCCAACAGACAAACGGGTCAGCTTTCCTGAACTGCATGAAACTGCATGTTGGGGATATGGGAAAAACATAGTAGAATGTCTGGATCCTTGCCAACATTGAGCAGCCATGCCAGAGAGAGAGATTTTGCTGAAGCCACTGAATTTGGGGTCTTTTGTTAACAGCAGACTAATCGAGACCCTTGCGGTTTCTCTTGGTTTCATTTGGTTTACACAGATTCAGAGAGTGACCTTTTTCCTAAACACATCTTCAAAGTCTAGGGATCCTCGACTCTAATCCTCATTGCCCAAACCAAAACCTCCACGTTTTACTCCATGGCTATTTCTCAACAAGTTACCTCCCCGTCTTTGAGCCACCCTTACCTCACCTGTAAAATAGGAAAAGTGAACTCAGCAACAGTGAAGAAATGTGCAGATGAGTGAGATCACAGGTCAAGGGCTTTCAGGTTTACAAGAAGAATGAAATTTAATAACAGATCGTGAGGAGTATAATGGTGGCAGAAATGGTTTGGTTGCGATGATAGAGATTGTAATGGAGATAGAAATCTGCTGTTTCTGATGGTGATGGCCTTGGTGATGGAGGAAATGGTGATAGATGGTTGTAATAGTTGTGATGAGAATGACAATGGTGGTGTTGCTAGTGACACCGATGGTGGGAGAGATGGTGATAACACCAATGGCAATGATAACAATGCTGATGAAGGTATCTAATGAGAATGATAGTGGTTGCTATGGTGATGATGATGGTAATGGTGGTTTCTATGGTGACGATGATGGAAATGGTTGCTATGGTGATGATGGAGATGATGGTTGCTATGGTGATGATGGTGAAGATGCTGGTTGCTATAGTGATGATGGCAGTGATGACTAGTGATGAGAAGGATGGCGAAGTGTGATGATGAGGTAATGAGAGGTGATTACGGTGATGATGATGATGGTAGTGGTGATAGTGATGATTGTACTGCTGATGATGGTGGTGATTGTGTTGACAATAATGGTAATGTGAGGATGGCATTGACATTGGAAGTGTTAATAGCGATATCAATGGGAGCTCTTTTAATGGCTGGATACAGAATTGGGAATAACTTTTCCCTGATCATGCATCACCGTTTCTTGATGAGACAACACCCAGATTTACAATTCCAGATCTGAGTAAATCACAGCACCATTCACCCAGTGCAAATTCTAGGACACACCCTTGGTTCCTTCTTATGAAATATCTCCTCCACCCACCCCAATTTCCAGCCCATCAGCAAGCCCAGTCACCTCTACCTCCAAACACATCTGACTCTTTCCATTGCTTCTGATCTGCATCATGTCCACCTTTTGTTCCAAGTCACCATCATCTCCCTCCTGGTTTAATGCAATCGTCTCCTAACTGGACAACTCAACTCCTGGCTTTCAATCTTTTTTATTGTTATTTTTTATTTTTGGAGATAAGATCTCACTCTGTTGTCTGGGTGGGAGTACAGTGGTGTGATCACGGCTTACCGCAGCCAGCCTCGAACTCCTGGGCTCAAGGGACCCTCCCATCTCAGCCTCCTGAGTAGTTGAAACTACAAACATGCCACCAAACCCAACTAATTTTAAATTTCTTTTCTAGAGACAGGATCTTGCTATGTTGCTCAGGCTGGTCTTGAACTCCTGGACTCGAGTGATCCTCTCGCTTGGGTCTCCCAAAGTGCTGGGATTACAACGTGAACCACCACACTCAGTCCAGCTTTCACTCTTGCCACCCTACAATCTTTCTCCTCTCAGCAATCAGAGTGATACTTTGCAAATGCAAATCAGACCCTGTTGTGTTTCTGCCCCAAACTTTCTTAAAGTGTTTTATTGCCCGGTCAAAAAAACTAAGCTTTATTTTTTATGTTATTTTATTTTTATCAAGTATGTGCTCTAACCCTTGCCTAGTTCTCCGACCTCCTCTCACGCTTCAGTCACAATTTCTGTTTCTCTAATGTCTCAAAGCACCTTCCCACCTCGGGGCCTTGGCATCTGCTGTTCCCTCTGCCAGAAACACGCAGTTCCCAGATCTGCACAGCCAGTGGCAGTGTAAGAGCTGGGCTGGCCTCTCTCAGCACATTGCCTTGTTTCATCTGCCCCATAATATTTATCACCATCTTCATCTTATTTACTTATTAGGTCATTATTAGACTCCCCCACCAAGAATGTGAGCTTCATAAGAGCAGGATCTATGTTCTTGTTTTCCACTACGTCCCCAGCATCAAGGACAGTGACTGGCACATAGTAGGTATTCTACAAATGGCTGTGAATAAATTGGTTGGCTCATGGACAAATTAGAAACATACCTCACTCCAAGTAAATTAAGAATGAAGCTTATGGCCACATAATCTCCCCAGTGAACAGAAGTCTTCCTTCCTCCTCTGCCCTTGTGCCCTGCACTCCCTCCCCAGTTCAGCCCCCCAAATCTGATCACAGCTTCTGGTTTGAGTTCCTTACTCCACCCCTGGGGTAATCATTGCAACACATAAATCTATTTTTTTCTACTTCACCTTCCCAAGATGCCAAGAGGAACAAAGGGCAAGGCGAAGAAGGTGCCCCCCCCAACCCCTACTGTCACGGAGAAACAGGAGAACAAGAAAGTAGTGAATCCCCCCACTTAAGAAAAGGCCTAGGAATTTTGGCATTGGACATCCAGCCCAAAAGTGAACTCAGCCACTTTGTGAAATGGCCCTGCTACATCAGGCGGCAGCGGCAGAGAGCTGTTCTAAGCAGCTGAACGTGCCCCCTGTGATGATTAACCAGTTCACCCTAGTCCAGGCCCTGGACCACCAAACAGCTACTCAGCTGCTTATGCTGACCCACAAGTACAGACCAGAGACAAAGCACGAGAAGAAAGCTGACACCAAAGGGGACATCCTCACTAAGCGACATCTGTCCTTCGAAGCAGGAGTCAACACCATCGCCACCTTGGTGGAGAACAAGAAGGCTCGGCTGGTGGTGATTGCGCACGATGGGGATCCCGTTGAGCTTGTTGTCTTTCTGCCTGCCCTGCATCATAAAATGGGGGTCCCTGATTGCATCGTTAAGTGGAAGGCGAGACTGGGAGGTCCAGTCAACAGGAAGACCCGCACCACTGTTGCCTTCACAGAGGTTAACTCAGAAGACAAAGGACCTTTGGCTAAGCTGGTGGAAGCTATCAGGACCAATTATATGGGCAGATGTTGATAAGATCTGTCACCGGGGAGGCAATGTCCTGGGTTCCAAATCTGTGGCTTACATTGCCAAGTTGGAAAAGGCAAAGGTTAATGAACTTGCCACTTCACCGGATTAAATGTATACTTTTGTTTTCTGTATGTAAAAATAAAAATAACACAAATTCTCCTTCAAAAAGAATTTTCCCTCTTCCCTGCTTAAGACCCATCAACGTCATGTATGCACCGATTTCCACACTGGCGTCACCAGCTTTTGATGGTTCCTTAGGTGTCCAGAGGAGGTGGGGGATGGGCAGATCAAGCGTGGTTCCTACCTCACATCCCCCTCAACCCCTACTGCCAGAGAAGCTTCACTTGTACCAGGTGTACAGATAGGCAGTATTGCCTTGAGATGAAGGTCAAGGCTTCAAAGCCAGTCTGCTTGCATGCAAATCCTGATTCTGCGTCTCTCAAGCTGTGTGACCCTGGCCAGGTTACTCACCCTCTCTGATCATTGGTCTCCTTATCTGTACAGTGGAGCTAATGATGTACCTGCCTCCTAAGGGTTGTTGGGAGAAATGAATCAGTTTATTCAGGTAAGGCACTTAGGACCATGCCTAGTACATAGTCAGTGCTCACTACGTGTTGGCTATTACTGTCAATTAGTTGTTTTTTTTTGTTTTGTTTGTTTGTTTTTTGTTTTTTGTTTTTTTTTTTTTTTTTTTGAGACAGGATCTCACTCTGTCACCCAGGCTGGAGTGCAGCGGTGCAATCTCACCTCACTGCAGCCTTGACCTCCAAGGCTCAAGCAATCCTCCCACCTCAGCCTCCGGAGCGGTTGGGACTATAAGTGCCTGCCACCACGCCCCGCTAATTTTGGTATTTTTGTTAGCGACGCAGTTTCACCATGTTGTCCAGGCTGGTCTCAAACCCCTGAGCTCGGGCAATCCTCCTGCCTCAGCCTCCCAAAGTGTTGGGGTTACCGGTGTGAGCCACCGTACCTGACCTGTTAACTACATTTTCACGTAGGAATTTATTTCCACTAATTAAAGGTGGGGGGCAGTAAAAACCATCAGTTTTCATACTTTACATTGCAATTATTGCCATATACTTTATGTATTTGCCTGGAAATCTCTTGGGGGGAAAAGACCATTCAGTGTCTTTTCAGCGTCTCTGAGCTGTCATTCAGTGTCTTTTTGCTGTCATTCAGTGTCTCTGTCACCTCGGAGACGCTGCGTCTAGCAGGCCTTCCCCAAACACGCACGGAGCAGTGACTGCGCCCCCGCCCGGGTGACGCGCTGCATGTCACGCTCACGCGCCTCCAGCAGGTGGCGCCCTTGTCCCCGAAACGGCCCCCTCCGCGCCGCACCCCGCGGTCCAGGCCCGCGGAAGGTCAGGTGAGACCCGAGGATGCCGCGGCCCCAGCGGATCCGTGTTGTTCTGTGTCACGGAGGAGGCCGCGGGAGAGATGCGGAAAACCTCAGCGGAGCAGGCCACAGGCTGCCTGGGGCTTGGAGCCTCCAGGCTTGGGTTCTAGTCCTAGCGGGGGACACCAAGAGCACCCATTGCCCTCTCTGAGCCTCGGTGTCCCCGACGGGACCTCGGGAAGCTGTCAGGCTCCACCTAGCGGTCGGCAGGCGTCGGCTTTGCGGTTTCGTTTCGCGGTCTGATTTCAGGTTGTCCCTGCCAGGGAAGGCCATGGCACCTCCAGACCTCCCCGGCACACGGATCTGCCCCTCTCAGGGACCGCGAAATGAAACACTCAGCAGCCTGGGATTCTGAGGACGGAGGAACCAGGAGGGAAGAACACATGGAGCCGTGTAGGTTCCCAGAGAAGACGCCAGGACAGCCGGCGGTCCGAGTGGACCACACCTCGGGAGACTTCTGCGCCGGCGTGAGCACCTCCTGGTAGACTGCTGGTCTGGCTTCCTCAGAAGCAGACACGCTGGAGGGACGTGGATAGGGAGGTGGAGGTGGCACTCCTCTGTCACCGCGGTCCCCTCAGCCTCTTGGCTGTGGCTCAAGCCAGTCCCTTCCCCTTTCTGGGCCGTTCTCTCTGTGAAATGAGGCGAGTCTGGGTCGGGCCTTGTCAGGCTGCTCTTTAGCAGCGGAGGCCGGACTCACACCTCCAATATGAAGATAGGCACGGAGGGAGACAAAGAAAGCTGTTGGAGCCTAGGGTGAAGGGACAAGGACCCCACTCCCCTGGCCACCTCTCCGCTGCACTGACCCTAAGTGGCTCAAACCATGGGCTAGTTCTCCAAGGCTCTTTTTTTTTTTTTTTTGAGACGGAGTTTTGCTCTGGTTGCCCAGCCTGGAGTGCAATGGCACGGTCTCAGCTCACCGCAGCTTCCGCCTCCTGGGTTCAAGCGTTTCTCCTGCCTCAGCCTCCCGAATAGCTGAGATTACAGGCAAGCACCACCACACCCAGCTAATTGTTTTGTGTTTTTTGTAGAGATGGGATTTCTCCATGTTGGTCAGGCTGGTCTAGAACTCCTGACCTCAGGTAATCCGCCCGCCTCAGCCTGCCAAAGTGGTGGGATTACAGACGTGAGCCACCGCGCCCAGCCTCCAAGACGCCTTCTAGGCACTGGACTTCAAGACTCTGCAGTCTTTGTGCCAGCTTAGCTCGGCCATCCACCCACAGGTCTCCAGGGATGTCCCATCTCCCCGACCTCTCCCCACACTCGCAGGTCCTGGGAATGTGAGGTTTGGAAGGGGGCCATGAAGGGGGCTGCCAGCCTCATCTATCACCAGGATGGATGGGGAAACTGGCCCAAGGTCCCATAACTCCCCGGGCAGAGCTAGGTCCTCCCCGCCAGTCTGCACCCCACCTCTGACCCTTAGACAGAGCCTCTCTCCAGGCCTGCGTGAGAGCAAGCCAGATGTTCGTGGGTGCCGGGCCTCGTGTCAGGGCCAGCAGGACGCCGGCTCGCCCTCGCAAACGTTGCCGCCCTTGCATTTCCCCTCCCAGGGGCTAATGAGCTCCAGAGCTCTCAGGATGCTCCTTGAGCTGGGACCTCACTCAGCCTGCTGAGGTCACGGCCCCTCCTGCCCCCCCCCCACCCCCGCTGCTCCTCCAGGCCCATCTCTTGCCCCTTGGACACCCTCCTCCTGTAGCTCCCTTTGATTCCACAGAAGCAGGGCGAGAAGCTCCTAGTAGAGGCCGTACAGCAAAGCAGAGGCAGAGCCTGGAGGAGCCCCGCCCCGATTCTCAGCCCAGCACGCCCACCCCTCCCACCTGCGGAGGGCACCCCGGGGGGTGGGTGAAGGTTCTACTCCTGCCTCCACCCCCCAGCTGCGTGACCTGGAGAAAATTACTTCCCCTCTGTGATCCTCAGTCTCTCTCCATCCCTAACAAGGATAATAACAGTTGTTGATAGGAACCTAATCTTTAACAATATTAAATGTCCTGAACACACGAATATTAAATGAGATAAAATGCATAAGCACCCAGCACCTTATATATTGCTAGGCCCCCCTTTTTTTTTCTTGAAGACAGAGTCTTGCTCTTGTTGCCCGGGCTGGAGTGCAATGGCGTGACCTCAGCTCATCGCAACCTCTGCCTCCCAGGCTCAAGCGATTCTCCTGCCTCAGCCTCCAAGTAGCTGGGATTACAGGTGCCCACCACCATGCCCGGCTAATTCTTTGCATTTTTAGTAGAGACGGGGTTTCACCATGTTGGCCAGGCTGGTCTCGAACTCCTGACCTCAAGTGATCCGCCATCTAGGCCTCCCAAAGTGCTGGGGTTACAGGCATGAGCCACTGTAGATCCTTTCACTATTTATTTTCTCAGGGGCTCCCAGTGGAAGAAATGGAAATTCCTTCCTGACATTGGAGGATCTTCGGTCTAACCCCAGCCCCCCATCTAAACTTCTCCCCTTCCTCATCTGGCCCCTTTCTTCTAGGTACTGGCCCCTTTGCTGTTCCAGCAAACTCCCAGCTCTTTCCTGCTGTGACAGCCTTGACCTCTACCCTCCCCCCATTCAAGTCAAGCGTCCTGCTCCTCCCTCCTCTCTGCCTGCCGCCTCAGCCACTGCATCTGCCCCAGGAGGCCTCCCAGGTCATTCCGGGGCCTTCGGGAGTCCCTGTGGGCCGCCCCTCCTCCCCATTCTGTGCCGAAACATTCTCTGGCTCAACTTTTTCTGCAGGCCTCCCTGTGTCCCCTCGCTTGCTCCCTGTGTCCCCTCAGGGCCAGGCACAGGTGGCCTCCATCTCCCACTCTCTTCTATGCCTATCCTCACCACATCTTGTCCCTCCTGAACTAAACTCCTTCCCTAGCTCACTGGCCAAAGAAAATAATAATGACCACAACAGCATTGATTGTGAAAGCTAACACGTTTTGGGGACTGACAGGTCATATTCTAGGCACTTTTGTGTATTAGCTCATTTAATTTGCCCCTGTTTTACAGATGGGGAAACTGAGGCGCGGAGATTTTTTTTTTTTTTTTTAAGCAGTTGATCTGAGGTCTGATAGTGGAGACACAGTGAAGCCAGCTTTCAGCCCCGGCTCAGGCCAGTTCCAGTGCCTGCGCTTTTAGGAAGCCCTCTGTGCTATAGGCGGGGGTCCACCTTAGACACAGCTTAGCTCCCCCTTCCTGGCCAGCACCACCAGGCAACCCAAAACTCAGGAACCCAGGCAAGGCTGAGCACTGCACAAGCCCAGCAGGTACCATGTCATAGAAGGCAACGGAGGGAGTGCCCTCAGGAGTTGTACAAGCCATTGGCTTAGCCCCGGGTGAGCGTTGAGGGTCCTCCCGCCCTGCCCAGACTTCTGCCAGCTTCTCCAGTCCTCACTGGAATTCTGCCATCTCGCGGCCGCCTTAGGAATTAGCTGTGCCTGTGGCCTGCAGGCTGTTTCGTTACCTTCTTACATACCCACCAGGCCTGACCAGACCACAAGGTTCAGTAGAACTAAAACCCAGCCCCGCCCTCGAGGCGCCCAGGCCCTCCATCCCTCCATCCACAGGAGCAGAGGCGGGTTTATTCCAAACTTCCGTCAGCCCTCCCTCTGCTGGATGCCTGATCAGACCCTCCCTCGGTCCCGTCCGCCCCGGCTCCAGCCCCCACCAGGGACCATCTCACCTGGCTGGAGCCGGAAGCCAGGGAAGACAAAGTGGATGTATGGACTGAAGAGGGAAGGTCAGGAAAAGGATGCCTCTGGGATATGCGCGGACCACTTAGATCACTTCTTGAGCTGCTTTGGAGGCCTCTGTGTTCCTCTGGGAAACAGAGCAGGAAAAAAAAACCTAGAGAGCCCCAAAGCAGGCTCCAGGGAAGGTCAATATTCCCATCCCTGAGTTCCCCAGGCTGGCTTCAGAGAGCCTGAAAGACCCTGCACTACAGCCCAGAGTCACCAAGCCGGACGGTTGTCACTTTACTCTTTTCCCTTCTTCTGATTAGACCCATGAGGGAGTTTCTATTTGCTGCCCCTCTAACCTGAACCCTGCTCAAAGCTCTAAACCTTCCCCGCTAACAGAGTCTCCCTGGCAATGGGTGGCACCAGGCAGCTAAAGTTTCCTTTCAAATAGAAACAAAGCATAGGGATGATCATTTTATTGAACACCTACTATGCATCGGGTACACAGCAACCTTATTCTACCAGCTCAGAGAGGTTAAGTTACTTGCCCAAGGCCACACAGCTAATGAAAGAGGTTCCAGGTTCCTCTCTGGGTTTATCAGACTCCAGTTCACCTTTATCTTCTCTATCTTCCTCTCTCACCTCAGCTCCTGGTAACTCTCTGATCTCAGCTTCGGTTCATTCCTCAGATCTGCTGGCACTCTTGTCTCAGGGCCTTTGCATTTGCTGTTTTCAGATGCCCACATGGCTCACTCCCTGGCATCCTTCCTCAATGTACTCAGACTCACATCCAGACCATCCCCGACCACCCTGCATAAGGTAGTGACCCCTCCCCTCTCGCTTTTCTTGGTCAGGACCTCTACCACATGTTATTTTACTTATTTTCTCTCTGCCTCCACTAGTGTGCGAGCCCCACAGAGGCAGTGGCTTTGTCTGTTCCTTGTTAACTGCTTTATCTCCAGCACTGGCAAGCACCTGGCTCACGGGAAGAGCTCACCGAACGCCTGCTAGATGAATGGATTGGAAGAGAGGTCAGGGCACAGATCCCAGGCTCTGGAGCAGCGCAATTTCCAGTAAAACCAATAACATTATTTTGTTTTCATACTTCTTGTTCTGGTTACCTTTTGTTTCGTATGGCAAATGATTCTGATTTTTTCCTTTCATTTGTAGGAGTAACATAATTTTTTTTTTTTTTTAAGATAGGATCTCACTTTGTCCTTCAGGCTGGAGGACAGAGGTGCCCTCATAGCTCACTACAGCCTCAACCTTCCTGGGATCAGGTGATCCTCCCACCTCAGCTGGGACTATATGTGAGCACCATCATGCCCAGCTAACTTTTGTGGTTTTTTTTGTTTTGTTTTGTTTTGTTTGTTTGTTTGTTTGTTTTTTGTAGAGACAGGATCTCACCATGTTGCCCAGACTGGTCTTGAATTCCTGGACTCAAGCAATTTGTATACCTCAGCTTCCTAAGGTGCTGAGATTGCAGGCATAAGCCACAGGACCCAGTGATATAAATTTAGCCTTTAAAATAAATTTATTTAATTGGGAAAAGTACATTTATTTAAAGAATAATATTTAATGAAGAGAGTTAGAGATGGGCATGGCAAAAATCGGGACGTGGCATCGGAATAGCCATGGCTTCATGACTGCTGGGACCAAGGCCTTCCATTTGTCTGATGGGGAAGCTGAGGCCAGAGGGCACCAGGATTTGTTCAAGGTCACATAGCACGTTAATGGCAAGTGAGCATTAGCATGCGGGTCTTGTGGTTCCGGATGTGGCTTTTCTATTTTCCTTCTCAATTCTCTATTCCATCCATCAGTGGGCACTTGAGGGAGGAGGCTGTCTAGGGACCAGCCTGTGCTGAAGGCAGCAGGACTGATAGGACTGAGGACTTTTTTTTTTTTTTTTTTTTTTTGATGGCTTTGTATCCATCACCAGAGCAACGCTTGGCATGAGATAGGAGATCAACAAACCCTTACTAGGTGCAGGAATGGAAGAGAGAACAGAAGACTTGGAACCCCAAATCCCACCCCGAGGAGCCCCCAGTGAGCTGAGGAGTCAAGACCAGACCTGTGGCAACAGAGTCAGGCTGTGGAAGGTCACATCTCCAGTCTCCCTGTCACATCCAATCCAGGGAGTGGATGCCCGTGTACAAAGGAGCAGGGGAGGTGGGGGGGTGCTGGAAATCGGGAGGTGGCCATGCCTTTTGGGACCTGGGGAGAGGCATGGGCCTCATGGGGCTGACTGGGTTACAAAAAGCAGCCCAGGGTAGATGGTGGAGGGGTCATTCTTCCTGGGGACTCCCATGGCCTTGGGCAGCACAGAGCAGTAGTGAAGGCTCAGAGCCCCAAATCTGACAGCTCTGGTTATGAGCCCAGCCTCTGCCACTCACCACCATCATCTTCTTTATCTTTCTCATCATCTTCCTCTCGCTCTGCAGGGCTGACCTTGGGAGTGAATGAGAAAGTCTCTGTAGACCACTTACTGCCCCATCTGGTCAGAAGACAGAGCTAGGAAAACACTAACGGCTGGTATTTCAGGGAAGGGGTCAGGTTCAAGGATGGGTTAAAGGCACCAGGATGTCTGCTCTGCACGTTTCTTGGCCACAGCTCTCTAAGGGTGTCCATTTCCATTTTCCAGAAGAGTCAGTGACATTCAAAGGCCTTATACTCCTGTAGAGTTGGGGCTGGGGAGGTGGGAGGCTGGGAGTCTGAATCGGGGCCTGGAGAGAGCCCAGAAGTAAAGGAGTGGTGGAAACAGAGGCTCCAAGGAGCCAGCGCCACAGCCATGACCACATAGCTGGTTGGAGGCAGAGCTGGGACTGGAGGCCAAGCGTGTGGGTCTCCTGCCTCATGCTCTGTCCCAAGCTCCTGGCTGCTTCTAGACTCAAGAATTAGAAATTGACTAGAATTGGTCGGGCCTTTGAGACAGGACAATTCTTCCCGGCATGGTGGCTGAGTCAGCCCTGAATGACTCTGGGCTTGAACCTGAGCCTTGGTCTACCCGTCTGCAGAATGGGGAGAATGGTACTGCCCAGCTCGTCTCACACAGTGTCCTGAAAGTCAAATGATGAAATTATTCTTATTTCCTTTTGCTTCTTCTTCCAATTATTCTGACTGTTCTGATTTCTTAGCTGCCTGGCTCAGCCTCTGAAGGTCCAAAGGACACCTGAAGACAGAGCTGATGTCCCGCCCACCTGGAGACTTGGAAAATGGGGTCTTAGGCACTGGGCTTGGGGCTCTGCAGAAGCCTGAGGAGCGCTTTCCCAGATCCCCGCCTGAGAAGGATTTATGGTTTGGCTTGCAACGTGGTGAACTGCTAAATATGCAGATTATGGGTACAAATCCGGGGGTGGCAGGAAAGGCAGCCAGGCAGGGTGGGGGGCGTGCTGGAGGTCTGGCAGTCGGACCATGTGTGTGGGTGGGGCCGGCTGTTCCAGATGGAGCTGCAGATGTGGCTGCCTCGAGGTTTGGGTGGGGCTGCAGCACATGGCTTCTCCTCCACCTCCTCAGCCTCCTCCAGGCCCCCAGGCCAGGCTGGCTCCCCTCATCAGGGAGCAGCCACTGAAACCGACAATTCTGGTTCCTTTCAGCATCTGGAGAGGTGGGTGCTGGAGATGAGGGACACTGTCATTGTTCAGATGGGGAAATCGAGACACAAAGATGTGGAGTTATGTATCCCTGGCCAATGGCAACTTAGAGGGCAGGCCTGAAACCAAAGGCTGATCTCTCGACCCCCTGCACTGGGCATGGCTGGGCAGGAGGTGGCTCAGATTCTATTCCAAACAGCCAAGGGAACAAGGAGCTGCCATTGTCCTCAGAGGCACTGAGACATCCCTGCCCCAGGTGGCTGGCTTCAGTGGAGTGGGGTTGTCAGAGATGTTTGAACCAGAGTGACTCCATCTCGAATAGGGGCTGGGTAAAATGAAGCTGAGACCCGATGGGCTGCATTCCCATGAGGCTGGGCCTTCTAAGTCACAGGATGAGCCAGGAGGTCAGCACAAGATAAGGTCACAAAGCCCCTGCTATTAAAACAGGATACAGTAAAGAAGCCGGCCCAAATCTACCGAAACCAAGATGGTAATGGGCATCCTCAGCGCTCATTCAGTATATGGTAAGTATAATATGTTAGCATGCTAAAAGTCACTCCCCCCAACACCATGACAGTTTACAGACGCCATGGCAATGTCAATAAGTTACCCTATACAGTCTAAAAAGGGGAAGAGCCCTCAGTTCCAGGAAATCTCTGCCCTTTTCCCAGAAAATTCCTGAGTAATCCACCCCTTGTTCAGCATGTAGTCGGGAACTCTAAGGACACTCATTTGAGCAGGGTATGGAGGACCATTCTTTCTTTCCTCTACTTTCTTAATAAACTGGCTTTTACTTTACCCTATGGACTCACCCCAGATTCTTTCTTGTGAGAGATCCAAGAACCCTCTCTCAGGGTCTGGATCAGGTAACAGATTTGTGACTCGACCCCACATTTGAGCTTCGCCACGCGACCCCTGTCACCTCTTCCACAGTGCTAGGAAGGGACGCCTTAGGGCGGAAGAGACCTCCGTGATGAATACAGGGACACGTGGGTGGGGAGACATTTCTTAGATTAGCTGGAAGTTTTACAGGAAACTAAGCTCGGTTGCCTGCGAGGAGAGGGATCAGGATGTTGTCATATTTTAGAGGAAAGGTGAGGACGATGGAGCCAGAGGGGAGGCTGAGGTTCCAAAGGGGCATACATTTTAGAGGCTGAGACTTCGTCGTCTTCAGGTAGGAGAAACAGGGCACAGAGCAGGGTAGCAGTTCATATAGGAAGCACGGCAGTGGAGTGCGAACAGACTCAGTAACTCGGGGGCCTTGCCAACCTGCCTGGGGTGAAGGAAGGGGTGCTGAGCACTGAGACCTGAAGCCATCTTATCCGTTTTTTTGTTTGTTTGTTTGTTTTGAGACAGACAGAGTCCCTCTCTGTCACTCAGGCTGGAGTGCAGTGATGCAATCTCAGCTCACTGCAACCTCCATCTCCTGGGTTCAATAATTCTCCTGCCTTAGCCTCCCAAGTAGCTGGGACTACAGGTACACACCACCATGCCCAGCTAATTTTTTGTTGTTGTTGTTGTTGCATTTTTAGTAGAGACAGGGTTTCACCATGTTGGCCAGCCTGGTCTTGAACTCCTGACTTCAAGTGATCCACCCACCCTGGCCTCCCAAAGTGCTGGGATTACAGGTGTGAGCCACCGCGCCCAGCCTGAAGCATCTTATCCTTAGCTAAAGTGCAGCTTTGGGTACAGCGTCTCCTTCCCGCCCCAGCCCAGGGCTTCTCCACTGAACCCCTCAACCGGTCCTGAGAATTATGCAAATCAGCAGTCACCCAGGCTCTCAGCGGGCCCACACTTCCTCCTGATCCTGCCAGTCCTCATGCCCCTACCTACAATGCAGACAAAAATCGGCCAGTGAATCCAGCTCTCCCCAGCTTCCTGTTTCTGGGCCCTGGACCCCCCATACTGTTGGCCTAAGGGGGACCAAGACTGCTGCTGAGAAGCAGGACTATCGAGGCTGAAAGTGGCACGCAGTCAGGATGCAAAGGACAAATCCACCAAAAGAAAATACAAAATAGAAGCAGGAACACTGGGGCCTGGGAAAAGGATCCCACTCAGGCATCTGTGGGTGAAAAAGATGTTTTCTCCTTAGAGGCAAATGGCGAGAGCATGGCTGCTCCAGCTGAAGGCAGAGTCTCCCACTGTGTTCAGCCAAGGTCACCAGAAGGAGGACAAGAGCGGAAGGGCCTCAGCCCTGACCCTTCCCTCCTTCACAGCAGGGGTGACTTCTAGATGTCGTGCCCCACCCACCCATCAGGATCCACATTCCACCCTCTGAGATTCATTTCTTTGCCAAGGGTGAAGAAAGCTAAGCATGAACTGGGAGTCTGATAAGCCCAGGTAGGAACCTGGACCTCTTTCATTAGCTGTGTGACCTTGGGCAAGTAACTTAACCTCTCTGAGTCTGTAGAATAAAGTTGCTGTGTGTCTGATGCACAGTAGGTGTTCATTAAAATGACCAGCCCTGTCCTTTGTTTCTACTTGAAAAGAAACTTTTGCTGCCTGGTGCCATCCATTGTCTAAATTTCATGGGCTCCTTCTTTCCCCAGCAATAACAGGTTTTAGGAAAGTGAACACGTGGCATCAGTAGCCACCACGCACTGTGCTGGGTGTTTCCATCACCGGAGAGGAAACTGAGGCACAGAACGAGATAAAGGCACTTGCTCCACATCACACAGCAACTCAGAAACCAAGGAGACTCAAGTCTAGATCTGTGAGAAGACCTTGGTCTTTTCAGTTCACCCTGCCATCTGCTTCTTCTTATGATTCAGACTCAAACTCAAAAGATCAGAGGCGTTCTGGCAGGGCAGTAAGAAGGTGGCAGTGGCGGGGAAGAGGCTTCGGGGCCTCAGGAACGAGGACTCAGGCTGGTGAAGCCTGGTGGAGCAGAGGAGCAGAGCTCGTGATGGAGGCGGCACCACGGTCAAAGCAGGTGTTCTTATGGCTTTGCAGAGGGAGGGGCTGCACTACGCACCCGTGTGACTCACATGCAGGGGGTTGCTGGGGGAGGATCAGGCTGGGACTGGTAGGGAGCTGAGCCGTCCAGGAAGAGCCAGGAACGGACCCACACCTTGAGCATCCACCCGCCTGGCCCTTTGCTCCCTTCACCTTCAGAGGAAACTGAACACCAACTGCCAAGTTCCGGAGTTAGAGGGTTCTCCTTCCAGCCTCGGAAAGCGTGGTCCTCCACCCGCTCCAGGCTGGCAGCAAAAGGAGGGTTTCCATCCTGGGAAAGGACCCTCTCCCCCATGCCACTTGATTGAATTCAGCAGAACCTTTTATTTCTAATTCAGGAAGTGTCCTGACAATAAAGACATCATCGATATATTAACTCACCTCTTCAAAATTTCAAGCACATTCTGGGGAGAGATTTTCCACATGGAAAACAAGACTGCAATAAAGTGAACAATGTGGTCCTGGCTGTCACTGCTTTTATGGTCAGGCTTTGAGCAGGGGACACCGGGGGAAATGAGAAAAAACTCGCAAAACAACCCGGGAGGGTGAACTCCCACTGTCAAGACGTTCATTCCAAAATCGGCCTCCATGCTCAGGCATGCTTCATTTCCATCTGCTTTCACAAAGAAATTGACGAGAAGCATCCGCTATTTGCTATTTGTTCTCAGTGGCGGTGCTTTTAACCCTATTGACAGCCTCATGGAAAGGCATTCCAGTGCAGTCTGTGATTTCCAAAGGTTGCGGATATCTGTGAGGCCTTTTTTGTTGCATGTAGGGGCTGTGCTAGGATTTATTTGTGGGACCTGGTTCAATTCAGGGCTCACAGTACCCTGTGGAGGAGACCTATATCTCCCCATGATATAGGTGAGGAAAGCTAAGGTTTGAAGAGGGACCGGCTTGTCCAATGTCACACAGCTAGAAGGCAGCAGGGTCAGGATGGGGTCCCAAGGGCTCTGACCCGAACCCCCTTGCTGAGAGGAAGCGAGAGGGAGGCGATGACAGAGGAGTGAGGCCCCGAGGCTCTGGTTTTGGTGAAACTCTCCGGGCCCCTCCAGCCCCACACCATCCTTCTCCTTCGGAGTCAAAGTGGAACAAATTTCTCCTTAGTGGGAATTCACGAATTCACACATTCACTCGACAGATATTTACAGAGAATATTCTAGAAGCCAAGGCTTGTGCTAGTGCAGGGGTGGCATCATAAATAAAACAGCAAGTGTGGAAAGGTGGCAGGCAGACCCCCAGCCTCACTGATTTTCAGGGGTCAAGCCCCTTCCCCCTGCCACTCCCAGGGCCCTCCTCCGGGGTTTGCCTTAGGTTATTCTCCACCCACGAGGAGTGGCCCCCAGACAGGGGTGGGCTGAGGCTGCTGGGGGAGCCTTTGCCGGCTCCCCTCAATACTCCCCACACCCCTCCCGACCTCTGCCCCAGATCCTTGTGGTTTCAGCTCTGCCTGGGACAGGCCAGGGGTAAGGGAGCCCCAGGGAGCCTGGGTCAGCTCGGATGAGGGGGCGGGGAGGAAAGCAGGGCGAGCAGAGGTGTGTTTTGAAATCTGCTTCCTTTTGGCCACGCTTGAACTTCCAAGCGGCAGTGTTTGACTGACAGGCGGGGAGAGGGAGCGCCTGCTCCCCACGGAGCCCTGGGCAGAGACAGAGGGGCTCTGCAGGGGCTCAGGCCCCGGGGGCTGCATCCTCTGCCCTTCCTCCCCCTACTCTCAGCAGGGCCTGGAGAGGGGGGCGGGTCTGGGCTCCCTGAGCCCAAGAGGGCCAGGGTTGGGGTGAGGATCTTGGGGTCAGAGACAGAAAAATCTCAGAAGCACAGCAGGTCTGAGCCCCTTGAAACACATCTGACAACACAATCAAAAGCACCGCCAACAAGGATGGGTATCATTTACCGAGCTCGGCTGCTCGCTCATCACACAAGTGCTTAGTAAAGGAGCGGATCTTCCTCAAAAGCTCAGAACGCTGCCCTGTGCCTCGTAAATGCTGTGCGCATTTGTGAACCAGTAAATAAGCGGAGCCCTGGGGCCGCCATTTGTCCTTCCCTCCCTGCTTTTCCCCGGCCCTCCCCTGTGTGGGGGTGACTCCTGCCAACTGTTCATACATTTCCCAGCCTCCCTTGCCCGCCGGCTTCCTGTTAACCTTGGCCAATGGGAAAAACTGGTTGGAGACCAGCAGGCGGGGTGGAAGGGAGGAGCCAGGGTCTTCATCCTCATCTCTGTCTGCTTTAGTGGCCACTTGGGGAGTGGCTGGGTCACCGCCAGGGTTCCAGCCCCCTGCCTGACTGTGGTTCCGGTGTCCCACACAGAGTCCGGTTCCCAGGCTTTGGGTATCAACATTTCCTCCCCGGTCTCTGGGGTCCCAGGTTGTCACAGCTGCCTGCCGCTCCCTGTCTGAGGGTGGCTCACCGTCCCGGCCAGGCCTGTCCGCTCCTCTAACCCCTTCCAAACTGGCTTCCTGCAGCACATGCCCTCTGTTGAAATACCTGACTCTAGTTCTGATTTCCCAGCAGGTTCTTGGACTAAGAGAAGCCCCTACTGTGTACCAAGCTCACATCCCTGCCTTCAAGGAGCTTACCATCTAGTGGGGAAAGGGATGTTTGTCAAATCATCTCATGAATGCGCATAAAAGCTCAGACAGCACCCAGTGCTGTGAAGGCCACTGCTGGTGAGGGAATGCCCTAGAGAGGCGGCCGGATCTGCCTGAGGTCAGCAGGCGCCTCGAGGGAGGCAGTGTGTCCGATGCTCTGTGTACACCATTGCTCAACTGGGGGGCAATCCTGCAAGGTCAGGGTCATCGCCCCCATTCTGTAGATGAGGACGTGGAGGCCCAGCAAGGAGCACCCTCTGTTGCAGCCCTAGGAGCCCGGGAAGACCAGCTGTGACTGGAACTCAGGTCTACCCACTCTTTGCTGCCTACTGTCTGGAACTGACGTTTCACAGAGGAGGGAATCGGCACAGTAACTCCTCCAGGGCCACCAAGGCAGGGGAAGCCAGGTCACCTCGTCCTGGTGGAGAACCTGGGGGCTGCCGCTGCCCTGTGAGATTTCCCATGTCACTGCTCATTTGCACACTCAGCGCTTCCTCCTCCTCCTCCTCCTGCTCCCAAGTTTCCCTCCAATCAGTGGCTGAGACAGCATCAGAAACCACAGTGCTGGGCCCGCTGCCAGAGCCTCCCCCTCAATGACCCCCTTCCCACGTCCTGAGTTTCTGAGACTAGGTCTGTCGAGGGGGGAAGGTTTTCCAGCCCTCCTGAGCCCACGTGCACTCGAGAGTATGTGTGAAAACGTGCACTTACCTGAGCATGTCTTCCCTGTGGTCCCTCTCCACGATGTCAATCAACCCCGCCCCAATGAACTTCCACAAGTGTGAGCAGAACTTTCTGCTGAAGAGGTTACAGATGGGTGGGAGTTTGGGGGTGCCTGGTGTCCTAGGGGCTTTTCAGGGCAGCGTAGCTTCTGCACCAGGCGCTGGGTGACTGGTGAGAGGCCAACAGCTTGCTGGCTAGGTGCTGACCAGGCAGGGATGGAGAGCAGACCCCGAGGGAGGCGGGGAGGCAAGACTCCAGGACATCTGGGCTGGGGGAAGGTGGGAAGTGCAAAATATCCAGGCAGGAGGTGAAGGTCTGGATGTGAAAGGCCCTGAGGTCTCTGACAGGAAGTTAAAGCCTCAGGGAACAGGAAACTTGGCTGGGAATGGGCTGCCAGAGGGAGCGTCAGCCACACGGAGAAGCTGGCCGAGGCCTCCTTGAGCAGACAGGGGCACTGCTGAGAGGCAACTGCTTGGCTCAAGGGATGGGGAATCGTTTTTATTTTCCACTCCATTGTTCCTAAACTGAAGCCAGCCGAGAATTGCTTCTGTGACAGCCCGATTACCTTAGTCTAATTTTCCAGTGGGTGAGGGGAGGCAGCACTGGGCTGGCATACCCAGCTTTCTTTTTTTCTTTTTTCTTTTTCTTTTTTCTTTTTTTTTTTTTTTTGAGATGGAGTTTCGCTCTTGTTACCCAGGCTGGAGTGCAATGGCGCGATCTCGGCTCACCGCAACCTCCGCCTCCTGGGTTCAAGCAATTCTCCTGCCTCAGCCTCCTGAGTAGCTGGGATTACAGGCACGTGCCACCATGCCCAGCTAATTTTTTTGTATCTTTAGTAGAGACGGGGTTTCACTATGTTGACCAGGATGGTCTCGATCTCTTGACCTCGTGATCCACCCGCCTCAGCCTCCCAAAGTGCTGGGATTACAGGCTTGAGCCACCGCGCCCGGCCTCTTTTTTTCTTTTTTAGAGACAGAGTCTTACTCTGTGACCCAGGCTGGAGTGCAGTGGCACAATCAATGGCTTACTGCAGCCTCGAACTCCTGGCTTCAAGCAAACCTCCTACCTCAGCCTCCCAAGCAGCTGGGACCACAGACACATGCCACCACACCTGGCTAATTTTCAAATTTTTTGTAGAGACAGCATCTCATTATGTTATTCCAGTGTGTCTGGAACTCCTGGCCTCAAGCAATCTTCCTGCCTCGGCCTCCCAAAGTTCTGGGATTACTGGCTCGAGCCACTGCACCCGGCCACCAGCATTTGTTAAAAGTCTCACCGTGGGTCAGGCTCTCATCTAAAAAACTTGAAGCTGTCATTCTATGCATCCTTACAGTAACCCATCAAGGTAGGTGCTACTCTCATCCCCATTTTACAAATGAGAAAAATGAGGCTAAGGGAAGTTAAAAAGCTTGCCCAAGATCACATAGAATTTTAATCCAAGGGTCCAGAGCCTCTTTTGCAGTGCCATCAAAGGCTTGCTGGCTCCCTCTGGCGTGCCCTCGCGGCAGCTGCCTGTGACCATCAATGGGGGAAGCTCTGCAGATCTGGACCTGTGCATATCGTCAATATCCTGGGTCTGCCTGTGCTCTGCCTGAAGTGCTCTTCCTGCCTCTTGTAAGTGTCCTGGCCCGCTCTGGAGCTCAGTCTGAAGTTACTTCCTGCTTGGGGGGTTAGTTACGTCCCCTGAACTCCAGGCGAGGCTGAGTTTCCCCGACTTTCCTCCCAGAGCCCCTGTATTTCTTCTTTGTAGCATTCATTCACTCATTCCTGTTTCATTCAGTAAGTATCTACTCAGTACACGTGGGAGGTCGGGTGCTGGAAACAGAGCACAAAAGGGTCACAACTCCCACTCTGGTGGTGCACACTGCCTAGGGAAAGACAGGAAAACAAAGAAATGCACAACTTTGTACCAAATACTCATACTCCTACTTTTTAAAAAATCAAGACAGGGCATGGAGATTGACAGGTGGTATTTTAGACATGGGGGCCTGGGAAGGTCACTCAGAAGAGGTGACATTTGAGCAGAGATGTGAGCAAAGTGATTTGTCTCAGCATGCCTGAATTATTCTCTGAACTTCTGTCTCACGCCTGTCTTTTCTACTGGGCTATAGCTGAAGACAGAATGTTTGCCGGTCTTGTTCATGAAGGTATTCCAATGCCTAGAACATTGCTTTTGCACATAGTAGGTCTTCAACAAACAGGGCCTTGCACACAGTAGGCGAATGAATGAATGAATGAATGATGGAGGCAGAAAAATCTTGCAGGCTCAAGTGCTAACTCTAGTCTGTGCCCCAGAACAATTGTAGACATGTCAATTTCCTCTTCAACACCTCCCTTTCCTCCTAAATAGGGAATTAACGGGGAGCTTGACCAACCCTTTGGGACAGATGTTAAGGATCTCAACTGGTTAAACATCTGGACCCAAAATAGATGATTAAGAGACCCAGCAGGCAGTGGGGCAGTGAGGATGTGGAGCGCAAAAAGGCATCAGTTTGCATGGCTCCAACTCCTCTCCAGAAAGCCTCCATGTCTGTTGTCCACATTCTTTTTTTTTTTTTTTGGATGGAGTCTCTCTTTGTCCCCCAGGCTGGAGTGCAGTCGCATGATCTTGGCTCACTGTAGCCTCTGCTTCCTGGGTTCAAGCGATTCTTCTGCCTCAGCCTCCTGAGTAGCTGGGGCCACCACACCTGGCTGATTTTTCTATTTTTAGTAGAGACAGGGTTTCACATTATTGGCCAGGATGGTCTTGAACTCCTGACCTTGTGATCTGCCCACCTCAGCCTCCCTAAGCGCTGGGATTACAGGCGTGAGCCACGGCACCCAGCCATCGTCCATATTCTTATTTGAGGCAGAGTGCCCATCAGGGAGGCTGAGGTGGTGGGAGAAGGCTGATTCCTAACAGCTGTGCTGACTCCAGAGCTGCAGGGCCAGGCAGGCAGGCGCCTCAACCCCAGCACAGAGGGATATAGCAGGGCAGGAGGTCAGGGTGACTTGGGAGCCACAGGCTTATCCCACCAAGGGAAGGATCTCTCCTGGGGTGAGGTCGGTCGGGTGGGTGTTAGTGAGGACATGGGCTTTAGGGAGGCTCATGGATGACCTGGGAGTTTCATGGCTGAAGGCCCCTGTGCTGCCCCAGTGGGAAGGAACAGGAATCCACCTGCAGAGTCTCAGCATTCCCCAGGCCCACCCTCCAGAGCTGAGACTGAGCTGAGAGGGAGGACGTGTGAGAAGAGCGGAGGGGCCTCGGAAAGAGCGTGGGACATTCTGGAGCCCTGGCTCAGCCACCTGCTGAGCATGGCATGTCCCTTCTTCAGATCTGTTTTTCCACTCTAAAATGGGTTGATCATCATAATGCTGACCTGACCCAATATCTGTAAGGATCCAGTGGGAGGACATACGTGAAGTCCCATTACCGTGCATATATGAAGTCACATCACTGAATCTATTGGGTGCTAGACTCAGAAAAATAGCAGCAAAGGAAAAGGGAGAAAAGCGCTGATTTTCCACAAGGCTGGTGCTTCACTGACTTGTCAAGCACTTTTGTGTTTTGGAATTGAACACACCTTGGTTTGAATCCTAGCAAGTGATTCTCTATGGCTCAGTTTTCCTCTCTATGAAATGGACAGATGAACACAGTCAACGATGAACCCTTGAAATGCTGAGCACGGCCCCTGGCTCATAGTAAGAGCTCAGTCAATGGTTTAGTTCATCTCACGGGGTCAAAACGAAGAATAAGGGGTCCCTGCCTGGATGGACAAGGAGAGAGGCAGGGCCCTGATGAGGGAGCCCGGCACTGCCAGGACCGAGCATCAGTGTCAAATGCAGCCTTCCCACAGCGGTGGCACAGGCTCCGAGGCCGCCAGGAAGGGTGGGCTTTCTCCAGGGCACCGGGCGCTCCAGGCAGAAGGACCTGCGTGGGGAAAAGAAAGGCAGCTGGAAAAAGCCAGGGGAGCTGCAGGCGCCATGAAACTCCCAGATCATCCATGTGTAAACACAGACCAAGAGCCAAGGCTGGGATCCGCACAGGGGGTCACTGGGAGATGCCAGCACCCTCCACCCAGACGTCCTAAGGCAGGAGGCCAGGCCTCACGCCCCTCTGTGCCTGACCCCGAGCCATCACTGCCCCGTGGGGCCGGCCTGGTTTCCCCTCCACCGCTCAGGGCGGAAATCCAGCAGGGGCAGCCAGGCCGACATCCAACCCTCCCACCGCAGGCCTGGCCTCAGCCCCTCTCCGGGCCTTTAACGAAGCCATAAATCCCCCGTAGGGCCGTGGGAGGGGCGGCGGCCCTGCACATGTCCCGGCGGCTGGACAGAGGCCGGCATCTCTGGCTGGCGGTGACTGAGCGCCCCGACACCCCATCACTCATCCCCTGCGCCCAGCTGCCCCCGCCTCGGCAGCAGCCCATCCATCTCGGCCGGAGGCTTTCAAGTCCGGCCCCAGGCCCCTCTGCTTAGTGTTAAGATGAGCCCCGCTCACGCGGACTGTTCTTATTTATCTGGAGGTTCGTCCCGCTGCGACCATCACTCTGCAGGGCGGCCCCAGTTCCCGGGACAGGCCCCCAGAAGGCGATCCTCCTCCATTTCCTTTCCCGCCCCCACCTGGCAAGGCACAGAGAAGGCCTGCAGCCCGAGGGCGGATTTCTCAGTCGCAGGATGCTGGGCGTTTTGACCTCTGCGGATTCTTGGCAGGCTTTCAGCAGTCTTTTGAGGCGTCAGCGTCTGTGCGCTGTAGTGGTGGAAACTGAGGCACTGAGAGGGAAGCTCAGAGTTCTCCTGGCTGCCTGGCTCTGATTCAGGACCCGTGGCCGATCTTTGGCCAAATCCCGCGAGGCCTCGTGGGGCCTTTGCATAACTGTCTTGCTGGACTCAGTCACGGGAAGGGGGAGGGTAGTGTTGGGGTTGAGGGCATGTTATGCATTGAATGTTTGTGTTCCCCCAGATTCACGTGTTGAAGCCCTAACCTCCAATGTCAAGGTTTTGGAGGTGGGGCCTGTGAGAGGTTTTCAGGATGAGACGTGGTCATGAGTGTGCTGCCCCCTTTTTGGGATTAATGTCCTTATAATGAAAGGAAGAAACACCAGAGCTGCACCTGTCTATCTCTCTCCGGGCCGAGAACACCGTGAGAAGGTAGCTGTCTGCAAGCCAGGAAGAGAGCCCTCACCAGGAACAGAATCTGCCGGCACCTTGATCTTGGACTTCCAGCTTCCAGAACTAGGAGCAATAAAAGTCTGTTGTTTAAGCCACCCACCCTGTGGTGTCTTGTTAAGGCAGGCCATGCTGACTACAGCCAAAGGATCATTCTGGAATCAGACAGAACTCGAGCGGTGCCTCTGCCACCTCCCAGCTTGAGGGGAATTGTTGGCATTTGCCTCAGTTCCTCCTTCTGCAGAATGGGCACAAGTGCCAGAGCCCTCCCGGTCACACATGCAAACTTCCTAGAGCCTTGCGGGCTGTCAGGGAGCTCCATGAAGGCCCACGCTTCATTTATGATCACCATCACCCTCTCAGGGGTGCCTGGCCTGGGGTCCTCAGAGGGCAGATGGCTCTCTGGGTTTAATCCTGTCATCCCAACAGTTCAGAGGCCCTCACAGACCAGACGTGTTTTGCCTGTGATCAGGAAACCCAGGCTGGGCAGAAAGTCTTCCATCTTGGAGGCGACTGGAATTCTGACAGCCAAGCGTGGAAGCCACAGTCCTCTCTCAGAGGATGACCACCTGCGTCTTTGAGGAATAAGAAGGGGGAAATAAATTAATTATTACTTTAAAACAAAGTTTGTTCAAGAGATAGAAATCTTTCAAAACACAGGATAATAAAAGCCACCTCCCTTGGGGAAAAGTCCGGGAAGCTCTAATTTGGCTCTGCCCCAAGCCCTACACCCCTGCTGATAGCCCTCTGAGGGACAGGGAAGATATTGAGTGTCAGAGTGGTGACCAGCTTGCCCCAGGTCACACCTTTAGAGGCCAGGCCAGGCCTCCACTCTGCAGAGGTAGGAGCCTTGGGCAGGAAGAACAGGCCTGGCACAGGCTTCAGGCAGACCCACATGCCAGCCTGGCTCTGCCACCTGCTGCTGAGAGATTTTGAGCAAATCACATTTCCTCATGTCCCAAGACTCCGTGAAACCACTTGAGCGAGTTAAGGCAGTCCTCTCTAGGTGACGAGGCTCCTGTGCATGTTTTCAGAGCTTGGGTCTGGTTCCTTCTGAACCCCAGATTCTGGGGGCCATATTCCCCAGTTCCCACAGCCTCCTTTCATAGCCCCTGATGTCTGTTCTAGGGGCTGAGGGCTATAGGTCTGGCTGCCAGGGTGGGGTGGTGCTTCCTAGAATAGGGTCCCTTGTCTTCTGCTGCTTCCCAGACTTAGTGATCTCTTCGATCACAGAAGCTGGGCTGAAGATGCCATGTCTTTGATTTTTTGGTTATAGTCCTTTTGGACCCTGAGGCATGGAAGACAAAAGAAGAACTGGCTTATTCATGGGGAGGCAGCACAGACATCCAGGCTGCTATTTTCACACCTGGAAAATGAATGAGAGGGAGGTTGGTTAAATGGTCTGTTAGGAACCTGCTGGCTGAGGGTTGGCTGCAGACCTCTCTGGTGCATCTGCTGCAGGAGGCAGGCTTCTCTGGGTCCCTCTCCACCTGGAGGATTGCAGCCCCGACAAGCCCGAGCCAAGAAAGATTTGACTGACCAGCCCCTTACACAAATCAGGATCCGAGAAGGAACGTGGCTCACCCAAGACCACACAGGATATGCACGGAGAAGCAACCCAGGTGTCCTGACCCTAGCCTAGGGATCACCCGCTGCACCAGGCTGTGTGCATTAAGCAACCTGATTGTTGAATGCATGAATGAATGAATGAATGAATGAAAGTTCATTGAGAACTCTCATCACCTCCCTCTGTCCTTCTCTCCCTCATTACCTCCCTTCTTTTCTTATTTTTCCTTTCTCCTTCCTCCTCTCCTGCCTCCATTCTCTTTCCACACACACACACACACACACACACACACACAGACACACACACACACACACACACACACACACACACACACACACCAAATATCTGCTGTGGACCAGGTCTTGTCCTAGTTACTGGAACGCTAACTAGCTGACCACGTGCCTGTCCTCTGGTGACTCTCAGACAAGTGGGCAAGATCCTCTTAGAAGCCCCTGGACCCTGCCTGGTGTCTGGGAGTCCCTGATCTCCCTGAAGCCCAGCCTTGGCTGCCTTCTCTCTCTCTCTTGCCAGTCATGCCCAGGATGTGAAGGGGTTAAAAAGCACAGGGCAGGGCAGACCCACGCTCACTTGCTCGCTCACTCATTTGGCCCAGCCAGCTATCCAGGCCGCTTCTGGGGGCTTGCAGTGTTCCCTTTTCTCTTCCTCCTCTCCTTTTTTTCCTGAAGAAACATATGTCACTCGCCATAACTCATGTGCTTATTATAATTATGACCATATGCTTAATGGGATGTAATAAAACCACTGCTAACCTGGCCCCTGCTCACAAATCTCCCCCCATCACTCCCACTCCGCTGGCCGATCTGCCGGTCCCTGGGCTACTTCAAAATGTTTTCACGGCAAGACCGACCTGAGGAAAGGGAGGGGAAAAAAGGGGGAGTGAGCTCAGACATTCATTCTTTTGTTCATTTGTTCATTCATTCGTCCACTTTCTATTTATTGAATACCTACTATGTGCCAAGTTCTGAGGGGCACCAGTGAATGATACAGAGCTGGTGGGAAAGGTAGACATCTTATAAGAAGGTAATTGAACACTTAATTAATTACAGATAGGCACAGAAGAGACTGCATTACAGGAAGGTCCACCAAGCCTGAATTGTTACCTTCCAGAGCAGAACCACATATGATGCATTAAGATACACTGCCCCAATAGGCCTTTTATGAATATTTATTCAATGAATGAATGAATTAATGAGTTGTAGGTCAGAAAAGACTTTCCTGAAGAACAGAGATTGAGTTATAAAATAACACCTCCAAAGTGGAGTGCATAAGAGAATCCGTGGGCAACATGAAGAAAATAGTAAAACTTTTATTTATTTTTGCTCGTCAATCTTAAAAACAAGATACTGAAATTTTCTCTGATATGTGCAGACTGATGGCAAAGTATGTGGTGTATGTCGGTAAAATTCATAAATAGCTATACACACCGTGGGCAGGGGATGTGCTGTGTGTTTTGTTTTATTTTGTTTTGTTTTGAGGCAGGGTCTCATCCTGTTGCCCAGGCTGGAGTGCAGTGGCTCAGTCATAGCTCACTGCAGACTAGACCCCCTAGGCTTCAGTGATCATCCTGCCTGAGCTTCTGAAGTAGCTGGGGTCACACACACACACACACACACGCACACACACACACACACGCACACACACAATCACACCTGGCTACTTTTTAATTTTTCTTTTTTAGATATAGCGTCACCCTGTGTTGCCCAGGTTGGTCTCAAACTCCTAGGCTCAAGTGATCCTCACACATTGCTCTCCCAAAGTGTTGGGATTACAGGTGTGAACTACCATACCCATCAATGTTTTACTGTTGGAGTGGGATCTGTGATCAAAAGAACTGGGAAACCTCTTGTCTTTGTCTGCTTGGACTGCCATTCAGAATATCTCCAGTGTCTTAAACAATACTTTAAACAATGCACATTTATTTCTCATGGTTCTGGAGGCTGGGAAGTTCAAGATCAATCTGGTGGCTGATTTGGTTCCTGGTGAGGGCTCTCTTCCTGGCTTGCTGGCAGCCACCTTCTCACTCTGTCCTCACATGACCTTTCCAGAGAGAAAGAGAGAGAGAGATCTTCATCTTCTTATAATGCCAGCCATCCCATTGGATTAGGACTTTACTCTTATGACCTCATTTAACCTTAATTACTTCCTAAAAGCCCTGTCTCCGATTCATTCCCACTGGGGGTTAGGGCTTCAACATGCAAAGTTTGGGGCAACACATCTCTAAAGGATGGAACAGTGAGGTTCTGGGTGAAGGTGCTACGGGGCGGGAGGAGAGTCCATATTCTAGAAGCAGTAGCTGCTTCAAAGATCCAATATGGGAAGAAGTTTGGGCTTAGAAAGAAAAAAATTCTTTCATTTGCGTTCTTCATTCTTGGCAAAGTATTACATCAAGTGGGACTTCATGCTGGTGTGAACCTAATACCCTTTCAGAAGTGGGAAACAGTGTAGGAAGTAGAGACAGAGTAGGATACGTGGCTCGTGGACAGAGAGACAGCTGAAGGGAGGTCATGATAATTTAAGAATGTAGCATAGATGGAATGTTACTGTGTGTGCCTCAGGCAAGCACCCAGGCATAAAGCTCAGTTCTCCATTCTCCAGATGCCAGGAATCCCCACGCACTCCTCCTCCTTCTCCAGGCTCTCCTCGCCCCAGCCAGGAACACTTCCTGAATTGTTCCCAGCATCCACTGAGGCTCTGCCACGGTCTAAACCCTCAGAGCTTCCTGCCACACTCAGAATACACGCCAAGCCCTTCCCATGGCCCACGGGCCCTGTGTGAGTTGGCTTCTGGCCTCCTGTTCCGTGTTCATTCTGACCCCACCCTTTGCTTGCTACATGGGCCTTGTTACCTGTGCGTGAACACGTCTGCTCACTCCAACTCCAGGCCTCTGTGCTCACTGCTGCCTCTCCCTGGAGCACTCATGCCCCTCCATCTTTTATCGTCATGGCTCATTCCGTCACTTTACTCTGGTCTCTGCTAAATTCATACCTTCTAAGAGAGGCCTTCTCGGGCTATCCCATCTGACATATATACATATATATATATATATATATGTATTTTTTTTTTTTTTGAGAAAGAGTCTCAGTCTGTTGCCCAGGCTACAATGCAGTGGCATGATCTCTGCTCACTGCAGCCTCAACCTCCCTAGCTCAAATGACCTTCCCATCTCAGCCTCCCAAGTACTTGGGACTAGAGGTGTGTGCTACCACACCCAGCTAATTTTTGTAATTTTTTTAGAGATGAGGTTTCACCGTGTTGTCCAGGCTGGTCTCAAACTGTTAGGCTCAAGTTATCTGCCTACCTCAGCCTCCTGAAGTGCTGGGATTATAGATGTGAGCCACTGTGCCTGGCCTTTAAAATTTTTTTCAGAGATGGGGGTTTCTTCATGTCAACCAGGCTGGCCTCAAACTCCTGGACTCCAGCAATCCTCCTACTTCAACCTCCTGGGTAGATGGTATTACAGGCATGCCCCACTGAGCCTGGTCTCTGGTTTCATTTCTTTCCTTTTTTTCTTTTTGAGACAAATTCTCACTGTTGTCCCTCAGGCTGGAGTGCAATGACACCATCTCTGCTCACTGCAACCCCCACCTCCTGGGTTCAAGCGAGTCTCCTGAACCTCCTGAGTAGCTGGGGTTACAGGTGCCTGCCACCATGCGTGGCTAATTTCTGTATTTTTTAGTAGAGTTGAGGTTTCACCATGTTCAGCAGGCTGGTCTTGAACGCCTGACCTCTGGTGATCCGCCCACCTTGACCTCCCAAAGTGCTGGGATTACAGGCATGAGCCACCACGCCCAGCCTGGTTTCTTTTTTAATAGATTTTGTCACATTTCACATATTATACATATGTTTGTTCATTTAGGATATTGTCTTACTTTCACCAAAATGTAAGCTTCATAAGGCAGGAATGTTTGTCTGTTTGTTCCCTACTGTATACCTAAGGGGCCTATAAAAGTACCTGGCACCTACTAGGTGCTCATTAAATTTGTGTGGAATGAATGAAAAACATTTATGCAACTTACTGAGCAAAGGGAGAGAGTTGTACAAGATGAAATGGGAGAGGAAGGCATGGGTCAGGTCCCTTGGTAGGGTCTTTGTATTTTGTTCCCATTGTGGTGGAGAGCTATTGAAGCGTTTAACATGATCGTGTTTATTTTTTAAAAATAACTCCCCTTAGGTGTGCCAAGGAAGAATAATAGGATTGTACAACTATGGAATTGAGGACAATTAGGGACAATCTCATAGGATTATGGGGAAATCAGTAACTTCAACCTCATTTTCCCCATCTGTCCTCCCTCCTCGCCCTCCCCCAATACCCAGGATCTCTCTGAGATCTCTTTTTGGTTAAAAAAAATGAATAAATATGGGATGGGGGGGTGATAAAACATGGTCTTCCCTGTTCAGCCTCTGTGAGTTTTAGATCTGTTCCCTGCATGTCTTTTCTATTCCTGAGTGTGCAAGAAGAAAGCCCGGTCCTGATTTATGCTGCTGACAGAACATCTAATGAATTGAAGACATAAAAGCATAACAAGGTTCCCCCCGGGATAAATTCATTCTGCATTTGGGCTTTTGAGAGGGGCACGTGGCCGTGCTGACAGCCCAGTGTCTGTGATGGATGTGGCCCCAGACGCTGAGCTAGGGGGCATCGGAGGATCTCGTTGGGGGTGGTAACAGGAGGAGTTTATGTAGACTTAGGAGGCTCTAAACATCCCCAACCTTGTAGCAAAAGGAGCTTAAGGCAAATCCAAACGGAGATCCCAGCATGTGTGGGGCCTGCAGGGCTGGGTCCATCGCATGAGAGACATGCATGGAGATGATGTGACAGATGGTGGATCCGAGTGAGGACCTGGGGATCTCGGTCCCAGCCCCAGCTTAGCCCGTCAATGAAATCTTGGACAAGCCCCTAGTGGGCATCTACATTCACTTGTAAAATAAGATTTCAAACAGTTCAGAGACTGAAAATTGTAGTGCTTAAGAGCCCAAGACAGATTTCACCAAAAAGAAAAAGGTGAGCTGGGTAGGAGCGGCAGAAAAATGGAGAACCCTTGTCCTGTGTATAAGGAGCATCCATTCTGTTCCCACCGACGGGTTTATTGTCAGAGCAGAATGTGGGCTGGGAAGAGGAGCAGAGGCCGCTCTTCTGCTTATAGAAGTCAGAAAGTTGAATCCATTCCTACGTGGAATCGCTCCTTTAGAAAATGCAGACAGCTGGTTAAAATAAAATCTTTAAATTATGCTGGCTGAATTCAGCCTTTGGGAAACCCATTTGAGACCTCTGAATTAGAGGATCACTCAGGGCCCCATGTCATTTTAATTCAGTTAATTCAATAACTTAACTGAATTTAATTCAGCATCCGTGATGGACACTGAATTCTTGAGAAGGCGATATGTGCCAGCCACGGGATGAAGACAGGACGAGCACAGGGCTCCACACTCGACAGTTATTTACTGGATAGAACCATGTGAATCAAGGCTCAGAGGCCTTAGTGTCAATGGCATGTTGGGAGAACTGTCCAGCAGTGACCAAGAAAGGACATGATTGGAGGTAGGCAGATGGTGGCAGATCTGAAGGGCCAGAAAGGCATGATGGAGGATGGAGCCTTTATCCTCCTGGTTGGGATCTGTGCATATGCAGACACCTGGACCCTGGGGGTGAGGGGTCAGATTTCTCTTTGAGAGGGTCTCCTCACAGCTGTGTGAACAATGGTTAAAGGAGCAACTGTGGACATAGGGAGGTCAGGTAGTGGCCATTTTAATAATCCAGGGAGAGTTGATGTGATCTTGAACTCAGGCAGAGACAGAGGGGAAGGAAAAGATGGCGCCTTTGAGGCACTGGTGGATCCCCCTCACCTTCTGCTGGAATATTTTCTTGCTGGTTGACATCAACTACACAGAGCTCCTTGTAGCAGGCAACAGAAACCAATGTGGCTAATTTAAGGAGACAGGGACTGAAGAAGCAGCCTTGGAGGCTATGAAGTGAGGAAGGATGCCTTTAATCTCTGGACAGAATGGATCCATTGGAGATGCTACCACCATCACTGAACAGACCTCACAGGTGCACAGCCAGCTGTGTGGTACCTGGACACCTAGGCTGGCTTTGGACATCAAGTTATCAAGAAAATGGGGGATAATAATTCTTGCTTCACTGGGCTTGTTTTAAGGATCAATGGCAATCATATATTTAAGACATTAAGTGCAGTACCTGGCACATTATAGCCACTCAGGAAACAGCAGCTGTCTCCGTTGTCTTTGGCATCTTCATCATTACAATTATCTGCTTATTATTAGTTTCAGCAAGCCAGTTAGGCTTGCCCTAAGAGCAATACCCTTATACCACTCTCCTTGGGCCCCCAACAAAACTCTGTACATTCTAGGGGCTCTTCACCCCAAAGTCTCATCCAATGTCTGGCATAAAGTGCATGTTGAATAACTGAATGGATGGGTGGAGGACCGTGTAGTGGGAGAATGAATGACAAACGTAGCAAGTTAAAGATTTCAAATGTTTTCTCTTTGGTTGAAAGACTGATCCTCTTTTCCATTTACTTTGACCATATTCAAGACAAAGGGAGAACAGATGTCCCCTTAGTCATACCGAGGATGCCCCATAATTGGCGAGATGCAGTCTGTGGCTAGTTCCATGTCTCCTTCTAGGAAGAAGGGATTCCAGATGCTTTTGAGGTGCTGGATGTTCAGCTGAGGAGTGGTGGGTGTGCAGGAGAGGTTGGGGTCTCTGCATGTCTGCTGGAATGTGAGTGTGAGCAAAAGAGAGTGTCCAGGGTGTGGCCCTGTTTTGGGGCTCACACAGAGAAGGTGCTCAATGCTGGTGAGTTACACTCATGAGTGTAGAGATATTTCCACTCCAACATCATATAATGGAAGGTGAAAGAGACAGTTGGAACTCACCATATATTCCCAGGGCTTCTTCCACCTCCCAGACTCCCTTGCAGCTAGGTGGGGCCACATGACTCCTTCGACTAACAGACAGTGAATGGAAACTGTCACTTCCAGGCAGAGGGAGTCAGAGCCAATGAACCTTCCTCATCATTCTCTCCCCTGCCTCAGGACCTTGGAGGACACACGTTCCAGATGACAGCGCAGATTTTAGGTGAGGGAGAAATATGTTGCTATTGTGCTAAGCCACTGAGATGTCAGGTTCATCAGTTATACATGGCACAGCCTAGCCCAGACTGACTAATAGTAACATTCACATCTAAATAGCTCCCCTACATTTTCCAGGCAGTGTTTCGTTAGTATGAGAGCTAATTGCAAGGACTCTCAAGATCTGCTATTTCAACCAACCTTTTTTTACAGAGAGGGAAACTGAGGCAGACCCAGAGAGTGGAAGCAACATGTTCAGTGTCACTCAGTGCAATAGGGACCCAGTTGAGTTCACAGCTGTGGTCCCTGGATCATGCCAGGGATGCCACTGATCAAATATAAGTTCCAAAGAAAAATATTCTAGGCCAGGCGACATGACTCACACCTATAATCCCAGCACTTTGGGAGGCCGAGGCAGGCAGATCATTTGAGGACAGGAGTTTGAGACCAGCCCATATCATGGCGAAACTTCATCTTTACTAAAAATACACACAAAAAATTAGCCAGGTGTGGTGGCACACACCTATAATCTCAGCTACTCAGGAGGCTGAGGCAGGAGAATTACTTGAACCCTGGAGATGGAGGTTGCAGTGAGCGGAGATCATGCCACTGCATTCCAGCCTGGGTGGCAGAGCAAGTGTCTGTCTCAAATATATATATATATACTCTAAAAGTTTGAGATTTGCTCCACAAATGAGATCTAAAAAGACATTTGTTTGTGGGTTGGGCTTCTGGTCTCCTGGTACTGCCTGCCTCTGTGCACCTCTCTGTAACACCCTGGCTTCCTTTAAATCTTCCCCTTCCCTGTCCACCAGCCCCTGATCGCCCCTCTCTCTCTTGCCTTCTGGAATTTCACCTGCTGCAGGTCTCAAGTGAGATTTAATCCTGTTACTAAGACCCAGAGATGCACTCTGCCACATGTAGCTGAGAACCCAGCACTTCGTGAAACTATCAGGGCCTCTTTCAGAAGCATAAGGTTTATTTTGCCATAAGTAGCCCATACAGATGCAGTCCCACCATTCACATGAAGTTTCTCACCTCCCAGACATTCGAAAGTTTCATTCTTCAGGATCAAGAGGTATCGACTGGTGTAGGGCTGGGTGTGCAAGCAGGCACAGAGAAGTTGAATGTATTCAGTGAACCAACACTGATTAGACATCCCCTTGTCCACTAGAAACAGGACCCATTCCTGAACACAATACATTCCCTACCCCGGGGTACTGCTGTTCTGACAGGAGAAGCCTTTAAACAATGAGTTAATTGCAATGGTGACAAATGCCTGTATGTGAGATGTACAGGGTGGTGTGGGAGCGAATGACTGAGTCTAGGGTTGAAGTGGTAGGTCAGGGGAGACCTCTGAAATAGGACTCACTGGGGAGAAGGGAGGCAGGCGGAGCATTCTTGGCAGAGAGAAGTGTATGTGCAAAGGCCCTGTGACAAGAGGGAACATGGAGTGTTTGACGACTTGAAAAAAGGCCAGTGTGGCTGGGCTCGGTGGCTCACAATTGTAATCTAAGCAATTTGGAAGGCTGAGGTGGGTCAATCGCTTGAAGTCAGGCGTTTGAGATCAGCCTGGTCAACATGGCGAAACCCTGTCTCTACTAAAAACACAAAAATTAACTGGGTGTGGTGGTGCACATCTGTAATCCCAGCAGGAGGCTGAGGCACAAGAATTGCTTGAATCGGGTAGGCAGAGGTTGCAGTAAGCTGAGATCGTGCCACTGCACTTCAACTTGGGTGACAAAGCAAGACTCTGAGAAAGAAGAAAGGAGAGAGAGAGAGAGAAAAGAAAGAAAGAAAGAAAGAAAGAAAGAAAGAAAGAAAGAAAGAAAGAAAGAAAGAAAGAAAAAGAAAGAAAGAAAGAAAGAAAGAAAGGAAGGAAGGAAGGAAGGAAGAGGAAGAAAGGTGGAAGGGAGGGAGAGAGAAAGGTGGGAAGGAAGGAAGGGAGGGAGGGAGGGGAAGGAAGGAATGAAAGGGAAGGAAGGAAAGGGAAGGAAGGAAGGAAGCAAGGAAGGAAGGAAGGAAAAAGAAAGAAAGGGAACACATGGACACAGGGAGGGGAGCACTACACACTGGGGTCCGTTGGGGGGAAATGGGGGAGGGATGGGGGGTGGGGAGGTGGGAAGAGATAGCATGGAGAGAAATGACAGATACAGGTGAGGGGATGAAAGGCAGCAAACCACACTGCCATGTGTGTACCTATGCAACAATCTTGCATGTTCTTCACATGTGCCCCAAAACCTAAAATGCAATAAAAAAAAATAAATAAATAAAATACACATTGCCAAAAAAAAAAAAGAAAGGAAGCCAGTTTGGCAGAAGGAAGAGGAGAGACAAAAAGCAGGACATGAAGAACTGGAGACAGAGCATGAGAGACAAAGCAGGGCCTTGTAATCACATGGCCACATGATGGATTTAGGACTTTATTATTGTTATTCTGAAAGGCATTAAATGACTTCTGATGGAGCCAGTGGCCTTCAGACTGGTGGCTGCTCTGTGCAGGGTTGATGTAAAGAAGCAGGAAAACCAATTTGGAGGCTATGGCAGAGGACCAGGGAACAGATGGGTCTGCCACAAGGGCAGTGGCAGGGAAGATAAAGAGAACAGACTTGGTATGTATTTGGGGGTGTTGAATGGGTAGGCCCTGGATGTGGTTCTTGTGGGGAACATGGAGAGTCATCAAATTCCTGTCTTGGGTCACTGATCAGACAGTGTCGCCAATTTCTGAGAGAGGAAAGATTTGTTTTGGGGGTGATAAATAATGAGTCTATTGTTGAATGTGGGTGTGAGTGATGGATGAGGCAGGGGAGGCTCTTGATGAGAACTCTCTGCATTGTAGGGAGCTGGCAGAGTTGCCAGTTGTCTACCCCATACCTATTCTCCTTTTCCTCCTGAGTAACATAACCCTTGATTCTTTTCTCCCCATTCTTTTGCTTGCTGGTTCACTCTAATGATACTTTCTTTTGCCGTACAGAAGCTGTGGAGTTTAATTAGATCCCATTTGTCTATTTTGGCTTTTGTTGGCATTGCTTTTGGTGTTTTAGTCATGAAGTCCTTGCCCATGCCTATGTCCTGAATGGTATAGCCTAGATTTTCTTCTAGGGTTTTTATGGTGTTAGGTCTTATGTTTAAGTATTTAATCCATCTGGAGTTAATTTTTGTATAAGGTGTAAGGAAGGGATCAAGTTTCAGCTTTCTGCATATGGCTAGCCAGTTTTCCCAACACCATTTATGAAATAGGGAATCCTTTCCCCATTGCTTGTTTTTGTCAGGTTTGTCAAAGATCAGATGGTTGTAGAGTGTGGCATTATTTCTGAGGCCTCTGTTCTATTCCATTGGTCTGTATCTCTGTTTTGGTACCAGTGCCATGCTGTTTTGCTTACTGTAGCCTTATAGTATAGTTTGAAGTCAGGTAGCATGATGCCTCCAGCTTTATTTATATATTTATTTATTTTATTTTTGCTTAGGATTGTCTTGGCTATATGGGCTCTTTTTTGGTTCCATATGAAGTTTAAGGTGTGTGTTTTGTTTTTGTTTTTGTTTTTCCATTTCCGTGAAGAAAGACAATGGTAGCTTGATGGGGATAGCACTGAATCTATAAATTACTTCTGGCAGTATGGTCATTTTCATGATACTGATTTTTCCTAACCATGAGCAAGGAATGCTTTTTCTATCTATTTGTATCCTCTTTTATTTCCGTGAGCAGTGGTTTGTAGTTCTCCTTAAAGAGGTCCTTCACATCCTCTATTAGTTGTATTCCTAGGTATTTTATTCTCTTTGTAGCAATTATGAATGGGAGCTCATTCATGATTTGATTCTCTGTTTGTCTGTTGTTGGTATCTATGCACCCACTACAGGAGCACCCAGATACATAAAGCAAGTTCTTAATGATCTACAAAGAGACTTAGACTCTCACACAATAATAGCAGGAGACTTTAACACCCCACTGTCAATATTAGACAGATTAAATAGACAGAAAATTAACAAGGCTATCCAGGACTTGAACTCAGATCTAGACTGAAGGGACATAATAGATATGTATAGAACTCTCCACCCCCAATCCGCAGAATATACATTCTTCTCAGCACCACATCACACTTATTCTAAAACTGACCACATAATTATAAGTAAAACAGTCCTCAGCAAATGCAAAAGAATGGAAATCATAACAGGCTCTCAGACAACACTGCAATCAAATTAGAACTCAGAATTAAGAAACTCACTCAAAACCGCACAACTCATGGAAACTGAACAACCTGCTCCTGAATGACTACTGGGTAAATAATGAAATGAAGGCAGAAATAAAGATACTCTTCAAAACCAATGAGAACAAAGATACAATGTACCAGAATCTCTGGGACACATTTAAAGCAATGTCTAGAGGGGAATTTATAGCACTAAATGCCCACGAGGGAAAGGAGGAAAGATCTAAAATCGACACCCTAACGTCAAGATTAAAAGAACTAGAGGAACAAGATCAAACAAATTCAAAAGCTAGCAGAAGACAAGAAATAACTAAGATCAGAGTAGAACTGAAGGAGATAGAAACACAAAAAACCTTTCAAAAAAATCAGTGAATCCAGAAGCTGTTTTTTTAAAAAATTATCAACAAAATAGATAGACTGCTAGCCAGACTAAGAATCAAATAGATGCAATAAAAAATGATAAAGGAGATATCACCACCAATCCCACAGAAATACAAACTACCATCAGAGATTACTACAAACACCTCTATGCAAATAAACCAGTAAAACTAGAAGAAATGGATAAATTCCTGGACACTTACACTCTTCCAAGACTAAACCAAGAAGAAGTTGAAACCCTGAATAGACCAATAACAAGGTCTGAAGTTGAGGCAGCAATTAATAGCCTACCAACGAAAAATAGTCCAGGACCAGATGGGTTCACAGCTGAAATCTACCAGAAGTACAAAGAAGAGCTAGTACAATTCCTTCTGAAACTATTCCAAACAATACAAAAAGAGGGAATCTTCCCTAACTCATTTTATGAGACCAACATCATCTTGATACCAAAACCTGGCAGAGACTCAACTAAAAAAGAAAACTTCAGGCCAATTTCCATGATAAACATTGATGCAAAAATCCTCAATAAAATGCTGACAAGCCGAATCCAACAGCACATCAAAAAGCTTATCCATCACAATCAAGTCAGCTTCATCCATGGGATGCAAGGCTGGTTCAACATACACAAATCTATATAAGTAGTCCATTACATAAACAGAACCAAAGACAAAAATCACACGATTATCTCAATAGACACAGAGAAGGCCTTCAACAGAATTCAACAGCCATTTATGCTAAAAACTCTCAATAAACTGGGTATCGATGAACATATCTCAAAATAATAAGAGCTATTTATGACAAACCCACAACCAATATCATACTGAATGGGCAAAAACTGGAAGTATTCCCTTTGAAAACTGGCACAAAACAAGAATGTCCGCTCTCACTACTCCTAGTCAACATAGTATTGGAAGTTCTGGCCAGGGCAATTAGGGGAAAAAAAAAAAGAAATAAAAGGTATTCAATTAGCAAAAGAGGATGTCAAGTCTCTATTTGCAGATGACATGATTGTATATTTAGAAGACTCCATCATCTCAGCCCAAAATCTCCTTAAACTGATAAGCAACCAGCAAAGTCTCAGGATACAAAATAAAAGGGCAAAAGTCGCAAGCATTCCTATATGCCAAACACCCAGATCTCACTACTGCAATGACAGCAGTAAGGAAGGATGGTGTTAAACTACGAAACCTCTCTTGTGATCCAATCGCCTTCCACCGGGCCACACCTTCAGCATTGCAGATTACATTTCAACATGAGATTTGGGTGGGGACACAGCTCCAAACCACTTTAGGGGACCTGGAGAGCAAGAGCAATGTGATAAAATGAAGTGGGGGGACAGCAGAAGAGAGGCCAGGAGGCAAAAGGAAAGTGCTGTGCTGAGAAAACAGACAGCATTAGACTCATTGCTGCTGTAAGATACTTAGTCATCCAAAACAATACAAACGTTTTATCTTATGGTTTTGGAGGGCAGAAGTCCAAAAGGGGCCTCACTGGGCTAAAATCAAAGTGTCTGTAGGACTACATGCTTTCCGAAGGATCCAGGGGAGAATCCACTCTCTTGTCTTTTGTAGCTTCTAGAAGACACCCACGTTTCATGGCTCCTGGCTCCTTCCTCCGTCTCCAAAGCTGGAGGCGTAGCATCTTCAAATCTCTCCAGCTCTGACACTGGCGCTCACAGCCCTCTTTCACTTGTTAAGGACAACCCAGATAATCCAGGATAATCTCCCCAACTCAAGGTCAGCTGATTAACAACCCCAGTTTCTTCTGTAATCTTGCTATGGATTGAATGTTTGCCTCCCACCAATTTCATGAGTTGGAGCCCGAATCTCCAGTGCAATGATATTAGGAACTGGGGCCTTCGGGAGTTGATTAGCCCATGAGGGTGGAGCCCCCATGATGGCATTAGTGTCATTATAAGAAGAAAAGAGATAAGTAAGCCCTCTCTCTGGTCTCAGCCATGTGAAGACTTGGTGAGAAGGCCTGTCTACAAGCCCTCACCAAACCCCTACCCTCCTGTCCCTTGACCTTGGACTTCCCAGTCTCCAAAACCTTGAGAAATAAATGTCTGTTGTTTAAGCCACCCAGTCTATGACATTTTGTTACAGCAGTGGAAGCAGACCAGACAAACCTTAATTCTCCCTTGTCATGGAACGCAGCATATCACAGATTCTGAGGACTATGTCTTGGGCATATACAGAGGGGGTGTTATTCTGCCTTTCACACAGGGTCAGAGATCCTCCTGGGACTCAGAGACTACATGTGGAGGGTGTGTGTGGTGTATGTGGAGGGTGTGTGCACGGAGGGTGTATGTGTGTGAGGGGAGGTTGTGGAGGTTATGTGTGCGTGTAGAATGTGTGTGCGCATGGAAGGTGTGTGGTGTGTGTGTAGAATGTGTGTGTGAAGAATGTATGGAGAGTATGTTTGTGTGTAGAGTGTATGGTACATGTAGGGGAGTATATGGAGGGTGTGTGTGTAGAGTGTGTGTGTGTGGAGTGTGTGGAGAACATGTGTGTGGAGTGTGTGTGTATGTATGGAGAGTGTGTGTATGTATGGAGAATGTATGGAGGGTGCTTGGTATGTATGTGTATGGAGGGTGGTGTGTGTGTGCGTGGAGAGAGTGTGAGTGTGGAGAGCATATGTAAGGTGTGTAGTGTGTGTGTAGAGTGTATGGAGAGTGTGGTGTGGTGTGTGTGTGTAGCGTGGAAGACGTGTGTGTGTAGAATTTGTGGAGGGTGTGTGGTGTGTGTAGAGGTTGTGTGTGTATGGAAAGCGTGTCTGTGTGTGGAAAGTATATGGAGGGTGTGTGGTGAGTTTGTGGAGACAGTGTGTCTGTGTGGAGAGTATATGAAGGGTGTGGGGTGTGTGTGTGTGTGGAGAGTGTATGGAGGGTGTGTGTGGGGGTGGAGAGTGTATGGAGGCTGTGTGTGTATGGTGTGTGTTGGGCGGTGGAGAGTGTATGGAGGGTATTTGTGTGTGGTGCATGTGGGTGAGGTGGAGATTGTATGGAGGGTGTGTGTGTGGTGTGTGGGGGATGGAGAGTGTATGGAGGGTGTGTGTGTGTGGTGTGTGAGTGTGTTTGGGGGGTTGGAGAGTATATGGAGGGTGTGTGTGAGTGGTGTGGGGGAGTGGAGAGTGTATGGAGGGCATATGTGTGTGAGTGTGTGTGTGGGGTGGAGAGTGTATGGAGGGTGTGTGTGTGTGGTGTGGGGGGGTGGAGAGTGTACGGAGGGTGTGTGTGTGTGGTGTGTGAGTGTGTGGGGGGGTGGAGAGTGTATGACGGGTGTGTGTGTGGTGTGTGGTGGGGTGGAGAGTGTATGGAGGGTGTGTGTGTGTGGTGTGGGGGGTGGAGAGTATATGGAGGGTGTGTGTGAGGGGTGTGTGTGTGGTATGTGTGTGGGGGTGGAGTGTATATGGAGAGTGTGTGTGTGTGGAGAGTGTATGGAGGGTGTGTGTGTGGTGTGAGTGTGTGTGGTGTGTGAGTATGTGTGTGTGGTGTGGGGGGAAATGGAGAGCATATGGAGGGTGTGTGTGTGTGGTGTGTGAGTGTATGTGTGGGGTGGAGAGTATATGGAGGGTGTGTGTGGAGAGTATATGGAGGGTGTGTGTGTGTGTGTGTGGTGAGTGAGTGTGTGTGGTACATGTGTGGGGGTGGAGTGTACAGTGTGTGTGTGTGTGTGTGTGTGGTGTGTGAGCATGTGTGTGGGGGTGGAGAGTGTATGGAGGGTGTGTGTCTGTACTTGGTGTGTGAGTGTGTGTGGTACCTGTGTGGGGGTGGAGTGTATGGTGTGTGTGTGTGTGTGTGTGGTGTGTAGTGTGTGGTATGTGTGCATGTGGTGTGTAGTGTGTGGTGTGTGTGGTATGTAGTGATGAAAGTGTGTGGTGTGTGTGTGTGTGGTATGTAGTGTGTGTGTGTGTGGTATGTGTGTTGTGTGTGCGTGTGGTGTGTAGTGTGTAGTGTGTAGTGTGTAGTGTGTGGTGTGTGTGTGTGTGTGGTAAGTAGTGATGAAAGTGTGTGGTGTGTGTGTGTGTGTGGTATGTAGTGTGTGTGTGTGTGTGTGTGGTATGTGTGTTGTGTGTGCATGTGGTGTGTAGTGTGTAGTGTGTGGTGTGTAGTGTGTAGTGTGTGGTGTGTGTGGTATGTAGTGATATGGGTGCACAGAACTGCCCATCCTAGCAGGAAGCACTGGCGTGAGGCGGAATCCTAAGGCAGGTAACCCTTTGCAGGTGCTGAACTTGGGTGTGTAAGTACACACGGCTTCTTTCTTTTTCCGGGATGAGCTGATTTCTCTCTGGACCCTCCCTGTGCTGATGCTGTACTGCATGGGAACACCCACTGCCGTGAGTTTCTCAGGATTTTACTGGGCCCGTGTGGGAGGCAGGGCTTCCTTGGGTCTAGGTAGCTGCCATCCTTTCATCCTCCACTGATGGTGACAAAGGTGATGTCTGTTCTCAGCCGCCAGCCCCGTCAGGCTGTGATCCTGGAGCAGTCAGGCCTCCTCTGTGCTCCTCACAGCTTGGGATTCTCCTCACCTCCTGGCCAGGCCCTGCTTTGGGTCACCACCCTTAGCGGTAAGGCAGTGTCCCTGGGCTCTGCAGGTTCTCCCGCCACACCCTGGAGGGACTGTGGGGACCCCCCACTCTACACCTTTGCTCCAGGCCCTGCATGTTTGAGCACATGGGCGCAGCAGCCCCTCACCCCCACCCCATGCAGCCATTGTGCACAAACACACACAGGCTTGCTGGGCTTTTCCTGGGGACGGACAGAAATGTCCCTCTGCTCACCACCTCCTAATGTAAAGGGCTGCGATGCCCACCTTCTGCCTCCAGATTCAGCCCAGGCGCCAGGCAGAGTCCCCATTCTGAGACGGTCTCCTGCTACCCATTCCAACTCTGCCTTTCCAAGCTCATTGAAGAAATACTCTTCTCAAATCATTCAGCTTTTCCCCTAAGTGGAAGAGAATTACAGTTGGATTGTAGCTTCTGTTCTTTCTCAGTTGCTTGTGATATACATTGTCCCTGGGGACGATGGCGAAAGGCTCCTTGAAGCTGAAGACACATCATTTGCAGGTGAGAGGTGGGGAGTGTCAAAGGCTTAAGAAGTTTGTAGAAAAACATGTTAATAGAGAGGTCACACCCTGACCTGTCACACTCCCGGCATGGCTGATGGCATGAGCTCTGCAATCCACAGATCTGGCTGTAATCTCTGGCTCAGCCACTGACTGGCCAAGGATTCCCTGTTATCGAAGCTCAGGTTTCTTTTCCTGCAAAACGGATAGGGGAACCCCTCCCACTATGAACCCTCAGAGGGTGGTTTCAGGATTAAATGAGAGAAGATACATAAAAATCTTAGCCCCGAGCCTGGCCTCCTAAAGAGGCTGGACATCGGTCAGCAGTTGTTTGGAGGTGACTGTATTTGGGGACTTCCCATTAATAATGTGCAACCTACATTAGGACTGCTTCAAAGCTTTTACTTTTATTTTTATTTTTTTGCTCAAATCATATTGATTTATAATCTTGTTAATTAACCTCCTTTTTTTTTTTTTTTTAGCCTCAGAGCTGGAATGAAGTTGAAACCATGAAACCAATGTTATAAGGGATCATCTCCATGTTGGCAATATTCCAGCGGCCACCCCAGCTGTTTCTCCCTCTCCCCAAGGATAGCAGCCATGTCTTTGGGGAGAGCCTGGAGATTTCTCCTGGGTGGCTTTGGGATTTCTGTCCTGTCGAAGCCACAGAGTCGAGGACACACATGTCTTCACGCGTGTGCCGATGTGGTGCTTTCCACCTACAGCGTTTCTAAAGGCACTATGTCTTTCGGATCATCTCCGTGGAATTACACGGTACAAAAGCACCCAAGACCTCACAATCTGCCCATTGTACAGGTGTGGACGGTCAGTGGCCCAGCTTTTCAGAACCACCGAAGTAGCGCAGTGACCACAGATGTGAATTCCGTTTCAAATCCCAGCTCTGCCATTTCTCATACTGCATAATCTTGGGCAAGTTGCTTTATCAACCCCAGCCTCACTTTTCCCCTCTAACAAATGAAGACACTAACAGCATCTATTGAGACCTGCCTCACACATATGTTGGGAACATTAAATGAGGTCACATATTGATCCATTTTACAGATGGGCAAACCAAGGCCCACATCACCATACCAGAGACTCACATGAGGTTACACAAGTGCCTAGAGAAGAACTGAGGTGAGAGTCGGGTTCTGCACATCAGAACTTCTAATTCCTGATGAGCAGCCCTCTCCTGTCAGAGGCTGTGAGCTGGTCATAGGTCGTTCAGCCCCCATCAGTGACCTTTCCTGCCTTCCCTTCTCTGTCCTCTTCCTGCTCATCAGTGTTTCCCTGGCTCTTTAAACAAGGTGATTGTGCAAAGACCTGGAAGACAGTGAGGGCACAGTACGTACAAAGCTCCTTGACTGGAAGGGTGGGGCGTGTTCAAGACAGACAAGGATGCTGGGATAGGCAGAGGGCAGAGGGCTAGGGAAAACGAGGAAGAAAGGAAGGGGCAGGGTCTTCCTGGGCCTGGCTTACCTTCCAAGGCCATGGCAAGCTAGCACATAATTCCAGGCAGGTGAACGGCATGGTCCAAAGTGGAACCGTTAAAGTATCAGTCCTCTGTGGAGTGCCACCTGAGTGGAGGTGACGCAGGAGGGAGGCAGAAGAAAGTGGAGAATGTGGTTGGGAGGTGCCGCAGCTGGCTGAGGCTGCTGTGACAGAGCATCTCCAACAGGGAGGCTTAAACAAGAGAAATTTATCATTCCACAGTTACAGAATCCGAGATCAAGGTGTCAGCAAGGGTTGTTCCTTCTGAGGGCTAGGAGGGAAAATTCATTTTTTTTTTTTTTTTTGAGATAGAATTTCGCTCTTGTTACCCAGGCTGGAGTGCAATGGCGCGATCTCGGCTCACCGCAACCTCCGCCTCCTGGGTTCAGGCAATTCTCCTGCCTCAGCCTCCTGAGTAGCTGGGATTACAGGCACGCGCCACCATGCCCAGCTAATTTTTTGTATTTTTAGTAGAGACGGGGTTTCACCATGTTGACCAGGATGGTCTCTATCCCTTGACCTCGTGATCCACCTGCCTCGGCCTCCCAAAGTACTAGGATTACAGGCTTGAGCCACCACGCCCGGCCAATTCATTTCATATCTCTTATCTAGCTTCTGGTATTTTGTTGACAATCTTTGGCATCACCATAATCTCCAGTCATCATCTTTACAAGGCATTCTTTTGCGTCCATGTCTGTGCCCAAATTTCCCCTTTAAATAGGACCAGCAATGATCCTATTTCCAAATAAGGTCACATTCTGAGGTGTGGGGGTACCTGGATTTGAACATATAAATTTAATTGGCCGGCACAATTTGACCCATAACCGGAGGCTCCTGCCCTTAACCGGGTCAGGCTGAATGTGACTTCGGTGCTATCAATGGAGCTGAGAAGGCTGGTTAGACGGAAGACTATTTTGAAAACAGAGCCGACGGGATTTGCTGATGAATTGAATTGTGGGGAAGGAAGACCTGTTCAGACTTCAGATTCTGGCCTGAAGAACCATGGGGCTGTTGGGTGGGGGTTGGGAAGGGAGTTTAGGGCAAGAATTCAAGAGCAAAGTTTTGCAGCCAGCTGGGGTGACACATATGGCGTTTGTCCCTGCTTACCTCGAGGGCTCACCTTGTCCTGGGCTGGAGGAAGCAGGCCCTAATGAGAGGCAGCTGTGGCCAGGCGGCCGGCTCAGATTTGCTCTGCTTACAGCATCAAAGGCCCTCAAAGTGGTTGTCCAGCCCTAAAGGCCATGGCCATCGATCTTGGAGGCTGCACTGCCAAGAAGCTAGCTTCCGGTAGCCAGTGGCTGTTCACTCCATGAGGAGCAACCCCCGCCACCCTGCCCCACTTCCCAGCACAATTTCCCGGCTGCAATGTTGCAAGCCGCCCCTCCACACAAAGCCCCCACCCCACCCCACGCCTGGTTTCATCCTGCCTGGGGAGATCAGACGCTTGAGAGGAGGAGATGAAAGCAGAAAGGGAGAGGCTCATGGGGGCATGGCTGATCATCCCCAAAGTGACCCCAAACCTGTCAAATTCTATTTCATAACACAAACGGGGAGCCATCTAGTAAGATGGTTCGAAGCATGAACTTGATCTTTATCCTACCTGGGTTAGAGCTCATACCTGGCTCTTATGAACTCATCTGTAAAATAGAGGGGGAAATGACACCTAGTTTATAAGGTGACTGAGAGACCTAAATAAGATGGGACACAAAAATTTTTGCACGGTGCTTACAGTAAGTTCTTGGTAAGTTATTATCACTGCTGTTATTTGGGAGTAATCATCTTATATTAAAATTGTGTATTTGAAATGTTTACACTAACAAACCCAGAAAGGCTCAAACCTTCTATATTGATCTGCCTAATTTAGAAATTTAAGCAGTTATGGTATGATGCAGCCTCAAAATTAGTAATAAAATTATAAATAACTGAGCCATGTGCTAGTATAGAAAGATCACCTATAGCAGCCAGCAGGCATGAAATTCTAATCTCAACTCTGCTGTTTGCTAGCTGTGTGACCTTTGTAAAGTTACTTTACCTCTCTGAGGCTCTGAATCTGGCTCTAAAGGGCCAGATCCTTTACATACATCATCTTCAATACTCATGGGTATCACCCTGTCCCTGGCTCTCAGTAAATACAAAGCAAATGATAGCTATTGTAGCAGATCAGTGGTGTCAATGAGACCCTCCTTGTTCTCTACTCCTTTCTGTATTCTTGCCATCTGTTATGTAACTTTTTAATGTCCTTCCTCTGCAATGCAGACATGTGGCTTGCTTTGACTAGTGGGCTGTTAACAGATGTGACACAAACATGCTTTAAAAAGCTTCTGCACATTTCCCACTTCCTTCTTGAGCCTTTGTACTTGCCATGAGAATATGCCCGGGCTATCCTGGTGGAGGATGAGACTTGTGCAGCAAAGCTGAGTCAGCCAGTCATCTGAGATGAGGTATCCTAGATCAGCCAAGAGCTAGCCGATTTCAGACGTGGGCATAAGCCCAGCCAAGATCTGCAGAGCTTCCCAGACCACACATGTCTGACAGAAGATCCACAAACCAATCCAGTCAAGGTCAATCAAGCCCACCTCACACCAGTGGAACTCCATAGACTCTTGAGCCAAATACATGTTTACTGTTGTGTGCCTCTGAGTCTTTGTGATCGTTACTCAGCAAGAGATAATGGAGCCAGATATTAATTTGCCACCTTATGGGTGCTTGCTTAAGAAATATAGACTCGTCCAGGTGGGTCCTACAGGATCTGGGACCCACAGACATTGACAGTTGTAATGAGAGTTCACCCTTTTCTTAATGTCTATGAGATTATTTGACTGTGAACCTATACATGTCAAAATCTAAACTATAATAACTAAGCTGTGTTGTTTTGTTTTGTTGGAGATAAACAGCCAAGAATAAAAATGCCAGAAATATTAATGATGTCGACCAGACGGAGAAATTGGGAAGGGAAAGGCAGGAAGGTCACCTCTCTTTATATGTCTTCAAACTCAAAGATTGCAGACTTCTTGGCCCCAGAATTATAAATCAGGTCCTACTCCTGAGGACCGTCTCTGCTTATTACGCAAATCTGATTCTAGAGCCTCTGAATGTGATGGCGTTAGCCAAATCCTGGGTAATTTATTGCTGAAATTAAAATCTATAAGCCTGCAATCCTCTTAGCTTAGTTTACAATGGAGGGAATCTGTGCAACGGTTGAGAGCGTGGCTTGGCATCAGGCACCGTGGACGCGAATCCCAGCTCCTCTGCTCTGCAGTTGTGCAAACTTAACCAAACTTGGAATCTCTCTGGGAGGTTTTTATAGAAGCTCTTCCTTGATAAAATAGAATAAACTTGGTACCTGTTTCTTTCTTTTTTTCTTTTTTTCTTTTTTTTTTGAGACGGAGTTTCGCTCTTGTTACCCAGGCTGGAGTGCAATGGCGCGATCTCAGCTCACCGCAACCTCCGCCTCCTGGGTTCAGGCAATTCTCCTGCCTCAGCCTCCTGAGTAGCTTGGACTACAGGCACGCACCACCATGCCCAGCTAATTTTTTGTATTTTTAGTAGAGATGGGGTTTCACCACGTTGACCAGGATGGTCTCAATCTCTTGACCTCGTGATCCACCCGCCTCGGCCTCCCAAAGTGCTGGGATTATAGACGTGAGCACCATGCCCGGCCGGTACCTGTTTCTTAAGGTTCAGTGAGATAAAGCAAAGAAGTCATCGGCACGCAGGAAATGCTTAATGATTTGTAGTTGTTATTAATGGTCCTTTGATCCCAGTTGCAACATTTAGCCTGTACACCCCACACTATCCCAACAAGGGTCAGCCCTGGGACCTCAATGTTACAGTGAATGCAATGCCCCATTCTTCCATTTTCAGATTTCCCAAGTCTCTTCTCTGAGCCTCAAGCCAATTTTATATTTCTTGGGCTGGACTCTCAGGATTATCAGAGAGCTAAGCATTATTGACAATTCTGTCAGTTAAGGTAAAGTTAGTTGATGTTATGGATAGAGGAGATCCCAAGATCTTAGTGGCTGCACACAATAGAATTTTATTTCTCATTCATATAAAGTCTGAATGGCAGTGGGATAGCAGGGGGATGTACTCAGGTCCTAGGCTGACGGAGACTGCTTCAAAGGTCCCCCTGGGCATCAGCATTTAGCTGGCAGCTAGGAGAAGACAGAGGATGTGGAGGACCATAGCAGGTATTGAATGGGCCTGGTCTGAAAGTGGGCTATCACTCTGCTCACATTCCACTGGCCACAGAACCAGTCACATGACCCCACACAGAGGCAAGGGGGCCAGGAAATAGAGTCCCTGGCTGGGCTGCCGTTTTTCAGCCATGACTCTGCTGGGGAACATACACCTTTGGTGCACAGATGACCACCTCTGCATTAACAGCCAGCACCTACAATATGCCTGGCACCAAGTGATGCCCTTTTCACACATCATTCATGGGTGCTCATGGTAACTCTACGAGGGAGGCATCCTTCTTATCACCTGCATCTTCCAGCTGAGGGGTGAGGTCCTGAGACTTGATCTCTAGCTGCAGGGCTGGCTCTCAGAAGCAGTGGTTTTCCCTGTGTCCTGCTGAGTGTTCTGGCAAGATGGGTGGGGTCCATTTCTGAACTTGTCCCGGAAGGCTACCTGTTGGTGCTGTCTTACCAACACCACTGCTGTCCCACAAGTCTCTGTATTGCTCACGCTCCATCACCCCCTGTGCAGAGACCCTGGGCTGGTCTCCCTGCCCAGCATCAACACCATCCCCACCCCTCAGTTTTTTGCCAAGCCATTAGCTCTTCTACAGCTCTACGTCAGACATGACTTTGCTCTGCCTTCTGTCCTCGCCAAGATCAGGCTGACTAGCTCACTAGATTTCCAGTGTTAATGTGTGAGAGAGCCACAGGGAGGGCTTTGTGCTCAGCTGCCACGATCGCTGTGGCTGTGGGGGTTACCACCTGTGGTAGGCAGAAAAATGCCCCCTCCTCCAGAGATGGTCACATCTGAATCCCCTGGAACCTGTGAAGATGTTGCCTTACATGGCAAAAGGAAATGTGAAGATGGGATTAAGTGAAGGATTTTGAGATAAGACATTATCCGGGATTATCTGGATTGGCCCAATGTCATCATAAGAATCCTTATAAGAGAAGCCAGGAAGGTCCAGTCAGAGAGGAAATGTGATCATGGAAGCGGTAGTTGGAATGATGCACTTTGTGATTTTGTTTTTTATTTTTGTCAACAAGTATTTATTGTGTGTCTGAGCAGAGTGCTGAATTCAGTACTGTGATGGCAGGGAATGGGTACAAAGTTACAAAAAGCAATAATAAAAATTATAAAATTAATTATACAAATTAGTTTTTCTTTTTCTTTTCTCTTTCTTTCTTTCTTTCTTTCTTTCTTTCTTTCTTGCTTTCTTTCTTTCTTTCTTTGTTAAGATGGAGTCTCATTCTGGCTGGAGTGCAGTGGCGTGATCTCAGCCCACTGCAATCTCTGCCTCCTGGGTTCAGGTTATTCCCCTGCCTCAGCCTCCCCAGTATGTGGACTTACGGGTGCACACCACCACACCTGGCTAGTTTTTATACTTTCAGTAGAGATGGAATTTCGCTATGTTGGGCACGCTGGTCTCGAACTCCTGAGCTCAAGTGATCCACCCACCTCAGCCTCCCAAAGTGCTGGTATTAGAGGCATGAGCCACTGTACCCAGCCCAATTTAATTTTTCTAACATGCCTTTCCTCTGAGTATTATAACCCCCATTTGATAAATGTGCAATGTGAGACAAAGAAAAGTTAAATTACCTGCTTAACATTCTATAACTACATGAATGGTCATGATTTGAACTCAGGTTTCTCTTTTTTTTTTTTTTTCTTTACTGTAATTTAGGTTCTGGGGTACATGTGCAGATCATGCAGAATTGTTGCATAGGTACATACATGGCAAGGTGGTTTGAGGCCTTCATCCCCCATCACCTATATCTAGTATTTCTCCCCTCATTATCCCTCCCCACCCTCCCCACCACCATTGTCCCTCCCCTAGCCCCCTGCTACTGACCGCAGTGTGTGATATTCCCCTCCCTGTGTCCACATGTTCTAATTGTTCAACACCCGCCTAGAAGTGATAGCATATGATGTTTGGTTTTCTGTTCTTGTGTCAGTTTGCTGAGAATGATGGTTTCCAGATTCATCCATCTCCCTATGAAGGATACGAACTCATCTTTTTTTATGGCTACGTAGTATTCCATGATGTATATGTGCCACAGTTTCTTTATCCAGTCTATTGATGATGGACATTTGGGTTGGTTCCAGGTCTTTGCTACTATAAACAGTGCCTCAATGAACATACGTGTGCATGTCTTTACAATAGAACAATTTATAATTCTTTGGGTATATACCCAGTAATGGAATTGCTGGGTAAAATGATATTTCTATTTCTAGGTCCTTGAGGAATGACCACACTGTCTTCCACAATGGTTGAACTAAGGTTTCTTTGCAAGAAAACTATTCTGCATTTATGTCAAATTTGAGAATCACTGGCACTGTTGTCAAAAGGCTCATTATCTCATGACAGATATCAAAAAACATATGATTAACAAGAGGACTAGGCAGATTTTGGTAAATATATATGGGTTTAAACAAAATGGCAACCAAAACACAAAATACATAAAGAATAACAGAAGAGGAGAGGACAGTAGCTGGAGATGAGATTTTGTGGTTATATGAAGAAATTTTATGAAGTTCCTGACTTGCCACACTAAGGTATTTTATTTTGTGAGTTTTCTTTAAAATATTTTATGTGTGATTATTTTCTTTTTGAGTTGGAGTGAGGCACTTTGAAGGTGAAAGGGAGGGAGTTGCACCTTCTTTGTCTAGAGGGAGTCCCTTGGTCTGTGTTCTGCAGGCTCCTGTGTGGATGGATGAACACACTATATATCTTGGATGATGGCATTGGCTGAAGCACTGTGAGCAGAAAGGGTAAACTCATACCTTGAATATGTGTCAATTCCAGTCAAGACAGAAGTTTGCTCCTTCCGGGGTGGAAGGAAGCCAATGCCATCACTTGCCACTGAGTGGCTATTTGGTCTCCTTGAAAGAAGAGGCCATATCAAGGGCTTAGTATGGATCACATTGCTGGCAGGCTGGATATTTAGGAATAGTTAGATCAGCCTTGATGATGGGATCTCGCCCAGGTGTGGCTTCCATCCCTGCCACTGCGGCCACTGCATTCAAGTGACAATTATGCAGGCACTGGGGTGACCGATAATGGGTTGGCTGACATCATCTGGCTGAGTTATTCTCTCTGCGTCATTGTTTAGTGCCTCTTCTGAGGGGGATGCTCTCTGATGGTCATTGGGTCAACAGCAAGATTTGAATGCTTTATGCTCATTCTTTTAGATCAATCCAGGATTTCCTGTTTCTAACCTTCCAAATGTTCTCCTTCCAGGTTCCTGGGCAACCAGTCAAGCCAATTACTACTACCCATGAGTCCATATATATTCTAACTTTGGGCCCTTCTCTTTCTGCACTAGGTGGACCAGGTCAGTTTCACAGCTTTACCCAGTGGGAGAATCTCCCTCACCACTATTTTTCAGAACTAGCCCTGAGTGGGGCCATATGCAGTAATGGGTCCTTTGTAGCTTGTACTCACAAGTCAAGCTAACCCACGTGTGAATTTTTTTGCTCCTCTTTCTATTGGTTACAAGGAACCCTTCATATAGGCATAGATGAGAGCTAAGGGAAGATGTCAGTGATGTGGGGAGCTGTGTTATTTGCTTATGGCGTTTATTTGTGCTTTCTGGCCATACTGAGCCCGCCCAATCTGATGGCTCTGAAATAGTGACTAAACTCAGCTAATGATGAGCAGTTCTGGCTACATGACGTCCCATGGTCAGGTACCCCATCTCTATCAGGGCACAGTACCATTTCAGAAGTTAGTTTTGAAATGTGTATAATTTTCTACTGCAGATGGTCTGATCTTGCTCCAGAACTTCAGATGGCTACATTGAGATTCTCCTTTTGAAAATCTACACAGCATTTTTCCCCCACCATGGAGAGCTCTAATATCATAGGGTTTATTGGGTTGTATGGCCCAAGCAGCAGGGTTTCTTGCATTATGGCCTGAATCTGCTGTACACTGCTTTCCTCCTGGTCCCCATCCAAAGCTGGCAGCTTTTCATGTCACTTGACATGTAAGTTGGAATGTATGTGAACTACTCTGCCTCTAGTACCTGAAGAGACCTATTAGTCATTGCACTTCAGTCTTAGTGGTGAGAAGTTGAGAGGCAATAATCTGTCCTTTATGTTAGAAGAAATGTCCTGGAATGTCCTAGACTAGGACCGGACTGGACCCTAAAAACATCACTAGTGTGGCACCTGAATTTCTTGGGGTTACCTCCCACCCTCTGAAACATATGTTGATTTAAGGCTTCTGATGTATTTGCTACTTCTTGCTCCTCTTGCCTGATTAACATGATGTCACCAATACAATAGACTAAGGCAGTGTTCTATAGGATGTCCAGATGGCCCACTGTCTTCAGACTATATTATGGCAGAAGGTAGAAGAATAAACATAGATGTGGAGGCAAGACAGTAAAGGTATACTGTTGCTCCTTCCAAGTAAATGCACTGTTCTTGAGTTACACGTTCAACAGGGCTAGGGAAATTCTTATCAGCTACACCTGCCATAGCATTGCAGGTGCCTTTCTTATGGGGACCCAGCATCTTTTTTAACCAGTGGGTTATAGATCATAAAATCTGGCTCAGGATCAGAAGTTGGTCAAGAAACCATGACTTTTTATTGATATGGCTGCTCTCAGACTCCTAGTCATTCATTCTTAATTTTCTTTACTAAGAAGTAAGTTGTTGGTTGCTCATCTATCTGGCTTCCAGGGCCACTATTTTCTCTTAATCAGTTCTGGTTTGTTATATGTTCCTTCAGCGTGAAGTCCCCTTCCTCCCTTAGCAAGCCCGTCACATCCTTGCCTAAGTTATGCTGTGAATTCACCCTAGATATTGGCCTGATGGCCAGGAGGAGAAATAGGGACTCATCCTAAGGAAGGTAATATTGCCTTGTAAGGCAGAGGTCTGTGCATTGCCTCCAAGCAATGGCTCCTTCTTCAGGCCAGAAGCATCAAGGTAATCTGGGAACTGAAAATTTTCAAGTGTATCAGTCCGGATGTCCCCATCAAAGCTCTGACCTTTCATAGAAAACTCCTTTTCTGGAACTCTCTACTCTTAAGAGCTCTTCTACTTTCCTACGCTGTAAACATCATGGAGTTGATCCTCAGCTTTTTATGTCCCGTGACCTCAGGAGATTAGTCTCTTTATGAGCTGCCAAAACAGGCTCCCCCTGGCTTTTACATTTAGTCTTTCCTTGTCTGTGTCCAAAGCATCTATTACCCCTAGCAACAGTCATTCAATTCCGCTGTCCTTAGAATGACTACTGTCCCGTGCTGTTAAAGCCCTGATGCATTGTCCTCGCCATCCTGTTCCTTCGACTCAGAAGTCATTTCAGTTTACCACTAACCAAAGATTAATAACTTTGTTGCTACAGTACCCAGCAATGACTAATGTTCTACATACCAACAATAATAAGACCCTTCTTGCCAGTCAAGTAGCAGCTAATTCAGCTCCAAAATGCCACTTTAAAGTCTTCTTGGGTTACTTATGGCACCAAATGTCATCCATCAGATTGACTAATGCAGACTATTTTATGACAGAAGGTGGAAGAATTAACATAGACGTGGAGACAAGTCAGTAGAGGTATACTGTTGCTCCCTCCAAGTAAATGCAAATTGTTCCTGACAGTTACACATTCATGAGGGCTACGGAAATTCTTACCATGTACACCTGCCACAGTGTTGCAGGAGGTTTATTGGAGGGTGAGCTTCTTCAATGGTGTGGAAAAAGCATGCTGGGAGAAGTTGGGCTGCAATGCAGACTTCACAAAAGCCTCAGCCCAGCCCACAGGAAGCTCTGGAGTTGGAGTAGCCCTATAGTATTAACCCAGACTGGGGCAAAGCAGTTGGGTCTTTATACTTCTGTATCAACCAGTCATTGGATGGGGCCAGGAAGTAGGCATAACTTTCGGCAATAAGTTTTTTTTCAGCCAAGGGTAATTTCTGGGGTAGTGGAGGTGGGAGTGGTACCAGCTGTGAGCTCTCAGCTGTCAACTCTCTTCTCAGACGAAGGAGATCTGGGTGACACACCACAGCCTCCACTACATCACACTAGGTAAGAGTCCAAAGAGGACAGAAATATGTTCTATACATCTTGCATCTTGAAAATGTTAATTGATATTGCCAAATTCTATCCAAAAAGCTTGAACCAATTTGTACCTCTACCAGAAATGTTTGAAAATGCCTACTTCCCATCCTCTTAGCCAACTTCAAGCATTTGATCTTTGAAAACTGTCAGTGTGCTCAAGGAGAAATACATTTTATTGTTCTAATTTTGGTTCTGTTATTATTAGAGAGGTTGATCATCTTTTCAAATGTTATTCAGGTTCTTTGGTCTTTTTTTTCTTATTGATGTGTAAAGACTCTTTCTATCTTATGGATAGTAAATTTATCCCTGTTACATATTTTTTTCTAATTGAAGCCTGTCTTTCAGCCTTATTTGCAATGTATTTTACTGTAAAATCCGTAAAACCTCAAACTGCCTATCTTTTCCATTATGGTTTCTGGGTTTCATTTGCCACTTTTAAAGGCTTTATCCTTATAAATTATTCACCCATAGCTTTTTCTAATATTTTTATGGTTTAGTATTTACATTTCCATTTGATTCCATCTGAAATTTATGTTGGTAAGGGAAGTATGAATCCATCTTTTTTTTTTCCAAAGGGCCAAAGAGTGGTCCCACATCATTTATTAAATATACATTTCTTCCCTCTAATGAGAAGTTTAACTTCTAGTGTACTAAGTAGACTCTCATATTAATGTGGACTTTCTACCATATTCTATTGACCGATATATTTTTGATCCCATATTAAATGATCTATATTATTCTATCTTTAAAATATGTTTTAATAACTGCTAGTTCAATTTCTTTTCTCATTTTTCCCAGATATTCATTCTCTCCTATTTATTATTCCAGGTAAAATTTAGAACCACAGTGTCAAGTTCCAAAAATAATTACATTGGAATTCCGGTTGGAATTGGTTTAAATTTTTCAATACATTTTAGAAGAATTGACATTTGTATAATTTTGAGTCCTCCCAGACAACAAGATATATCTCTATCTGCTCAGGTTCTCCTCTCTGTAATTCCTGGGAATAATATAATTTTTTACTTTTTCGAGATGGGGTCTTGCTCTGTTGCCCAGGCTGGGGTGCACTGGCTTGGTCTCAGCTCACTGCAACCTCCACCTCCCAGGTTCAAGGAATCCTTCCATCTCAGCCTCCCAAGTAGCTGGGACTACAGGCACGCATCACCATGTCTTGCTAATTTTTTTGTATTTATCCCTGTTTTTCCACTACATCACACTAGATGGGTTTCACCATGTTGCCCAGGTTGGTCTTAAACTCCTGAGCTGAAGGAATCCATCCACTTCAGCCTCCCAAAGTACTGGGATTACAGGTGTGAGCTGCCATGCTCAGCCTAATTTTTTATATGAACCTACACAAGTCTTATCAAACTTATTCCCAGATATTTTATTTTGCTGTTGTTTTTGTTGCCTTTGTGAACAGACTTTTTATTTTCATTGCAGTACTTCTTCTCGCCCTTAAAACGTTACTGATTTTTGTATATTTATTTTGTAACTAGAACTATACCAAACCGTCTTATTGTTTACAATAGTTTTTAATTATCTTAGCCTTTCCAGATAGAGAAAATAATCTTGTTGCCTTCAAGATCCATGTTTCAGAAAGATTATTCTCCAGGAAAGACTGGAATGGGAGAGTTTGAAGGCACAGAGCGAAGCCCGAGTTCTGGCTGGTCTGTCCTGCCAAATATGTTTTCTTTCTTGTAATCTATATTAGAACTCAAAACTTTCAGCTTAATCCACAAGAATCTAGAAATATGGCCTTTCAAGTGGCAATGAGGTAAAAATAAATCTTCAATTCCTTAAGACGTAATATTACCGTGATTTACTCTCTGATGCTGTATTATGGGAAATCAATCAGTGTGAATGAAGGATAATAATAAGGGAAAACACTGAATCAGCACTAACCGTTTGCTGAGCACTGTCCTAATTGCTTTGCAGACATTGTCTCACTCAACAGTCAAGACAGTTTTCAGGGTAGGTAGGTACCACTATTATTCCCATTTTACAGGTAAAGAAACTAAGGCACAGAACAGTAGAGCAACTTGCCCAAGGTCATGTTGCCTTTAGTTGGTGGAGCCAAGATTTGCATCTGATAGCTCCAGAGTCCATTGCTCAGAGCCACTATAATAAAATGGGTTGACTCAGTAGAAACCTGCTCTTTCTTCAAAGCTCCAGAACAGCTTCTGAATCCCAAGCCCAGATTAAACACAGGAATTCTCTCCTCTTTCTTGCATCTTCTTTGATTCGGCTAACTCCCCGCTTTCCAGGCAGCCCCAGAATGTTGAATAACCCAGGGCAGAGCTCCAAGTGCAGAGTGAGGAGATGAGTTACGGGGCAGTGACCACATGCTGCATTGGCATGTCCATGGCCTGGAGGATCTCTGGTTTTCAGATGCAACTTTTTGCTGGGTGGCCCTCTCATTTCATTACATTGCAGTCAACAGTTGAATTTTCTCCCTCTTTTGAAAATGGTTTTTAGTTTTTGGCCCTGACCTCTTGCTCTCTGGCCCATCAGCCATACAGTAGTGGGTGGAGTCTCCTCCCTGGTGCCAGCCTGTTCCTGGATAGGGTTTCCAGGCCACTAGGGCAACAGGGCTCAACTGTTCTCTCAGAAAAACCCTCTAGCTCCTCTCAGAGGCCCTGGACTCACTGGCCTGAAATCCGTTTAACGGGCCAGTAGACCTAGGCAGGAAACGCTCTGGGAAATCAAACATGACTGCACAGGTGACATTCGGGGCATTTCCGAGTTAATATTGTATTTACCGTAGTAATACGCATTCATTTAACAAATCTTTATGTGGTCCTTATTATATGCTGCAAATACAATGATAAATAAGACAGGTCCTTGCCCTCCTGGAATTTTCACGCTAGGCAACTAACAAACAAACAGATAAACAGGTCAGAATTTCAAATTGTTAGAAATGCTATAAATAAAGATAAGATAAAATAAAGGGATAGAAAGAGGGTGGTAAGGAGGGGTGACTTAAGACAAGTGGTCCGGGGAAGCTTCCCTAATGAGTGGAAATTCAAGTTATACCCAGATGTCAGGAAGAAGTCACGCTGGGAGGAGCTGAGGGCAGGGTGTTCTGGACAAAGGGCGTCCACTTTAGCTCACCACCGTTCTCCAGGTCTTAGCTCAGGGCTGGCACTGAGTAGGAACTTCGTAACTGAGAAGTGAATGAATCATGGCTCTTGGTAACTTTGAGCAGCTTTGCCCCTCGCCTGCGAGCCCTCCGCGGGGGATGTCTGGCTGAGAGCAGCTCTGCCCAGGTCCAGCTGGCCTTCCTCTCTGGGGGAGCCCTGCTGGCCCCATCCCGCCAGATCCTTCCTCCCAGGTCATCTCCTTTTCAGGCCCCAGGGTTCAATGAGGGCCAAGATGGCTGCCAGAGGCAGGAGGGAGGGATGGAGGGAGGACCTGGGTGGGGAGAGGGGAGTCGGAGACCCTCTTGTGAGGTGCCACTGTGGGGGCGCTGGGTCTCAGTGTGGCTGGCAGTCAGTGGACCCCGGCCAACTCAGCCCTCCTATCCAGAAACACTGCCCACCTCCAGGCTCCAGACCCCTCTCCACCCTGCTGGGCCGGGAGTGCGGTCTCCATTAAGGAAAATGCTGAATGAGACAGAAACCTCTCCTTTGCCGGGCCTCCAGCCTCATCTCTGGGTTCCTTACCAAAAGGCTTCATTTTCAGGCACAAGCTGAGGCTGAGTGGGGAGAGAAGCTCCACAGTCCAAATATTTGTAAGCAGAGCTGTTTCCCCAAGCAAAGCAGAAGCAGATGCCACTGCCTGCCAGTGGAGGCCAGCCCTGGCACTGGGAGGCCAGTCTGGAGGGTGGTCAGGGGGAGGCTGGCCAGGGAGTGCCATGTGGGGTCCTGCAGAGCCGGCTGCTTCTTAGATAAGATGTTCTCATGCAGTGGTGATAGAATGTCACAGCGTCCAGTGGGTCGCTTTTCCAGTCTGTCATCACGTGCCGAAATCCTGAGACTCAAGGTTTTACCTGGCAGGAAAAATGGACCGAAGGGCTAGGTCTCCAAGGAGCCTTTATTTATTGACAATAAAAAGTGTGCCCAGCACCAACCACTTTATCAAGGATGAGACATGGAAAAGCAGGAGTCCTCAGCAGGGTAGTTTCTGAACTTGAACTGGACATCTATCCTCAAGAAGCAGATCTTTAGGGCCCTAGACCCTGGGGAATCCCCAAATGCGGATGGGGATGGGGACTGGCCTCAGGCTCAAATCCGCTTGCTCTGTGAAACCACAGTAGATCCAGCAGAAGGCAGGAAGGCTCCTTTATTTAGTTAGTTTTTACTTTTGAGAACATGTCTCACTTTGTGGCTTAGTGGTACAATCACAGCTCACTGCAGCCTCAATCTCCTGGGCCCAAATGATCCTCCCACCTCAGCCTCCTGAGTAGCTGAGGCTACAGGCATGAGCCAACGCACCTGGCTAATTTTAAAAAAATTTTTTCTTGTAGAGATGGGGATTCCCCCTATGTTGCCCAGGCTGGTCTGGAACCCGTGAGCTCAAGGAATCCTCTTGTTCCAGCCTCCCAAAGTGCTGGGATATATAGGCGAGTGCTTCCACGCCTGGCTCAAAAACTCCTTAGTGAAGATTTGGAGGGGTGGGATGTCTCTCCAAGAAATCTCCAGGGGAATATTTCTCTTTGTCACATACATGTTGTGCAATAAAGGATCTGTCTGGCCTTTGCCTCCAGCTCCTGGAAGGTGACTTTACCCTTGGAATTTCCCAAGTGATCTCATTACTGGGTATATATCCAAAGGATTATAAATCATTCTACTGTAAGGACACATGCACACGAATGCTCATTGCAACACTGTTTACAATAGCAAAGACCTGGAACCAACCCAAATGCCCATCGATGATAGACTGGACAGGGAAAATGGGGTACATATACATCATGGAATATTACGCAGCCATCGAAAACGATTAGTTCGTGTCCTTTGTAGGGACATAGATGAACCTGGAAACCATCATTCTCAGCAAACTGACACAAGAACAGAAAATCAAAAACTGCGTGTTCTCACTCATAGGCAGGTATTGAACAATGAGAACACATGGACACGGACAGAGGAGCACCACACACTGGGGTCCATTGGGGGGAAATGGGGGAGGGACGGGGGGGTGGGGAGGTGGGGAGAGATAGCATGGAGAGAAATGACAGATATAGCTGAGGGAAAGGAAGGCAGTAAATCACACTGCCATGTGTGTACCTATGCAACAATCTCGCATGTTCTTCACATGTACCCCAAAACCTAAAATGCAATTAAAAAAAAAAAGCAGATTTTCAGGCACCAGCCTCCAGAGAGGCTCAGCCCTTAGGGCTGGAGTGGGGCCCAGGAACCTGTGATGATCACGTGTAGTTGCAGCTGTGTCTGATACAGTTGGGCCCAGGTCACTTTTTTTTTTTTTTTTTTTAGACAGAGTTTCTCTCTTGCTACCCAGGCTGGAGTACAATGGCACGATCTCGGCTCACCACAACCTCCACCTCCTGGGTTCAGGCAATTCTCCTGCCTCAGCCTCCTGAGTAGCTGGGATTACAGGCACACACCACCATGCCCAGCTAACTTTTTGTATTTTTAGTAGAGACGGGGTTTCACCATGTTGACCAGGATGGTCTCGATCTCTTGACCTCGTGATCCACCCGCCTCGGCCTCCCGAAGTGCTGGGATTACAGGCGTGAGCCACCGCGCCCGGCCGCCCAGGTCACTTTTTAGTCTACTTCCTTTGATTCTTCAGGCTGAATAGGTAGGTGACTTTCCAATGTCACAGAGCTAATGGACATCAGAATTCGGGTGAAAACCTAACCCAAGGCAGGTTGGCGAGGTTAGGGCTGGCTAGATGCAGGACAGAGGACAATTCGAAGAGCCCCAAGAAAAACCCCACAGAGAAAGATGCCACCATGTTTGAGATTCCATTAGATGCACACTTCTTTGGGCCTTGAAGACTTTTGATTTCCCAGAGTCCTCTTCTTACTATGTTAATTTTTCTGGGGTGGAAGTTTCCTACGGTATTGCAATGAGCACATTTCCCACAAGTGGCTTCGTGTGCCTTCCTGCAGAGATGGAGCACAGTTCACATGCCAGGCGTCAGGGCTCTGGATGGGGCCTGGCTCTCTGGAAAGGTCTGCAGATGCATCCTAGAAGCAGTCCTCGCCTGCTTAACCATGTTAGGAGAACACATCTTGGCAGAAAGAGGGTGGTGTTTCAGTCAGCCTGGCCCGAGTTTGAGTCCAGGACCTTCCACTCCTAGCCCTGTGGCCTTGAGCAATCTATCACTTCATTGCTCTGTTTTCTCATTTCTATCCTGGCAAAATCGATGTCAGATTAACACCTCTCTCATTGGGCTGGTGCAGAACTTTAGAACAAGCTAAATCCTCAGATCTGTGCCCTGACCACCGTGATCCACCTGAACTTGGGGAGGCAATGAAGAGATCCACAGTTATCTAAAGTCACCCTCCCCTCCCTCTTGGGGCTGCAATGAGTGGCGGCTCTGAGCAGCCAGTTTTGCCTGCCAAGGTCAACTCGCCCCCAGGCGTCTGCCAGGCTTGGGTACCAGGAGACACAGAGACCTGTCACCCAGCAGGCGTGCACATTCTTCCCCATGGTTGGCGCCTGGAAACTCATCCCTGCCCTTTTTTCTCCTCAGGAAATAACGACAAAGCCAGACTCCCCTCCTGGGGGGGCAGTGCTGCCTCCACCCCACAGGAATGGCAGTGGGGAGAATTTTTCCATCCCCTCCCCACGGGCTAACCACAAGTGGGCTGCCCCTCCGTTCCCGCCCTCCTCCTCGGGCTGGCGGAGCCTGGCAGGGTGGAGGTCCCTGGGAAAACGCCCCAGACTGAGCTGAAAAGCCGGCAGACGTTGCCCTGGGGCCTTGGCAAGGGGCTGGGCTCAGGAGGCCTCCTCCTGGGCTCAGATTCGGGTTAGGATGTGCTGACACGATGTCTGGCGGTTTGGCGCAGGCTTGGTGGGGATGCACTCTGCAGGTGACACACCACTTTGTGGCCCTGTGTTCCCAGAGGCAAGGCTGGCTCGGCCAAGGGAAGGATGGTCAGAGAGTTCAGCTCCCAGGGATGAGGATGAAGTGTGGGGATGGCAAGGATGGGGCTAAGGGATGGTGCCCTGGACGTAGAAGGGCATCAGATCCTCTAGGCCTGCCTCAGCCTGCAGGAAGCCTCTGATGGATGTCTAGTCCTACAAGGCTCTCATCTGGGAATCAGAAGGCACCCTGGCCACCTGCTCTTGGCTTCTCACCCTGCAACAGAACTGCCTGTACACCCTCAAATAAGTGCTCATCAACCCCACCTCGGACATCTGCAGCTCTCTTTTACTCAAGAGAGAGTATTCTTACTCACATTTCTTACTTTAAAAAAAATGTCTCTTCTAATGCTATTGGCTAGGAAGGGTAGTGAAGCTGTAGCAGGAGATGGGCATGCTTAATAGGTTAAAAAATTGTTCGAAAGAATGAATAAGCTCTAGTATTTGATATCACAACAGAATGACTATAGATAATAATAGTTTAATTGTACATCTAAAGTAACTAAAACTGCCAGATGCAGTGGCTTCTGCCTGTAATCCCAGTGCTTTGGGAAGCCAAGGTGGGCAGATCACTTGAGGTCAGGAGTTCAAAATAAGCCTGGCTGGCATGGTGAAACCCTGTCTCTACTAAAAATACCAGTAATAATAATAATAATAATAATAATAATAATAATAGCCAGGTGTGGTGGTGTGTACCTGTAATCCCAGCTAGTTGGGAGGCCGAGGCAGGAGAATGGCTTGAACTCTGGAGGTGGAGGTTGCAGTGAACTGAGATCGCACCTCTGCACTCCAACTTGGGCGACAGAGCAGGACTTCATCTCAAGAAAAAAAAAAGTAATTATTATAAAAGAGTATAATTGGATTGTTGGATTGTTTGTTCACAAAGGATAAATGCTTCAGGGGATAGATACCCCATTCTCCATAATGTACTTATTTCACATTGCCTGCCTGTATCAAAACATTTCATGTATCCTATAAATATATACACCTACTATGTACCCACAAAAACAATGAAAAATTAGAAAGAAATGTGTCTTCACTGTAGAAAAGTTGAAATACACATAAGAAAAAATAAAAAGAATAATTATCCCTAACTTCTTATTTATAGATAATCACTCGACATTTTATTGCATTTTCTCTCAAACTTTTATATGACATATAACAGGGCAATTCAAACTGCAAACTGTACCTAACTATTAATTTGCAATAGATTGGAGGTTATAAAGTTATCCCTCAGCCTAGCTAGTTTGAGAACCACTAATCTAGATATTATTTTAATAAAAATAGGATTGAACTCCACTCACAAAATCCTACATCCTGTTTTGTGACTGCTTCCTACTCCATCTGCATGCCAGACCTCTCTTGCTTCGACACAATGTGTTTATTTATTTTACTTTATTTTTATTTGTATTTATTTGAGACAGAGTCTTGCTCTGTTGCCGAGGCTGGAGTGCAGTGGTGTGACCTTGGCTCACTGCAACCTCCACCTCCTGAGTTTAAGTGATTCTCCTGCCTCAGCCTCCCAAGCAGCTGGGATTACAGGCATGTGACACCACACCCCGGAATGGACAGAACTTCATTGGGCTAATTTTTGTATTTTTAGTAGAAATGGGGTTTCACTGTGTTGGCCAGGCTGGTCTCAAACTCCTGACCTCAAGTGATTTGCCCGCGTCGGCCTCCCAAAGTGCTGGGATTACAGGCATGAGCCACTGTGGCCAGGCCAACACATTGTGGGGTGTTTTTTTGTTTGTTTGTTTTTTTGGGGGGTGGGGATGGAGTTTCATTCTTTTATCCAGGCTAGAGTGCAGTGGCAAAATCTCGGCTCATTGCAACCTCCGCCTCCCGAGTTCAAGTGATCCTCCTGCCTTAGCCTCCCAAGTAGCTGGGATTACAGGCATGTGCCACCACACCTGACTAATTTTTGTATTTTTAGTAGTGACCGGGTTTCACCACATTGGCCAGGCTGGGTTCAAACTCCTGACCTCAGGTGATCTACCCGCCTCAGCCTCCCACAGTGCTGAGATTATAGGTGTGAGTCACCGCACCCAGTCATGTTGTGTTTAATGTTCGCTCACTTCCACGGCATGAATGTTCCACAGTTTTGTTTTCTACTCCTTAAGTTTGGAATTAACATGGTTTTCAATTTGTGGGATAATATATGTGATAAACATCCTTGTTCATTCTTTCTGTGCCCTGGTGTCGTTAATTCCTTCAGATAAAGTTTTAGAAATGGAGTTGCTGGGGTAAAGGATGCATACCATTTTATTTCATTTTATTATTATTTGTAATAGTGACAGGATCTCATAGTGCTGCCCAGGCTGATCTTGAACTCTTGGCTGCAAGTGAGGCTCCCGTCTTGGCCTCCCAAACTGCTGGGATTACAGGTGTGAGCCATCATGCCTGGCCACACACTTTAAGATTTTAGACACTGTTGCCAAAATTAAGTAAAGAAAAGTGGACCCAATTTATACCTTCACCAGTAAGTTACGAGAACTCAGGTGTCTGAGACAGGCTTTATGTAAAGTCTGTCTCATGGTATGAAGCAGCCACCTCTTCCAATGACAGAGTTTCAGAGATTTGGAGACCATGGTCATGGGTACCCTTTATCAAGATCCACACTCCCATGTTCTTCAGTCATTCCTCAACAAACGCAGGGCCAGGGGATTTAAAGATTCCCTTACCCGAGAGTACCCAACGTGAGGTCCCTAGAATGCTGTTTTGCAGGGTGTTAATTGATACTTACTAGACAAAAGAATTTATGAGGAAAATCATCTTGAGGATCAGTGAGTTAAACAAATCCAAGAAGATGTTCTCTGCTACAGGACTTAGAGCGTTTACATGCTAAGGATCCTTACTTATCTTCGAGAAAGGGCTGGAGTGAGCAATGTTTCCCAAACACATTTGAGCACGGAATCTTTCAGTGAAGCGCAGCTCAAAGGACCAATGGTCTGTGAAACCCCCTTCCCTAGCGTGGTGATTTTTAAGCTTTTAAAAAGCCATAGAACTCTTTCTTTAAATTATTTTCTGCAAGAAATCTCAATTTAAGTGAAGTAGATACGAAACAGGGATGAAACAGACAAAAGCAGGGATGGGACAACACAGAAAATGACAGCGATAAGGACAGCGATGATTCCCTGTCCTTCCCAGTACGGCCCCTAAGAAGGCATCTCAAAACTCCTCCGGGCCGATGTGGCACCATTTGAGGAACACAGTTTCCTCTGCTCTTTTCTCTCTGCTCCAAGAAGAGATTGGAAGGTTGATGAAGGGAGAATACTGCTCTATGTACAGCTGGCAATGTGTATGGCGCTAACTGTGGGTTAGATCCTACGCCAGGGGTGGGGCTGTAGAGATAAGACACATTCTCTTGTACCCAAGGAGTTCAAGTCTAGATGTGAGATGTACGTAGTTGCATACAAAGAGAATTACGAATGAAAAAGGTATATCTTAAGGATGAGTGTCCTAATGGACACTTGTTTCTTATCTGTCGTATATTCTTTCCTTTGCTGCCCTTTCCCCAACACCATCACTGGCCAAGTGCAAATCATAACATTCCATGTTTCTGACCCATTAGGTGGTCATGTGACCAATCAGTACCTTCTTGCTGACCAATCAGAGTACCTTCTTCTGGTCTCAGTGACTGATCTGGAATGGCATACGATCCAAACTCAGCCAATCAGAACCCTTCTCTAGGACTGTAGAGGGATGCTCCCTTTCACGTGGGAGACACTACATTTGAATGGCGTGAGCCTCAGCCGACCATGACCAGTGATCTCTCCCTCCCCTGCCCCACTGCATGGAGGAACTCCACCTTGCAGTAGGAGTGAGAGCAGCTCCTAGAGATGGGTCAAGTGATGAAAGGCACCTTTATTTTTGGGACCTGCTCCAAGCCTGGAATTTCCACTTCCATGAGCCAATTAATTCTCCTTTAGGTGCTTACACGAGTCTGAGCTGAATTTCTCTCATTTCTTGTTAAAGATGTCATTGACTAATGCAAGGAACAGAAAAGATCAAGGAGGGAGAGGCCTCTTGCAGCTGGAATATCCAGCCAGAGAAGGTGTCTCTCAGAGGATGTAAAATTTTAACTTCACTTGGCGGGACAGGCGTCCTCTAGACAGGAGGTGGTAGAGCACTACAGACAGAGAACAACATGAGCGAAGACAGAGGGGTGGGAAAGCAGAACAGCTCAACTAGAGGACAGGGTAGCAATGGACGGACAGGCTTGGGCCATTCTGTGGGATGGCTTTGAACACCAGAGTAAGAGGTATAAATGTCCTTTGGTGGGCAAAAAGGAGCCACTGAAGGTGTTAGCGCATGGATGGATAGAGACAGACTATGGATGGTATGGACCCCTTAGTATTTTAGGAAGACCATTCCGACAGCAGGTGACATGTGGGGCATCAGGGATAAAGAAGAGAGAGGATGAAACATTGAATGACTTGACGCACAGAATCGCCACCAAGAGAACAGAGAAGCAAGGAGGAGGAGCCAATCTGGGGCAGGAGGAAGGATTGGATTAGGCCACACTGCTGTTGAGGGCTGGTATGGACTGAATTGCATCTCCTCAAAATGCACACGTTGAATTTTGAAACCGGCCCTAACTTCTCGACGCGGCTGTATTCAGAGTAAAGAAGTAATTAAGGTTAAATGAGGTCATGAGGGTGGACCCCTGGTCCAATAGGATTAGTGTCCTTATAAAAGGAGAAACCAGAGAGCTCACTGTCTCTTCCTCCATGTTGAGGCATAGCAACAAAGTAGCCATCTGCAAGCCAGGAAGAGAGCCCTCACCAGGAAAGATATCTGCCAGTGCCTTGACCTTGGACTTCCCAGTCAGCCTACAGAACTGTGAGAAATAAAATTCTGGTTGTCTAAGTCACCCATTCTGTGGCATTTTATTATGGTAGCCCAAGCAGGCAAAGACAAGCCCCCCAAGAGCATCAGCTGGAGACACCCAGCAGGCAGGTAGAGACAGGGAAGTAAATTTGGGGGAACCTCCACCCAGGGAACCCCTCCTGTGGGTGTACATCTCCCTGCACCTGGTACTGGGTAGCTAGAGGAACAGGTGGGTCCTGAGAATCTGCAACCTAGAAGGTAGCATTTGTGGAGAAATACATTCCACGGGCAGCCACAATGCATTCCCCCATGGAGAGGGTTGGTGATGTTGGGCCCGGAAATCTGGAAGCCAAAGATGGTCAAACATGGATGCAGATGAGTCCCAGGCACTCCCAGAATTTCCTGGAGCCTCACAGCTGGAAGGGACCTCTCTCCTGTTTCAAAGTTTACTATTGTACAATAAACAAGGGGTGGGGAAGTCTTTCCCAGAATTCTATGGGTAAATAGTCTTAACTTGGGCAGACATCTATGCCCCATGATTGCTAACAAAAAGGGTGTAGTGTCATCATGAGCACGTGGGGTTTGAAATCGGGTTAAGTCTGAGCTCTACCACCAACACACTGGTCAAATCTGGGAAAGCGTTTAAGCAGACTAGCCTCAGTTTCCCTATCAGTAAAGTGGGCGAGCAGCAGAGAATATGGCTCATTGTAAGTACATGCATATTATGGAGTCAGTCACCATAGATTTGTGTCCCAGCTCGGGACTTACTAACTGGGTTCTCTCAACCAAGTCACTTAGCCTCTCTGAATCTCATTTTCTCTGTTTATAAATGAGAGGATGGATGAGCTCCATACTTTTTTTTTTTTTTTTTTTTTTTTTTTTTTTTTTAGACAGAGTCTTGCTCTGGCTAAGTTTTGGAATTTTTAGTAGAGATGGGATTCCACCCTGTTAGCCAGGATGGTCTTGATCTCCTGACTTTGTAGTCTGCCTGTCTCGGCCTCCCAAAGTGCTGGGATTACAGGCACAAGCCACCAAACCCAGCCTCCATACTCTTTAGGATGTTTCTCTGTCTGGATTCTACCACTTCAGAGCACGAGCTTATAGCTGGAGTCAGAAAGCACGACGTTCCTAACAGCAGACAATCTTGAAGAACATAAGGCAACTGCAGAAACTTGGGAGGCACCCAGATTTAGAGGATGGGTGAAGAAAAGGGATGGAGACAAAAGAATGGTCATGGAAGCAGAAGGCAGACCTAGCTGTAGCTTATGATCATGTTCCAGAGGCGCATGGGTAGCA